>NW_015505294.1:1746467-1784389 GCF_001515645.1 Sinocyclocheilus grahami
ATTTTAATACTAAGCAACAGTGCATATTATATAGGGCCTATTTTAATTCTTTTAAATGGCGCTCACTTGTTTTTATGAAAGACCCAAGAAGGACCATGCACAGTCCCTTTCCACACAGGCACACTTCATGTTTGGTTGAAATAATCCTTAAGCATGTACATTTATAATTTCCTTCAGTTTAATTTAAATGTGCAATTAAAATAAATAAAAATAAATGTATATTTTAAAGTTTAGAATTAGACAGCCTTGCGTTGTGTAGGCAATTGCATATTGAAAATTACCCCAACGCACAACCTAGTGTCCAACCTACTCTAATACTATTATAACCTGTTTAAATGTGAACAAGGGATTTACAACATTAAAGAAATCCTTTATTTATAACATGTACATGAAAAATCTAAAAGATTAGACACAACTATGGGACACGGTTGTGCAGCAGTGAGCAAAAGTGAAAGGAACCTCAAAGTTGTAAATGTGTGAAATTGTATAGGGCCCCATTCCTGTATTTTTCCTGGGGCCCCCAAATCACTAAATCCGCCCCTGCTTGGATGTATAGTTGTGACAAGTGTTTTAGAATGTAAATTAATTTCAGTTAGTTAGTTAAACAGAATGTTTTAAAGTTGCTTCCTTCTACTCGCAGATATTATTTGCCTTTGTGTAGGACCAATAGATTAAAAAATTATTTTACCAGCTGCCATTGGCTTTTTGAAATATAAATAATTTTATGTATATTATTAATGGAAGTCATTGTTTTTGTCTGTATTGTGGTTGCTTGTTTGTTGTTTGCATATGGTTTACTGTTGGCTGTAAAACAAATTGCCCTTCGGGGATAATAAAGTTGACCTTGACCTAAACAGTTAGTTGGTTAAGTTAGTTAGACTGTAAGGATGTGTTAGTATCAGTTAGTTAATTAAATAACTATAATTAAAATGTCAATGATTTTCAGGCTCAGTTGGTCTTAATCGTCTTTTACTTTTACTTTACTATTTACTTAGTTAGACTGTAAGTCATTTAGTCGCCAAGTGTCTTAGTGCCAAGTGTCTTAGAATGTAAATTAATTTCACTATATGTTAGTTAGTTAGTTATACAGTTAGTTGTGCCACATGTCTTTGAATGTAAATAAGTGTTTGTATTAGTCAGTTAATTAAATAATATTATAAATATTCAAAATGTCTTAGAATGTAAATGAATTTCACTATATGTTAGTTAGTTAGTTATACAGTTAGTTGTGCCACATGTCTTTGAATGTAAATAAGTGTTTGTATTAGTCAGTTAATTAAATAATATTATAAATATTCAAAATGTCTTAGAATGTAAATGAATTTCACTATATGTTAGTTAGTTAGTTATACAGTTAGTTGTGCCACATGTCTTTGAATGTAAATAAGTGTTTGTATTAGTCAGTTAATTAAATAATATTATAAATATTCAAAATGTCTTAGAATGTAAATGAATTTCAATATTAATTGGACTGAAAATGAGTGTTAATATCAGTTACTTATCTAAATAGTATGTTAAATTTCTTAAAATGTCAACGAATTTCAGAGTTTGTTTGTTTGTTATGCTGTACATGAGTGTTAGTATCAGTTAGTTAATAATTATGGTAACACTTTAGTATAGGGACCAATTCTCACTATTAACTATTAGCATGCATATTAGCATGCAATATGAACATATTGACTGTTTATTAGTACCTATATAAAACACATATGCTGCATGACCATTTTACACTCCTAATCCTGACAATGCCTATATTTAACAACTACCTTACTAACTATTAATAAGCAGTAAATAGGAGATTATTGAGGCACATGTTGTAATTAATAGTTTGTTAATGAGAAGTGGACCCTCAAATAAAGTGTGAGCATTAATAATAACAAACTAATTAATTAACTGTGGTAAATGGCTTACAATGTTGCATAGGTTAGTTTAGTTAGTTGGTTTAATTAGTTAGCTAGTAAGACAGTCATTTAGTTGTGCCAAGTGTCTTAGAATTTAAATAAGCATTAATATACAGTCATTTAGTTAAATAGATAATTAGAAAATGAATTAGAAAAGTTAAGTCGAAAATTAGATAGTTAGATTAGTTGTGCCAAGTGTCTTGAATGTAAATGAATTTCAAGTTACTCAGTTAGTGCCAGTTACAGTAGTTTAAATGTTTGTTATTTGTGTCAGGTGTCAATGTAAAAAAGTGTTAGTATCTGTTTGCTTTTTAACCAACTAACTGAGACTGGAGCTTGTTTATATTCTAAGGCTACGTTTATACTAGTGCGTTTTTGTTTTAAAACACATTACTTTTGCTATGGTTACGCCTGCCGTTTACACTACTCCAGCGTTTTCGACCCTCAAAAAACGGGGACTATTGAAAACTCTGGGGTTGCGTTTCAGAGTAAACGGACCAAAACTGAGACTTTTGAAAATGATGGAGTGGATGCCCACATTCCCTCTGCATATCCTCGATGACCGTGTAAACAACAACATCATGTTCGTTGTACCTGCATGAATGGTCATGTGACATGCGTTTTCGGTTGTGTAGTGTGGACGGAGATCGTTTCTGAAATGCAGTGAAAACGCCAGTATAGACGAGGACCATTTTCATTGTAAAACGCCATTTTAAAACGAAACGCACTAGATTAAACAGGGCCTAAGACACTCAGCACAACTAAATAACTAACTTATACTGACATTCGTTCACATTCTACAACACTACCTACTCCACCTAACTAATGGCGCTTTTCCACTGCGTGGTACGACTCGGCTCGGTACGGCTCAGTACGGTTCGGCACGGCTCGGTTTGCGTTTCCACTGCAGTTTAGTACCGCTTTAGAATGGCCAGGATTATTCACATGTCGTTATAGTTGCGCCGCCTCTACTGCCGCAACTCCTAAAAAACGTTTTCATTCCGCGTCGCCCCATCAAGCTCTCACTGGATCCGCTCCTCTGCTATCAACGAGAGGAACGTCTGTTCTTCCGCAACAAGGGGAACAGCCACTTTTTGGTTGTTAAAAAAAGCTGGCTCGTTCAAAACAATTGCGTTCGATCCTTCGCTGGCTGTGCTGATTTAAATCTAGCGGTTCTTTTGTGTCTCATGTCGCAAGTCCAGTGACGCAGGTAGTGATGATTCTCTCCGGCCAATCCGTGATCAGCAGAGTTTACACGTCACGTTTTGGTAACGGTACGGTACGCTTGGAACCCCAACCGAAGTGGTACTAAAAAAAGTACCAGGTACTGTACTGTAGCATCTGTGTGTAATAATACACACTATATATTCTCTTTTTATATGACACATGAATGAATGAACAGGTACAGTACTGACTCTCATTTACATTCTAAGGTACTTGGCACAAATATGATGAAGCACTGACGCCGCACACCAAATGGCCACTTGACCCTGCAGTATTGTGTATCACACATCAGCCTGATGTCTCCATATGCTCTGGTTGCCATTGGAGATGTAGCTCCGTTCATCACCTCTGGTGAAGTGCACTGTACGTTGCCTCCAGCATCGCTCCGCCGTCTCCCCTCTGTGATTGCTGAAACGGACCCAATCAGGTAGAACAAACCGAATGAGCTCTGCTCCTGTCAACTCTCCTTTCTAATTTTCAGCAAACTCTCAGTGTTTAAACACCTCGCATGCATCACAGCAAACCACCGAGGCTTGGATCTTTCACAGCACTTGTTAAAGCCTGCAGCGGAAACAGACTGTCCCCACAACGCCCTCTGTTTTTCACCTTCTCTTTGTCTCTTTATCTCGCTCTCTCTCTCGCCTGCAGCAGGCTGTGCGCAGACCATTAGGTTTGGGGTTACTAATGTTCCTCTCACCTGTTCTGCTTTCCATCATGACCCCAGGCACTGTGACCTGTTTCTCTCTGTTCTGTGTCCCGTGTTCTATCAGTGTAATTTCCCCCTGATGGAAACCCCTCATGGGCCTCTCTCTCGTCCACTACCCATACAAACATAGTAATGTTCATTTCTGGCCAAGATAGGACCATGCTTGGCCATTTTTTCATGCTTGGGGGACTGAAATGGACCTTTATTTTTCCTTTACGACAAAATGCACTAGTGAGTATCATTTTTTTCCAAATATGTTACATCCACAGCTCATACGGAATGGTCTAAATGTCTGGGACCTAGTGTTACTCTACTATTTATGTAGTATTATATATTTTTTTATTATTTTATTAATAATGTGAGTTTGCATTTATTTTAATATTTTCAGTATTAAGTGAAATTTTAGTTTAATTAGTTAAAATTTAACTATTAATTTAATTGAACTTGACTTGACTTTTTTATATTACTTAATTAATACATAATATTCTTCATTATGTGGGTTTCTTTTTTTCAGTTTTTGTTTTAGTTCGTTTTAGTTATTTATTACAAGTTAATCATTTTCGTGCTTCAGTCTAAACATATTCCTTATTTCAAAAAGTAATAAATATTCTATTTTATTTCAGCTTCATTTCAATTAACAAAATTTTTTTGAATAGTTTTAGTTAATTTTTGTTTTAGATTAAGTTATGATAATAATCCTGCTGAGACAATTCTTTCCTTATTGAAATAATTTAAATGACTTATTATATTGTCAGCATAACCATTTGAGTGAAAAGTTACATTCAAAATTAACATGAATTTGGTTTGTCCACTTTTTGCTTTATTGACAGTAGCACTGGAGCTCCATGAACTCCACAAGTTTGTAATACCAGATGATCATGTTCTTCAGCAAGATTTGATGTTAAATGTATAAAAAATGATCAGTGCTTTTCTTTCATAACTTAATTTCAAAATAGTTCAAAAGCCTAGTAAAACTTTAAATTAAAAATGTAAATTTTAAAAAGTCAATGTGATTTTCAGTGTGGTCTCAGAGTTTTGAACCCCACGGCACAGTTTTCTCTTTCCGTTTGATCCAAAGGTCTCCTCTCCGTGGCTCCCCTGAAATGAAAGTGTGGTTTTTCTCTGGTTCTGTGCAGCAGAGGAAGCCTTGTGGATCGATCAGTGGCCTTCCATCAGGTGGCTGCTAATGAATGAGATGAGAGTGGGAGGGTGAGTCTAGTGAAGTATTGCTCTCCTCAGCAGAGTTCTTGTCTCCGGGTCTGACAGCATCCTCCCCCCGGCCGCTTCACCACTATCTGTCCAGTCACTATCAATTACCAAGCTCTGAAACATCCTGCACCCTGTACACCTTCCACGGCAAGTGTGGATGCACATGTCGAGGTCTTAACCTGCTGTGTGTGTGTGCCGCATGTCAGGAAACGAGAGGTAATGCTATAGAGGCAGGTGGCCACCGAAGCGCCTCGCTATCCATTTTGAGTAATTGTGGTCATCTCACCTTGACAAATGTGTGTGTGTTTGCTCTTGTCCTCCTACTAAGGTCACTACAAAGATGTTGGAGTTCTGGAACAATGGTCAACACACGCAGGTACACCAGCCTACAATATTTCTTGTCCATGATGATGATTTCACCATATTTGTTGAATAAAAGGAGGAAGTCCAACAATTAAATAAAAGTCTAATTCCTGCTGAAAAAAAGGTTAATCCAGCCTATTGGTTTGCTGGTTTTATCTGGTTTAGTTGGCATTCCAGCCTGGTGTTGAGCTAGTTTAGCAGGTTAGCAAGCTGGGTTCCCAACTCATGTGTGCCAAAAACACTTCTAAAACAGGCTGGGAAACCAACTAAGCAATCCAACTTAAGTTGAGGACAGAAAAACAAACGGCCCTTTTACTCACCTGCAATTCAAACTACCCAAAGAGCAAAACAAATGATACAAAATGTCTCATACTTGAAGGAATTACACCAGTTTGCAGTCTCACAAACAAACTCGTCTCAATTATACGATTAAATTTCGTTCCTTCAAACATGCTCTCATATCGTCGAATGCATTTCTGTATAATCATGCTTGATTCTCGGCATGAAGAACCGAGCTGAGGAGCTCTGATTGCCGAAGTCACAGTCTGAGAGTGACTGATGAACAAGGCTGAAATTTCATGTTTCCTCTCCAGAGCCCTTAAGCAGATGTCACATTCTGGCAATTTTCCCTTCAGTATTAATGGAAAGGCTCAGCTGGCCAGAGAGAAATTGTTATGAGTCAGCTGCCGAGAGGAAGAGGACGGCACCATGCTTTTGGAAAGTTTGCGATATTCTCAAAGAGCTCTGAAGGTGAGTAATGACAAATCTAATCAATTCATCATTATCCCTTTATATGAGTTGAGGGTATCCATTCTATCATTCTGTTATGCTTATCTCCTTTGGACACAAGAAAGACCAAATGGAACTCCATTAACAGAATGTGTGTTTAAAACACCTTCTTTTCAGGAACCGTGTGCCATGCACAATGAATAGGAAGGCTTTTGTCTCTTTTTGATTTAGTTCCTCCGGCTTGGAGCCGAGAATATATTCTTTTCATGCACGCATGTCTTATTTTGCTTGAAGAACTAGCAAGAAAGGCATCTAAGCCGTAAATTATTTTAAAGAATGGGCTCTAATGACCTAACAAACTTTAATATAGCCTATATTATTGAGTCGCCCCATTAAGTATAGCCAGTATTTCCTACCCATGCATTCATTATGCTGCGGACAACCTGGCTGTTGATTTATACTGCCATTTATTCCACATGAAATGAGCAGAGATTACATATTCTATTCAAATTCATATAATGGGCTGACTGTGTGTGTGTCTGTATAAGAGAGTGAGTGCTTTTTCATTTTCTAAAAGTTTACCTGGCTCTTTTTACAATTTACATCCAGTTGAATGTTTTTTTCATCTGTTATTTACAGGTACCACCGGGACAATTAATGTGGGAACTCAGTGTCTTTCTCTTTCAACTCATACACACCTCATTGTCATGGGAGTCACTGTAAGTATAAGCCGATTACCTGCAGCTAAATGGATTTCTGGTTGGTGATCACCAGCTTTGTACCAATGTGCTTAGCATTCATGGTCTCCCCTATTGGAAAAAACAGGCCATGTGGTTAGTTTGAGTCTAAGGTGGTCTGCCAACCATAAAAAAGCTTAACCGAAATGATGTCTTAGGTCTACCTCGGTCACAGTCTAGACCGTTAACAGACTGTCCCTGATAACTTTTTCTAACCCACTAAGCGATAATTGCCATTGAAAAACTGAAGATCCCTCATCTAGACCGGCTTTGGTTGATAAATACCATGTAAACCAACTCTTCAGCTGGATTTCGCTGCAAGGTCATCAAAGGCTTGTTAGATCACTGCACCACCTGACACCAATCCAAATTCTCAATCCATCACACCTCTTTCATTTGAAAATGCTTGTTTTGCTAACTCGAGTCACAAATTCACAACCAATAATTTCCCAAATGGCCTTTTGGCCACACATTTCAAATTTTGCAGCTGCAGCCACGCCACACAAGGCTCACTTCATTCTACAATCACAATCAGAGAGAATCTCTGGCAAGCCAGAACTCTCCAATCACTTCTCTGGTTCAGAGACGGATATAGAGCTTTGATTGAAGAGCTCTGGTAATCAGAATGCTTTGACATTCTTTCCCCTCATCAGGGCTGGAGGTTTGGGTGTCCTGTGTTGGGCCTGCAGGGCTGAAAGCAGACTCCCTCTCACAGTCTCACATGCGCTCCACAGGCATCGAGTAGGAGAGGACCCTCTGATTACAGCTCCGCAACCTCTTCAGCCTCATGAATCAGCCGTGACGACTAATGATGACAGACAGGGAGGGACTGTGGGGGCCCAGGTGGCTCTTTCATTTCTTTTTAACCAAAATGATTTAGTCTCTTTAGTCATATTTTAGAACCATTGAGATTTGAGTCACTTTACAAAGTACTTTTCTTGTTTAAAACACTTGACACCTGTGTGTGCGCAAATGCACAATACTGTTCATAATTTTATGGTCAGAAAGGGTCATGATAAGAATAAGTTTCTTGAGCACCAAATGAGCATATTAGAATGATTTCTGAAGGATCATGTGACCATGAAGATTGGAGTAATGAATTCTAAATATTCAGCTTTGCCATCACAGGAATAAATTACATTTAAAATATATTCAAATAGAAAACAGTTATTTTAAATTCTAATAATATTTCACAATATTACCTTTATTAATTGTATTTTTACTTCGTAATTAGCATTTTATTACTATTTTTACTATAATAAATGCAGCCTTTGTGAGCATAAGAGTATTCTCTTTTCAACGGTAGTGTATGTGGACATGGTTACAGTTATGAAAAGAGAGAAAAAATTATTTTATTCAGATTAAGTTGTTGACTGTATATAAGTGGGATATGAACTTGCAAAATAAAGACTAAAATAACTAACATTTCTAATTAGTAATATTTCTAAATAAAACAGAATATCCAAGGAGAAAATAAGCTCACTTCATTCCACAATCACAATCAGAGAGAATCTCTGGCAAGCCAGAACTCTCCAATCACTTCTCTGGTTCAGAGACGGATATAGAGCTTTGATTGAAGAGCTCTGGTAATCAGAATGCTTTGACATTCTTTCCCCTCATCAGGGCTGGAGGTTTGGGTGTCCTGTGTTGGGCCTGCAGGGCTGAAAGCAGACTCCCTCTCACAGTCTCACATGCGCTCCACAGGCATCGAGTAGGAGAGGACCCTCTGATTACAGCTCCGCAACCTCTTCAGCCTCATGAATCAGCCGTGACGACTAATGATGACAGACAGGGAGGGACTGTGGGGGCCCAGGTGGCTCTTTCATTTCTTTTTAACCAAAATGATTTAGTCTCTTTAGTCATATTTTAGAACCAATGAGATTTGAGTCACTTTACAAAGTACTTTTCTTGTTTAAAACACTTGACACCTGTGTGTGCGCAAATGCACAATACTGTTCATAATTTTATGGTCAGAAAGGGTCATGATAAGAATAAGTTTCTTGAGCACCAAATGAGCATATTAGAATGATTTCTGAAGGATCATGTGACCATGAAGATTGGAGTAATGAATTCTAAATATTCAGCTTTGCCATCACAGGAATAAATTACATTTAAAATATGTTCAAATAGAAAACAGTTATTTTAAATTCTAATAATATTTCACAATATTACCTTTATTAATTATATTTTTACTTCGTAATTAGCATTTTATTACTATTTTTACTATAATAAATGCAGCCTTTGTGAGCATAAGAGTATTCTCTTTTCAACGGTAGTGTATGTGGACATGGTTACATTATTTTATTCAGATTAAGTTGTTGACTGTATATAAGTGGGATATGAACTTGCAAAATAAAGACTAAAATAACTAACATTTCTAATTAGTAATATTTCTAAATAAAACAGAATATCCAAGGAGAAAATAATGTACAGCATGGTTTGATTTTAGTCTTTGGGAATTGATTGCATTGTGAAAAATGGCGTTTATATATACCAGAATGTAGTCGACTGCATGTTTGCCAAAGCAATGGTCATCATCCAGTTGGCGGATTTCTTTTTTTCAAATTTCATTTCTTTTTAACCAAAATGATTTAGTCTCTTTAGTCATATTTTAGAACCATTGAGATTTGAGTCACTTTACAAAGTACTTTTCTTGTTTAAAACACTTGACACCTGTGTGTGCGCAAATGCACAATACTGTTCATAATTTTATGGTCAGAAAGGGTCATGATAAGAATAAGTTTCTTTAGCACCAAATGAGCATATTAGAATGATTTCTGAAGGATCATGTGACCATGAAGATTGGAGTAATGAATTCTAAATATTCAGCTTTGCCATCACAGGAATAAATTACATTTAAAATATGTTCAAATAGAAAACAGTTATTTTAAATTCTAATAATATTTCACAATATTACCTTTATTAATTATATTTTTACTTCGTAATTAGCATTTTATTACTATTTTTACTATAATAAATGCAGCCTTTGTGAGCATAAGAGTATTCTCTTTTCAACGGTAGTGTATGTGGACATGGTTACATTATTTTATTCAGATTAAGTTGTTGACTGTATATAAGTGGGATATGAACTTGCAAAATAAAGACTAAAATAACTAACATTTCTAATGTATTTTTACTTCGTAATTAGCATTTTATTACTATTTTTACTATAATAAATGCAGCCTTTGTGAGCATAAGAGTATTCTCTTTTCAACGGTAGTGTATGTGGACATGGTTACAGTTATGAAAAGAGAGAAAAAATTATTTTATTCAGATTAAGTTGTTGACTGTATATAAGTGGGATATGAACTTGCAAAATAAAGACTAAAATAACTAACATTTCTAATTAGTAATATTTCTAAATAAAACAGAATATCCAAGGAGAAAATAATGTACAGCATGGTTTGATTTTAGTCTTTGGGAATTGATTGCATTGTGAAAATGGCGTTTATATATACCAGAATGTAGTCGACTGCATGTTTGCCAAAGCAATGGTCATCATCCAGTTGGCGGATTTCTTTTTTTCAAAATAAAGTCAGTTTCTTTGGAAATTTCAATTTCTTTGCAGTTGAATTATACAGAATAAGACCAGGAACATGCATTAAGAAAGTACACGAGTCAATTTTGATTTCGTGTTTACTCATCCATTGATTCATCATATTGATCCGTGTAATTTTTTCTTCAAGACTGCGCTTCTAAAGCTTAATCCCATTCACCAAACCTGTATGTTGTGTTGACTCTTAGAGCTATTTTAATGTAGAATAGATGTCCATCTTAATTTGTTATAAAAGCTTGTCAAACTTCTGCAGAACAGCTGCTTGAAAAGATTTTTCTCAACTTGACAACTCGTCGTTGCCCTAAATGACTGAACATAACACGTATCTATGGAATCTGTGAGCCTCACATCTCGCAATACTATCAGCAGCCTTTCGGTATAAACAACCTCTCAATTCCACTAATGTGTCATTTGAACAGATGTAGCTGGACATTGTGCTGTATGGCCCCTGCTGTCATGGTGATCCCTCGCTCTTGTGTGAGGATGGCATTAATCTCTCAGTGCCGTGAATGAGGATCACAAAGGCCTGAAATTAGCGGCACGCCTCCAGCCGCACTCAATGTCACATTTAACGGAGAGTCAATTTTGATTTCGTGTTTACTCATCCATTGATTCATCATATTGATCCGTGTAATTTTTTCTTCAAGACTGCGCTTCTAAAGCTTAATCCCATTCACCAAACCTGTATGTTGTGTTGACTCTTAGAGCTATTTTAATGTAGAATAGATGTCCATCTTCATTTGTTATAAAAGCTTGTCAAACTTCTGCAGAACAGCTGCTTGAAAAGATGTTTCTCAACTTTTAATTAATTATTTAAAACTGTACGTCGTTGCCCTAAATGACTGAACATAACACGTATCTATGGAATCTGTGAGCCTCACATCTCGCAATACTATCAGCAGCCTTTCGATATAAACAACCTCTCAACCGCACTCAATGTCACATTTAACGGAAACACACACATACACGCGCATAAACACTTTGCCAGGAGTCATTAATTTTAGAGCTGAGCCTGGAAATCCAGTTATGGCCTTTTCATACCCGGCTAATTGCCTCTAATTGTGCTCTTAGCAGGTGTTGCGCTGAAGTGGCGAGTTCTGTCTCTCATCCCAAAGCCAGACTGGCCCTTCACCCTCACAGAGAAACAGAGGTGGTCTCACTGCATTCAAAAACTACTGGAGACATTGCCATCCATCATAACTTCTTTCAGAGGCTGTGTTTTTAGTGTAAAAATGAGCAGTTTGTTATAATGTGATAGTTTTGACTATTCTTGCGATGGAATACTAACAGGTTGTTCACTGCGTACTACAAAGTAGCTTATGAACTGCCTATGAACACGCAGCAGTATTTGGTATTATAACATCAAACATCTTTTGTTCTATTCCAGATGACTTTGTTTATGCCACTTCAATGAGTGCAGACAGCAGCAATTAACATGATGCAAGTATGTATAAAAATTCAATACAGCTCAATAACAGTAACACACATACAAAACATGCAATATTACAGTAAAATGTAAACCTACAATCAACCAAACTTGTTTCACACAAGTTTACAGTCCTGACAGTCTCCACAAAGCATTATGGGCACTGTGCCACAGTATGCAACCATTTTTGCAAAACATATTGCCACATGACCATTATGCTGCAAAACGTGTTAGTATTTATTAATATTTTTAATATTATTTATATATTGTTATAAAATGGATAGTCCTGGTCTTTGATTCTGATTGGTTTACTCTCTCCTTAAGCTCCGTATCGTGTCTAACAATGCCCCTTAGCTGTTATAAATTCAAAAAAGCTTATTGCTTTATTAAAAAATTACTGTATAATATTAATTTCAGTTTTCATTTTAATTTGAGTAATTTTGTTTGCTTTTGTCATTTTTATTATTAGTAGCGTTAGCTTTAATGTATTATTATTTTTTGCTATAATGTATTTATTAGTTCCGTTTTAGTTTTAATAATTGTAATACTTAAACTTATTTTAGTTAGCTGCTAAAGCAACTAAAAAGTTGTATCTAATATTAAGATAAATAATACTGTATTTTATTTCAGCTTTATTTAAATTAACAGAAATTATTTTATTAGTCTTAGTTTTAGTTGATAATATCACTCACTTTTTAACAAAATTTTGAGTAAAAATGTCTTTAATATTATCAGTTTAAACAACGAATCAAGCAGCAGATTTTAATAATTATATATAGCTTGATGTTCATTCCGAACATTAAAACTGGAAGATGAGGTTGATCAACGCATTGCATTGTGGGAGGGAGTATCTCACATTATGTGCTCTGCTTGTTTACTGCATATTGTAACATAAGTTAGGCTTACTGCATATATGATATTATATTATATTAACATGGTGGCATGCCATTTTGAACCTTCCGTTTGTAATAATTCCATTGGTCCCCTTTTATGAATGTTGTATTTTCAGGCTACACCCTAGTTGTGTGGCATATTTTGAGTGTCCAGTCTAATTTTACTTAAGTAACCACGAAACAAGTGTTTACCAGAATATTGTTTTTAGCTGAACAAAATTAGCTTAAGGAAAATATTTTTAGAAGGAGCTGAGGTGTATTGGTCTGAAAAACTACGGATCTTAACTGAGCGTATGGAGTACTGCTCAGTGCTAAATTAGTCAGGCCGTACATGAAAGCAGTCTCATGAAGCTTGCCCTATTTGGACATTTAAAAATTTTCTGTATCATTAAAACATTGGAGGCAGAGGAAGTTCTATTATTGCCAACTTGACCTTTAAAGGGTAATTGCCTTTTCCTTACCAAAGGATAAAAACCCTGAAATGTTCAAACGAAAATAGGACCTTCTTTACAAGCTACAATAAACCAAACAATAAAAATATGTTTCTCCATAAAATGCTAGCTATATCACTCAGGAAGAGATCTTAAATTGCTTTTAAGGACAAAAAGGGCCACAGTATGTATGGTACTGATTTAACTGTTCCCACTGAAATGTTCCCTGTATAAAAGAGGTTGCATTTGAATGAGAACAGTTTTATACAAATCAAACGAGTACATTGGTCACTTTAGAAACCACGGTCATGTGAAATGTATTCCATGTTGTAAGAAAACTTAAAAAAGGGAAGGCTTTAAAAGAGTAAAACGCTCTCTGGCTCTTTGGAAACAGAGTCAAAGTTTATGGGGAAACTCTGGCTGTAGAATGAAAGCGTTCCACTGCAGCTGTCATGAAAGATAGACTTTAAAGGGCACTTTTCAGACTATTGTCACATCAAAGCACTGCGGCTCTCTTTGGGGTATTGTGCTACTTTAATGATTTTTTTTTACTTTTTTAAGTTGGCAGGAAGCTATCATATATAGAAACCACCGGATCTGGAATCACAGTGCAGTGAAAGGAACTGGAAAGATGCTTGGAGAAGACCAACAATTTGAAAACAGGAAAACAGAACGATTGAAAAAATAGCTCAAGAAAAATATGAAAAATTGATTGATTGTCACATAAACCGAAGATGTTATAATTAGGCCTCTTTAACATGAGTGCCCAGTTCCTTGAGATGTGTGTAGTTTACACACATAATAATGCACATAATATTGGCCCCAAAAAGTATTTGGGTGCTTAATGTAAAAGCTCATCCTCAGACCATCCAAGATGTAGATGAGTTTGTTTCTTCATCGGAACAGATTTGGGGAAATTTAGCATTACATAATTTGCTCACCAGTGGATCCTCTGCAGTGAATGGGTGCCGAATGAGAGTTCAAAAGGCTAATAAAAACATCACAATAATCCACACAACTCTAATTCATCAGTTAAAATCTTTTGATCAGTTGAAATCAAAAGCTGCGTGTTTATGCATGTAAATGCATCGTTAAGGCATTTTAAATTAAAAACTGTCACTTCTGGCCAAGATACAAGTTCATAATCTATAATAACACTTTCTCCAGTGAAAGTCCATCCCCTGTTGTCCTCTCATATCATAATCCACCAACATATTTGTATAGAACTGTTTTAGACTGTTTTAAGTTATAAATGGTTCTTGATTTGTGCATATTTCTCTCCTGAAGAAAGCAATATTAAGGATAGAGTTGTATTTTAGTCGAAAGCAATGGTATGAAGTTTAAAATGTGTTGATGATGGATTTGTTTTTTACAAACATGGAGCTTGTGGATGACTTACATTACATGTAAATTATTGTGATGTTTTTATCAGCTTTTTGGACTCTCATTCGGATGGCACCCATTCACTGCAGAGGATCCATTAATGAGCCAGTGATGTAATGCTAAATTTCTCCAAATCTGTTCCGATGAAGAAATAAACTCATACACATCTCTGATGGCTTGAGGGTGGGTGAGTAAATTTAAAGCACATTTTTATCCAAATCTAACTTCTGGGGCCACTGTATAGCAGACTCAGCCTTCCAGATGCTCACTACAGAAACTGTCACAGGAGCTACAAGCTACCATTTCCATGGGGAAGGTCTACAGTTTGCTGAGGTGCTGTAGTGCAATACAGTGTTTTGAACATTGGAGTTGTAAGGAAGAAAATTGACCAGCGTGGACAGAAAAGGTCAAGAGCTCCCCTCCTCTCATCTCATCCTCCTGGTGGGGGTGCTGTTCCCATAATTACAGTGTAAGCAGTGCCTTCTAAGTGCGCCTAAAGCAAACATCATCAGGCTGACGGCAGTAATTTTATATCATTACTGAATATGACTGGGTAGGGACATTAGCAATGGAACATTAAACTGCCTCATGCCGCTTCCAAATGGTTTGTAAAACAATGTACGATTCCCTTTTCCTGATTTATGCAACTTCCAGGAGACCGGCACAGAAACGGGGACGGAAAGAATGGGATTCGGTATGTGCTGATGAAGAGGAATTCAAGAATGATGATGATGACAGTGATGATGAATCATGATGAGTCATTGTAAAAAGTCAGAGACTAGTGCAATGTGGTGATAATAACAACAGCTGTGGTCGTGAAATGATTCAGACATCTGCTCCCCATTCAATACTTTGTTTACTCTCATAATGAGGTAACAGCTTATTTAGCATGTTTTATTATTACTGAACTAATCAATGCAGGGGACTACAGAGTGTGTCCCGGGTCACGTTCATTCAGTGTGGCTTACTTGGTCAGCCTGAAAAGTTTCGAAAGCCACTTAGTCACTTCATCAAGCCAAGCTTAAAGTTTGATGAGCTGTTGGGCTGCTACACTGTATCCATATATATAATCAAAGCAAATGATCTGACTTTTCACACTCGCTCATTTGCTGTATTTATAGTGCACAGGTTTATTCCACATTATCTTCAACATTTTCTGGCTAACCAGTTAAACCAGACAGTCCTTTTCCAAAACTGGTTTAAAATCATTTTTAAAGGAATATTTTGTGCAAAAGTGAAAATTATGTACAATTTACTCACCTTCATGTCATTTTATCTATCTATCTATCTATCTATCTATCTATCTATCTATCTATCTATCTATCTATCTATCTATCTATCTATCTATCTATCTATCTATCTATCTATCTGTCTATCTGTCTGTCTGTCTGTCTGTCTGTCTGTCTGTCTGTCTATCTATCTATCTATCTATCTACATCATCTGTCTGATATTTTGTGCAAAAGTGAAAATTATGTACAATTTACTCACCTTCATGTCATTTTATCTATCTATCTATCTATCTATCTATCTATCTATCTATATCATCTGTCTGTCATCCGTTCGTTCTTCGTTTTGGAATCTTGACATCCTGTCAGTTTTCAAAGAAAAAAATACCTTTAGCAAGCTATCTCATTTTTGTGTTTCGAAGAAGATAAAAGAAGAAAATGGTTTGGAATATCAAGAGGGTGAGTAAACAATTATATAATTTTTATTGTTCCTTTAAGAAAGCATTGCTAACTATTACCTAGTGTACCTCATAACTCATTATTGCATTTCTGCACAGTTAACTATGAAGCAATCTTAAGGAGAGCGATACAAGGGGCAGAGTATTTATGAAACTCTCTCAGATATTCAGAGCAGCGATGGATAAAACGTCACTGAATACCGAAGTGAAAAATCCCATTTCTCAGACGCACGGTGGGAGATTGAACATGAAGGGTATCATTTCTCTGCCGTGGCTAATGTCTCTTCTTCTGAGAGTCCTCTTTTTGCTAAATTAATTTCACTTCCTTTAAGTGCATGTTTACTTTAAACAGCACCGAAGTTCCCTGACAAATGCATTCTGTCTGTCTGTCTGTCTGTCTGTCTGTCTGTCTATCTATCTATCTATCTATCTACATCATCTGTCTGTCATCCGTTCGTTCTTCGTTTTGGAATCTTGACATCCTGTCAGTTTTCAAAGAAAAAAATACCTTTAGCAAGCTATCTCATTTTTGTGTTTCGAAGAAGATAAAAGAAGAAAATGGTTTGGAATATCAAGAGGGTGAGTAAACAATTATATAATTTTTACTGTTCCTTTAAGAAAGCATTGCTAACTATTACCTAGTGTACCTCATAACTCATTATTGCATTTCTGCACAGTTAACTATGAAGCAATCTTAAGGAGAGCGATACAAGGGGAGGTAAGAATGAAATTTAGCAGAGTATTTATGAAACTCTCTCAGATATTCAGAGCAGCGATGGATAAAACGTCACTGAATACCGAAGTGAAAAATCCCATTTCTCAGACGCACGGTGGGAGATTGAACATGAAGGGTATCATTTCTCTGCCGTGGCTAATGTCTCTTCTTCTGAGAGTCCTCTTTTTGCTAAATTAATTTCACTTCCTTTAAGTGCATGTTTACTTTAAACAGCACCGAAGTTCCCTGACAAATGCATTTCTTTCTCATCCCCTGAATGTTCAGATGCTCTCCAGGTGCATGTAGAATTCAAGTATGCCCAAAAGACATTTTGTAGCCTTTATTCAAATTGCAGTTTGCTACATCATTGAAGTGTGTGCCCACCCGTGTACAACTGAAGTATGATGGCTGGAGAGTGTGTTTACTCTGCTTTTATCAGGGACTGTAAAACTGTCTTAGTGAAGAAAATCGAAACAGCAAATCCCTTTTCCATCATTCGAAAACAAGCAGGTGGTGTTAAACTGAATCAGTAGCACATTCTATTTGTTTACTATTGTCTTTTTAGAGCTGCTTTACAGCAGAATTGAATTTTGTTTGCATTATTAAATCACTATTTTCTTGAAACAATCTGTATTGTATAAAACGCTGTATAAATAGTGCGATTTGACTATTTTTTATGACGTCACCAGGGTTGCCAGGTCTGTGTAACAAAACCAGCCCACAGGCCAGTGACCGTATCTGAATATCAAAATGCCTATGCCACTAAAATACATATTTTACAATCACTGTTATATTTTATAGCCTGCACAGTTTAAACTTGAAATTCACTAATAATTATAATTGTAGGATATCAGACAATCTAAGTTTTGGTCAAAACATGTTGAAACATTAGGAGCACAAAAATTCCACAGAGGCCCAATTAGGCCTAATCTAGCACAGATTTATCATTTACAGAATGTATATATTTTTTTCCAATACACGCATTTCAGTCAATTACAATTATTGCAATATGTCAAACCTTTAAACCACAAAAAGAAATCAACCCACTGCAACACTTTACAAGTTGCCCAATTCCGCAGAAAAATCTCAAACTTGGTAACACTGGACATCACATTGTATTGCGAATGCAACTTTTTACAGTGAAGTGAACCGAAGCAGTAATCAAACACACTTACTTCTCTCTTATATACACGTAGCGAGAGCAACTCAGCTTCATTCTAGTGAACTGTGTGAACATCATTCTAAACAGATATCTCTCTCATATGTAGTGTTCGAAAGTCGACAAAAAAATTATCATCTCATTTATAAATCTCATTTGGATTCTAGTAAATCGGTTGGTTTGTGTAGTTCAGTAAAATGAGCCGATGAAAAGATGATTCACTGATTCAAATACGCTTTTAGGCTTTTGTTTTGTAGCCCATTTTTAGTTAAACGCTGCTGCTCTTTGGTATTTTGACGTAAGTTACATAAATTGCTTGCATTTTAGTTTTTAGTTTCATTTAATTGTAGCAAAGTTCCATTTATTTGCCTCAAAAATCTGCCTGTCTAAGCCTGTATATACTTTTGTGAGTCAAAGATGGTTGATTGTTTTTATGTGTGTTCATTTATATATTTTTTGCATATCTTTTTTCGGCAGAAAACTGGAGTCCCTCCTGGAAAATGAATTACATAAAATAATGAAGTCACTGAATTAGATCATTAGCTTGATTAACTCACCCCATATGTTGCAGTCATGGGAGAATGATGAAAAAGCAGGAAAACACATCAGCGCTTGTGAATCATAATTAAGAAATGCTAATTGTGTTTTTCATTACGGGAAAATCAATGGCTAACTCTGGAGACGTTACACTTGGTTTATTTTATTTGGGCCCAAGATTTCATTTTAGAAGCGACATATTATGATGCCGAACACTTAGAAAATATGTGTCATTACTTTAAAGTTTAACTGTCACATAGGCTACTGTAACTATAAAAAGATCTCATAAATGTAAGGTCATTAATAAATAAGTCTTTTGTAATTAGCCAAATTATTGAAAACCATAAGCTGGACATCTTTCTGACAGAAACATGGCTTCACAGTAATCATAATTTTATCCTAAATGAAACATCTCCACCAGGTTTTAGATATTTCAGTGTCCCTAGACTTAATAAGAAGGGTGGTGGGGCTGCCTGCTTGTTCCGCAATACTTTGTGCTGTCAACATATTTCTCTGGGAGATTTTGAAACATTTGAATACCTTGCAGTGCATCTGAAGAGTGAACCGTCTGTTATATTATTAGCTCTATATCATCCTCCTAGACTCAACTTTCTTGATGATTTTGGAGAACTGCTTTCTAGGATTTTAACTGATTTTGAATATGTCTTAATCACTGGTGACTTTAATATCCATATGGATGTAATTTCTGATCTCTGACTGTTAATTTCACAGAGTTACTAAACTCATTTGGCCTTATTCAGCATGTAATTGGCCCCACACACAAACATGGTCACACACTCGACCTGGTAATCTCATGTGGCTTGACTGTCAGCCACCCATAGATTGTTGATGTTGCCATATCTGACCATTATTGTGTCTTTTGTGAGATTTCAGTATGTACCAAACCTGTGAGTGATAAGAGAACTGTCAATAAGCGCTATCTCTCTGCTGATTCTGCCACGACCTTCATGGAGCTCATGTCATCTTTCCCTCCTCTCACTTACCCCTCAGTAGACACTTATGCTGAGAATTTTAGTCTCAGGCCGTCCAAATGTATCGACTCTGTTGCACTGTCTCTGGGACAATTAAATCCCCATGGAGAAATAGTACACCCATTGTAAAATTAAGAAGAGAATCCAGGAGAGCAGAAAGGCAATGCAAGCGCACAAAGCTTACAGTTCACCATGACATTTATAAGACTAATCTGAAAATTTTAAATAATGCAATGAGAAAAGTCCAATGAGTCTGCAAGAAAAGCTTATTTTTCAAGTTGAATTGACTGCAACAAAGACAACCCTAGATACTTATTTTCCACTATCGATAGGCTACTTAACCCCTCAACTGAAATATCATCAGAACTTCTCACAAGTGCAAAGTGCAATGAGTTTGCAGAATTTTTTAATGACAAAATTAGAAAATAAGACAAAACATTGCCAGCACTTGCCCTCCTTGTAAGGTCTCCAACTCCCCAGCTAGTCCTTTGCAAAATAATCTGTCCTCCTTCTCAGCTGTCAGCCCCAGTACACTTACACAGATCATATCACATATTAATTCCTCTACCTGCTCTCTAGACCCATTACCCACTAAATTTCTCAAAACTGTTGTGAACTGCTTATTACCCGACATCCTGAATATCATTAGTCAGTCCTTACAGCAAGGAGTTTTCCCACACATTTTTAAAAATGCAATTGTTAGGCCCCTGCTGAAGAAAATAAATCTTGATTCTTCTGTGCTCAGTAACTACAGACCAATCTCTAATCTACCTTTTCTTGGTAAAATAATTGAAAAAATAGTAACCATACAGCTCAATAATCTCAATGCCATTTCACTTAATGAGACTTTTCAGTCTGGTTTCCAGGCAAACCACAGCACAGAAACAGCTTTGATTAGGGTCTTAAACGATCTGCAAGTTATTCGGGACTTAGGAAACTTGGCAGTCCTTGTTCTTTTAGATCTGATTGCTGCTTTTGACACCGTTGATCATGAGATTCTACTCGACCGACTTCAGACCTGGGTCGGTCTATCAGGTCCTGTCTTAGACTGGTTCAGATTCTACTTAAGCAACAGGGAATACTGTGTTACACTGTGTGCCTACACATCCAGGCATTGCGCCATTTCTGGCGGTGTTCCTCAAGGCTCGATTTTGGGTCCTCTATTATTTAACCTATACATGCTTCTTTTAGCTGGTGTGATTAACCAGTGCAATATTTAATTTCACCAGTATGCAGATGACACACAACTCTATCTTTCACTTGCACCAGAATTAAAGATCCTCTTATTAGTTTTTAAATATCTTCATGGAACTGCCCCTGTATACCTTTCTAATTTGTTAAATAAATATACTCCAGCAAGATCGCTCTAAACATCAAACAGTAATTTGTTGGTTGTGCCTAAGACTCGGCTAAAAATTGGGGAGTCAGCCTTTAGTTATTTCAGTCCCAAGATATGGAACTCTCTTCCTGACAACCTACGAGCCATCGACTCATTGTACACTTTTAAAAAGTATCTCAAAACACATTTGTTCACTAGGGCCTTTCCTTGACTCATTTTATTATTATATTTTATTATTTTATTTCTATTATGTGATTTCATTTTTTTATGTTTGTTATAGTGTATTGTAAATTTTCTATCCTGTAAAGCACTTTGTAAACACTGTTTTAAAAGGTGCTATATAAATAAAGCTTTACTTACTATCAAATCAGCTGCTTCACTCACATATAGGAACAGTCTTAAGATTCTGCTTAATATTACCATTTTTTTAAATGGATACATTGGTGCTTTAGTTATAGATTATGTTGATCGCCTTTGTCAGTTTGAAATGTTCTCAAATAGGCTTGTAAATTTCTTAGTTACTATTCTATTTGTTTTTATGTAATAACCACATGCCAGCCAAACATTTGTAATCCTTAAGATTTATGTAATGTTTTTGAAATAATGTTAATGATGTTTTTGAAAGAAGTCTCTTATCCTCACCAAAGTGGCCTGTTATTGATTGAAAATAGAGTAAAACTGTTTAATTTAAAAGAACTGCCTTCTATTTTGATATATTTTAATATGTAATTTATTCCTGTGATGGCAAAGCTGAATTTCCAGCAGCCATTACAGTCTTCTGTCTCACATGTTCCTTCAGAAATCATTGTAATACTGTATGTATGTATGTACAGGTATGTATGCTAATTTGGTGCTCCAGAAAATTTCAATCAATATTGAAAACATTTGTGTTGCTTGATATTTTCAGTAAAACTGTTTAATTTAAAAGAACTGCCTTCTATTTTGATATATTTTAATGTGTAATTTATTCCTGTGATGGCAAAGCTGAATTTCCAGCAGCCATTACAGTCTTCCCTACTCACATGTTCCTTCAGAAATCATTGTAATACTGTATGTATGTATGTACAGGTATGTATGCTAATTTGGTGCTCCAGAAAATTTCAATCAATATTGAAAACATTTGTGTTGCTTGATATTTTTTTGTGGACAGTATGTTAGGACCTTATTCGGTCTCTTGCATCACAGATCCAGGGACAACATTCTTGGTTGTCCTCTTTGAAGAGAAAGGTGTGTATAATTTTTTTTCACTATGCAAATTTCATGTGACAGTAAGTTTTGTCTCTCTTGTCTATTTTGAAATGAGATGTTATGGCTTGAGATACAGTGCAGTCACTTTTCTTGAATGTTTGTCTATCACTTTCAGAGCTTGACAAGATAAACTTCTCATGTGTAGAAAGAAAACATGCAACTTTACATGGGTGGGACGAAGACAGCTAACGGCAGCCTTATGTAAGCTGATGCACAGCAAGTATATTCTTTTTTTGTGACATATCTTTATATTCTCTGCTTTCACGAGGCAGGGAAATTCCAAACGCTGCTGTCACCTGGATGACACCTATTAGTGACATTCCTAAGTTGTTTGGGAGAGGAGAATGGCAATAAGCATAGCAAAAACACTTATAGTTAAATAAAGCAGCCTAAAAAACACGATCTGAACATAGCAGGGTGGACTGGAAAACAAGCACATTTGTAAACAGAATGCTTTCTTGAAGGTCAAGTCCTTAATTTTTTTTTTTGGTAATTTTTCCATTGGTCACAAAGACATATGGGTGAGTAAGTGATCATTTTTGGGTGAACTATCCCTTTAAGTACTGAAAATAATTCACTTTTGAGATACCAACATACAAAGAGGGACTATTACACTAAAGTGCCGGAACAAGAGCTCTTTTCCATTAATTAGACTGGACTATTAGGGGCTGCATGGCTTATTGAGCAGCTCACATTACTCTGTGTTGTGTGTGAGACCCTCTCTGAGTGGCCTGTCCACCGATGCCTCGGCCCCCGCGTCCATGTCGTTCGGTGCGAGGTTAATTGTTACACCTTAGCTCATGTCCTTGTTAATGCAAATGAGATCTTTTGACATCCCGAGACAATTTTGTGTGTTGGAACAGAATAGGCGGCGGCTCTGGAGCTTGTAAGGGAAGGTGCGTAACGGGGTAATTTTTCCATTGGTCACAAAGACATATGGGTGAGTAAGTGATCATTTTTGGGTGAACTATCCCTTTAAGTACTGAAAATAATTCACTTTTGAGATACCAACATACAAAGAGGGACTATTACACTAAAGTGCCGGAACAAGAGCTCTTTTCCATTAATTAGACTGGACTATTAGGGGCTGCATGGCTTATTGAGCAGCTCACATTACTCTGTGTTGTGTGTGAGACCCTCTCTGAGTGGCCTGTCCACCGATGCCTCGGCCCCCGCGTCCATGTCGTTCGGTGCGAGGTTAATTGTTACACCTTAGCTCATGTCCTTGTTAATGCAAATGAGATCTTTTGACATCCCGAGACGATTTTGTGTGTTGGAACAGAATAGGCGGCGGCTCTGGAGCTTGTAAGGGAAGGTGTGTAACAAAGGCTGCTTGTCTGAGTAATCACTCTCCGTTGTTTGCCAAGGAGGTCGCAGAGGAACAGTATATTCATGAGCTGAAAGATGAGGGAGACGCATTTGTTTCCTTCCTCAAACTGAAAGGTAAAGCCCTTGTTCTATGAATGCTCAACACTGTAGACTCTCCTCGAGTGGATGTGACATAAAGTGACAAATGAAGTGGAATAAAATAGATTTTCAGCTATGTGACAGGCACAGGAGAAGTGTACCACCTTAATTTAGCAGCTAATTAGATTGTTTTCGATATATAGGTGCAAATATTATGTGTAGGAGCAGCTGAGGGCAGTTGGCTTTTTTTCCAGTGAATGTTTCTTAGGGTAGATTTATTTTTTTATGTAATTTTCTGTATAAGCACACACCTTAAAGAGTTGAAAGGTAATGGTAAGCTGAGGGTAAAGGTGATGGATTGGCCAAGCATGGGCATCCTCAAACGGAAGGTGGAGGAGCGCAAGGTCAAGCATGGGCATCCTCAAACGGAAGGTGGAGGAGCGCAAGGTCTCTAACATCCACCAGCTCTGTGATGTCGTCATGGAGGAGTGGAAGAGGACTCCAGTGGCAACCTGTGAAGCTCTGGTGAACTCCATGCCCAAGAGGGTTAAGGCAATGCTGGAAAATAATGGTGGGCGCACAAAATATTGACACTTTGGGCCCAATTTGGACATTTTCACTTAGGGGTGTACTCACTGTTCTGGCCAGCGGTTTAGACATTAATGGCTGTGTGTTGAGTTATTTTGAGGGGACAGTAAATTTACACTGTTATACATTGTAGCAAAGTATCATTTCTTCAGTGTTGTCAAATGAAAAGGTATAATAAAATATTTACAAAAATGTGAGGGGTGTATATATATATGTGAGATACTGTATAGTGCTGTACTCCAGGGACGGTTCTAGACCCTTTTCGGTGGGCTTCAGCCACCCTATTTGTCGTCTCAATCCCCCTAAAGCTATAATCAGCTATCTGAACGATCAGACCAGTGCTACTTCCTCATGAAAGTTTATCATTCTCGCTTTTAAGGGCAAGACGGCACGAGTGAGATCTCAATGTGGTATTCACGCGCTGTGATATCGTTACTGTGAACACACAATATTAAAATAGCCTACACACAATATTATGTCACAATAACTGTCTTGACGAGTATCCAAGTAAACACAGTCGGTTACGTCAGTTAAGAAAATATTAATGTGTCAGTATAACGGATCCATGCATTTCTTATATTACGTTAATATTGTTAATAAAACAACAAAGGAAAAACAGAGAAGCACTCACTGCTCTTAACTAAGTAACTTATGTAACTTTAATAGGTAATTGTGTATGTTTATTTCGTAATACAGTTTTCATAAGCACTGTAAAATACTGTTTATTTAGGAAATTTGTATCTTTGTATCTAATGCTCTCTCTGAGGGCTAAGCCCCCCTGAGGATGAAACCCTAGAACCGCCATAGACACCATTTTATTTATCTCTTTTGAGATAACATATTATATTTTATCAAAAATAAAATCTTAGTGACCTTATAGTTTTAAACGATACAGTATAGTGTACTCTAGTGTGCTTTTTACTGTGTTCACTTGTTTTACCAGTTGTGTACATACTTGCGTACTGTTTCTGTACCGGTCTTGTTTTTCCACACAGGTGACCTTGTGCACGTACACAGAGACATATGATCACACTGCTGTTTACCATATCCACTTATAGAAGCCAAGTCAAAGCACTTTTTCCCCTTCATGAGCTAAAGGTGATCTTTACTGCGGTAGGAAATGGCCAAGTTCTGTCATAGCTCTGACAAATGTAGGCCAATTTTGCAGCGTTACACTTTGTTAAGGCTTGTGTCCCCACAAAAAGTCACCTAGCAGCTGTGTTAACCAGCCTACTGGGAAGGAATCCAGTACAGCGTAGAAGAGTAAAAGATCAAGGAAGTGTGCTGTTTAGCCTGGGTCATTTAACTTAGCTTTTCCTGTGCTGCAGTGACAGCATGCTGCAATATCACTATATGCATTTTGCATGACATTTATACACAACCTTTAGTTATTGCTTAATCAGTTTCATTATAGGCTGTGATGTGAAGATTGCACAGAAAACATGCTTGACACTTTCAAAAGGAAATGTTAACACTGTGTTTTTTTCTGAAGCTAAATTATTATTATAAATAGTTTTGTGTGTGGTGATACTTTTGTGTCGTTTTGTCAGACCTGATTTGAACAGCTTATTCATACTGAAGCATGTAAATGTCATATATGCATGTAAGAATGACTTTTCCCTCCTACAGTCACAAAATTGACATCACTGGTAAAAAATGGGATCAAGATGCTCATTCATTTGGAGAAATGCCAGAAATGTGTGATTAAATAGCAACATATAACCCTTCTACCTGAATTGAAAAGGTTCATGGGTAGTTCACATGCAAATTAAAAGATTTGCATAATGACTCCTTTATTGTAATCTTCTGAGATTGGATCTGTGGCCAAAGTTAAATTAAATTCATCATGTGTGGAATGATTCTTAATAAAAGTGGGAAGAATCTGAAAGCTATGATATTTTACAACCAGTATTTAGTATCGTCATCACACAGACTGTGATTTTTTTTACCTGTTTCAATTGAAATGTAATTGACCTCAGTTGATAGGAATGTGTAAATTCACCACACCACACTTTAGGTCCTGATTCAATCTTCATTCATTCTTCATAGGGAACCACGGTACAATCCATAGAAATCTGGAGTTTTACAGTATTGGTCCACACAACATGTCATTCCCGAACTGTGTGCATTTCCAACACAGTCTATGGTAATTCATAAATATTTTACATTTTGGGCAAACTGGTGGCTAATTTAAATGAATTTGTATAATCTCATTTGTACATTGTCATACCATCTGCTTATGCCTCAATAATGCTTATGTTCTTCAAAAAAGAACATATTTTGAAAAACGCCTCAGTGTTTTTTTTTTCTTTTTCTTGTCCATACAATAAAAGTCACTTGGGTCTGATATTGACTCAAATTCATTGTATGGACAAAAGTTAAAGCATTCTTTAAAATGTCCCACAGAAGACAGAAAGTCATGAAGGTTGTGATTAAATGATGATAGAATTTTTCAGTTTAAATTATATCGTAACATTTTTTCATATTGTCACCCAAGCCCTTTCTGATTTATTCATAACATATTTTTTCCCCCTCATTTGCTTCCAGGTTTTGGACAACTTGCCAGATGAATTTAGAATGAAGTCTCTCAAGGATAAACACTCACAACCTACAAAACTTGACTTCTGCTTTCATGTGCTTTTTGTGATAAAGCTATTATTATAATCCACAATTCTTCACATTTCCATGGTTACAATAACATTTACAAGCCATCTTTTCAATGTCCTTGCTTTACAGAAAATATGAGAGTGAATTGTTGTATTTACAAAAGAAGATGTGTGTCTCTTTTGCAGCAGGGGATGATTACGCAAGGAATGAAGAGAGAATCGGAGCAAGCAATGCATCCTCCGAGTCAGTATTATATTTAGCTCAGACCAAGCAAACAATGCAAACTGATCATGTAATAGATAAAGACAGCAGTGTTCAAGCAGTGCACATGCAGAGTACTTTTGGGTATTGTTATTTGAGCAGATTAAATGTTTAGAAAATTATCTCACGAGGTTAAGCAATTAGTTTATTCCTTTCTCTCCTCGCCTATTATTTACATTCTGCTCTCACTGGATGTTTAAAGCAGAACGCCCACTTCTCAAAGAGACTCGTAAACTTTTATATTGTGTCTTCACTTAATTAAAAGCATGTCCTTTATTGACTGTCTCTGCAGAAAGTTGACTGACATCAATTTCTTCATTTTCCAGTCAAGTGTGATGGGACTTTATGGTCCAGCTGGGTACAGTGGAAACTCTCACTCGAATGTGGGTCGTCCTTTCTATCACAGTGACATCAGTCAATAAAGCTCAGAGAAATTGAAGATCTCTTTCCTTTCCGAGGCCAAATTTTATAGACCTTTTGATTTTGGCTATGGGGCTGTTTTTCTGTGATTTTATAACTTGTGTTCCCACATCCGGATCTTCGTTGTTTTATCATCACACAGATTGAATTGGGCAGTTGTGGTACATCAAACCAGGTCATGACACAAGGATTTTCTTTCTTTTTGTCGAGTTTGCTCCGAGCAATGAAGGGAAAACATACTGGAATACTTATTCAATGTTTTATGGTATCTCTGTGCATTGGAATTATATTCATCTGGTCGATTTTTATTAAAACATACTTATATAACCTTGAGCATTTCATGAGAGGATCCAAACTGCAACAAATGGATTTACATAAATTAATAATACACAGGGCTGCACTGAATCCCAAAAATAATCCCCTTCCTTTGGCCATCGAGTTCTTCGCACAGCATTTATACTCCACACTGTGCCATAATCTCTACCCGCAGTCTTTAAATCCCCATTTGCTGGTGTAGGACTATTAAATGCTTAAAAAACTAACAAACAAGGAATTGTATCCAGAGATTCTGTAACTTCTTCTGGTTTGTACAGGTGGATAATAGGGGAGGGGGGAGGGGATGGGGGACACCTGACCTGCTGCATCATTTTGAGTCTTTTTGATTCAGAAACACATTCTGAGTTGTACTGAATGAAAAAGGAAAGTATCTTCTTTGTAATAATAGTATTATTAAGAATAGTGGCAGTAAAACAAAAAACAAAAAACTTACTAGGAAATGGCCAGGTAATAGACATATTTTACAGAATTAGAATAGGCTAAATGCAATAATTATTTAGAACATCAGTCAGGTGATTTGATGTTTTATTAACATCTTTCAGCGGAGGAAATAGTGATTTGGCCATTACATGAGAGATAACTCATTTCAGTAAGTTGTGCTGGATCTTTTATGGAAGAAAAATAATGACAAATGTCTTTGAAACAGAAAAAGCATGTTGAATAGCACTAACTAAAAAACAACAATGCATTGGATTAACAGTGCTTGCATTTTAATGTCTTGTATTTTCAGGGCTTGCATTTTTAGTGGCTGAAATCCAACATAGTTGTGAATATTTCAATTCAAAACATTTCACACACATCTTCATGATTAAAAATTCAATAATTCATATTCACCTTCTACAATTCACTTCCAAAATATGCAGTCTTTTTTAAAATACGATGTATAATATTCGACAGGAAATATTCGGTCCATTTTATTCGCTTTACAAATTCGCTTCCACAAATTCGGCATTGCACATCCGGGCGGGAACTGCAGGAATAGCAGTAGAGCACAGATGCATGATCTCCAGCTGCTGTCAGTCGCTCACCAGCAGGTGGCGCAAGCGGCTGTTGATGGAAACCTAAACAACCGGTAGCGCAAGTCACTCATTCATTCATAAAAACTGATTTGCAGGAATGGAGCAAGCGGTAGGTAGAAGTTATGATAATCAGGGCCATTATGTATATGCAGGAAAGCTGATGTGTTTACAGTTGCGCTTAGTTTCTTTAACTTATATCATAAGTATCATGGCTTGTGTGACACGTTGTAGCTAATATTGGTGTTTCCCCTCATACTTCTTCATACGCCAGGATTCCCCCAGGACGCATAACGTGAAAAACGCTAGTGAATTAATGCAGTGATATAAAAAGACCAAACTCGGTATACACCTTAATGATGATGCAAACTATATATAGTTATGTAGAATATGAACTGTAACTAAAGAGGAAAAGACAATCGATTCCCGCGCGCTCCGTGCTGCCATTTGAACTGAGGCAGCTAAGTCGATTTGTCACACCACCTTAAAAAGCGTCAACACGGCATTTATTATTTGAGTGTCCTAATAAAATCGACATAATTTGAAACATGAGACTGTGTTTTATCAAAACTAACAACATTTATTTATAATTGCATTTCTCCACAAACGGTTTATTGTAAGGCATCAGCTATTTGCACTGTGTAAATTGCAATATGCTATTTACACTAAGTGAAAATAGCATATTTTCTTAGTGATAGATGCTATTTACATTAAGTGCAAATAGCAATGGATTCTATTTACACTTAGTGTAAATAGCATATAGTTAAAAATACTGCTATTTTCTCTAAGTGGACATAGCTATAAATTATATTTACACTATTTCAAAATAGCAAGATTTTCTGCTAAATATACTACTTATAGCAAATTGTGGCAATTCTGCACCTCAGTATTGTAGTACATTATAAAACAGTATGCAATAACAACATATTGAGTGTAAATTATAATTTCAATTCAATTTATTAAATGGATGCCACCTTATTGGGACAATAAAGCCCTCCCTACACCCTAACCCTACCCAATACTTTATTTTCAACTTTTTGATTATTTCCTTAATTTTTATTGAAAATAAATGGATTTCCGATGTGATATAATATTTGAAAAGGGAGAACAAAAGTTCGGCAAATGGTGGGCTCGAACTCGGGTCAATCGTGTCAAAAAGCACACGCCTTACTATCTACGCCTCTGGAACTTATGTTTCATAAACGTCTTTTGTAGTGTTGACTACCCCAATCACACGTTGGTGGGCGGAGTTAGTGTAAATAGCCTCAGCCAACAAGGCGGGCTATTTGCACTTAGTGTAAATAGACACTTTGTAATTTGTAAATTCTGACTCGATAAGACACAACACGCCACCTACAATATGTGCTTTCTGTGACATTTTAGAACCGAAAGTTTAGTTAAATTATACTAGCAATCCACAAACACACTGTCGTAATCTTCATTTCACAGTGACGCATTTTTGGTCCTAGCACATGTAAATGAGTAAAGCGGGCATTTGTTTAGTTGCTGCCACTGGCACAAACTCGCCACCCTCCAGTACTAAAATTCAGCTCTGCCTGTAGAAAACAGGATTATTGTGCAAGCTATCGGCCTCTTGTGATGTAACATATGAGCCTGTGCTGATAATCAGGACCTGGGACCACGGCCTGGCTCTCTAATTGAGCCACGGATAGCGGGCTCTTTCTATTTTCTTAGTGATAGATGCTATTTACATTAAGTGCAAATAGCAATGGATTCTATTTACACTTAGTGTAAATAGCATATCGTTAAAAATACTGCTATTTTCTCTAAGTGGACATAGCTATAAATTATATTTACACTATTTCAAAATAGCAAGATTTTCTGCTAAATATACTACTTATAGCAAATTGTGGCAATTCTGCACCTCAGTATTGTAGTACATTATAAAACAGTATGCAATAACAACATATTGAGTGTAAATTATAATTTCAATTCAATTTATTAAATGGATGCCACCTTATTGGGACAATAAAGCCCTCCCTACACCCTAACCCTACCCAATACTTTATTTTCAACTTTTTGATTATTTCCTTAATTTTTATTGAAAATAAATGGATTTCCGATGTGATATAATATTTGAAAAGGGAGAACAAAAGTTCGGCAAATGGTGGGCTCGAACTCGGGTCAATCGTGTCAAAAAGCACACGCCTTACTATCTACGCCTCTGGAACTTATGTTTCATAAACGTCTTTTGTAGTGTTGACTACCCCAATCACACGTTGGTGGGCGGAGTTAGTGTAAATAGCCTCAGCCAACAAGGCGGGCTATTTGCACTTAGTGTAAATAGACACTTTGTAATTTGTAAATTCTGACTCGATAAGACACAACACGCCACCTACAATATGTGCTTTCTGTGACATTTTAGAACCGAAAGTTTAGTTAAATTATACTAGCAATCCACAAACACACTGTCGTAATCTTCATTTCACAGTGACGCATTTTTGGTCCTAGCACATGTAAATGAGTAAAGCGGGCATTTGTTTAGTTGCTGCCACTGGCACAAACTCGCCACCCTCCAGTACTAAAATTCAGCTCTGCCTGTAGAAAACAGGATTATTGTGCAAGCTATCGGCCTCTTGTGATGTAACATATGAGCCTGTGCTGATAATCAGGACCTGGGACCACGGCCTGGCTCTCTAATTGAGCCACGGATAGCGGGCTCTTTCCGTTCGCGATACGAGGAACCATATCCGCCTACTCTGACTTAATCAGGTGGTGAAAAGAGAGCTGGCAGGAGGGCTCTGATTAAAATATTGTTTTTTAGCACTGCCTGGGAGAGCCAGGCTCCTTATTAAAAATTGATCCTCAAGCTGTGTCGCCTTGCGTTTCTGCCTTGCTGAAGAATTCATTACCTCTGCCACGCACCATGTCGCCTGCCTGGTATTCTTCATGTCACTGCACCCCTCCGTAACCCAGACCCCCCTTTCGTTTATCAATTCTGAGATGCAAACAAACAAATATTCCAGAGGGAGGAGAGAGGAAGAGAAAGACGAGGAGGGAGGTTGAAGCAAAAACACGCTGCCCCAAGGCCTTCTCAGCACGAAGAACATGACGTTTTATCACCGCCATGAAAACCAAATGCTGTTTATTCTTATTTAATCTCCTTTTATAAGTTCATCTCTTTATGCCTTATGAGTAGCCCTCTTTTTTCATTTCATTACTTCATTGCAAGTGTTGTTGTTGTTGTTGTTTTTTTAAACCTTACTTTACCTTATTTCAGTGACTTTAAAATTTTAGTTTTTCACTAAGCACGCATAAACGTTGTTTTCTCAAAAACACAATCACATACATACATGCTGCTCACATATTATTGTAGCCCAGTTTGTGCTGATTATGGTGCTACTAAACTTAGTCATTAAAATGTTTATTAGCAACTGAAAAAAGCACAAATGTCAGGACATGTCAAAACTTCTCCAGGGCCCAAAACACCCTCAGACCCCAGAGGGTTAAATGATAATGAAAATTGAATCTAGTGTTGATGTGTGCACCTCGTGTCTAATAAAGTAACAATATGAGTGTAGTAAAAGACAACAAGGTTGCTGTTCTTAAAATTCCTGTATTACTTTATGACTTTATGACTTCACAGTGAAGACTGAAGCTTCCATTCATTAGAGACGCATCATTGCATGATGACATTTCCTTCTTTTCACTGGCAGACAGTTTTAATTACCTTCTGGCACCTTTAGCGAATCTACATATTGGCAGTAGTGACAGTGAATCCTCTGTTAACACCCATGTCTCATCTTGTCTATAAAGATTATTACATGAAAAGACCTTTGAACCCACCGAATGGTAAAACCTTACTTTTTTGAAGTCAATTTGCTGGTGATGCACTAGATTCATATAGCAATCTGTCTCCAAAGCTTCTCATTTTCACTCGTATGAGTCATCTGTCTGGGGTCTTAAATGTGATTCTGATAAATGGGGTTTGGGTAGTCTAGAATGAAGTTTTTGGTGCAATTCTGCTGCACATTTGGTGGTTGAATTACCACCGGATTTGTTGTTCAGTATGTATCCAAGAAGTGAGTCAGTAAAAGCGGGATAAGTTGTTAATGCCATAATAAGGATTTTGTCATTGTGGGAATGACTCTTGCCTGTCGTTTAAATGACATCTTCATTCACTGCTGTACAACAAAGCTCTGGAATTGGAAATTTTCACATTTACTTGGTTTGGAAGGTATTCAAAGTTGTTTATATTTAAAAAATGCAAATTGATTTTTCATTGCAGTCTCTTTCTGCTTGTATTTTGGGGTTCTGCTCTGAATTATTGAAACTTGTTACATGTTTTCACACCTAGTTCATTTAACCCTTTCAAACGCTCTCGGAGCAGTTCAGCGTGTATATGTGAACAAACCATGTGATCTCAGACCCCCCTAAAAGGACCCAAAAGCGAACCCAAAATGGTTTGTTTGTGGGTCCATTTGAGGTTCGATATCTTCGTGATATGCGAAAGCAATGAGATCCGCTTTGTATTTCGTTTCGACATGTGCACCTGGAGGCTTGCCATACCTACAGCCATGTTACGTCACTGCTGGAACAACAGAAAAAACTTTTCACCATGGCAGGTCGTGGGGTTGTGTGGTCCCAGGAGGAGAGTTGTGCACTTATTGAAATTTGGAAAGATGATTACATTAAACGCCAACTCTCCTCAACCCATAAAAACATAAAAGTGTTTCTTTTGTTTGCCCAAAAAATGAAGGAAAGGGGATATAACAGAACCGCGCTACAATTTTCAGATGCTTTCCTTTAGTTCTGCTTTGTCTGACTCTTTCTCTGTTTGTCATTTGCTTCAAAATGTGCCACATCCATGTGATGACAACATGTGAAGACGCCATCTTGAATACCCAAAATCCACTGCTGCACAGAAAGCTGGGGTCTGAGTTCTTATAAAGTTGTGGTGTGAACAAGAAAGGGTCTGAGATCTCTTCATTGCTGAAGAGGACCAAAAAAGAACTGGGTTCTCTTTTGAGTCCACTAGATCAGTGTTTCCCAACCGGGGTGCCGTGTAAAAAAATTTTTTTTAAATATTTTTAAATTGCTAAAATGTTCAAAAAAGCATCTATTATATAATATCCATTTCTGATGTCGCCAATAATTAGAGATGCACCGAAATTTCAGCTGACGAAAATTAGTTCACCTCTCAGGTTTCACTTTCATGTGGTGTGACGCTCTGCGTATTATCCCGCTCTATGCGTGTGCGCTCCGCTCAGTCGCTCCACTCGTATACCATTCATGCGAATCGGAACAGCAAAGTCCACTCAAAAATTTAGCTGACAGGTAACATCGATGTAGTACAGTATTGTTTGTGTCTGCAATAGCCCTACTGTGTTGTAACATGGTGTGGTATATGGGCAACTCTGGTAACGCTGCCCTCTCATTCATTGATCTGCTAACCGCTGTTATGCTCACGTGTTCTGATAATAAGCTTTCTAGGACTAAACATTATTTGGATAATTGGTTAAATTTTTTTTTAAATATCTTAACCCTACTGTTAGACCTACCTGAAAAACTAAAAAGCAATTTATTTAATCCGAAGGCCTGTCGTTATTTTTTATTTGTGCTATCATTATTAATTTCTTTATTTGTGCTTATTTTATTACTGACTGCTTACTTGTCATTTTTTATTCAATTCAAAGTTTGAAATCTCGTGCTAGTGCATCAAAATTACCCCACTGTAAAATTAAAAAAACACTGGAGTGAGCAAAAATTTGTAAGATAGCTAGTTATAATGGTAATTAAATAATGTTTACATATGTATAAAAGCCTACATTAAAGTCTGTCATATAATTTAGTCTCTTCATTAGAAACTAGCCTACTGATTTCCACCATTGATGGACAAATTTTATAATAATATTAAAAATATCTGTATGACATTATATTCTGCAGTTCTTCCCTGTTGTACCGAATATCTATACTTTTCAAATGATCATATCGAAGTTAGAAATTAGAACAATTAATTTTGTAGGGTGCCACAAGTTTGTTAAAATTTCCAAAGGGTGCCGCGACTAAAAAAAGGTTGGGAAACACTGCACTAGATTGTGAATGCCAAAAGGACTGAGGTCACTTTCAGCTGGTTCCCTTTCTGGTTCACTTTAAGTGAACTGGGTTTGGTTCTTTTAAAACGAACTATATGTGAAAACACCCTGAGACTTGCATCATGCAGTCACTTGTGCTCAGACACATGAGCAGGTGGTAATCACAACAGTGTCCATTTAGATTACAGTGTTAAACGCTGCTCTGATGGATTACATTTCATGGCCCATTTAGCTTATGGCTGGCAAGAAAATTCAAAAAGGCAAGAATTTTTCCCACATTTGCTGATCTGGCCTCATTTTAGGCATCACAAAAATAGCATTTCACAAAACTCAAGGCAATCTACCAACGGAAATACTGAAGAAGTCATTCCCAGATTTGGTCCACCTACAACCCCTAACTGTAAACATGATACCACACAAAAATTAGGTGTGCATCGGAAGCAGCAAAAAAAAAACAAGGAGAAAAGAAATGAAAAAACAACAACAAAGCAAAGCAATCTCCTGTAGGGTAGCGTCTGTAAATTAGCAAACTTAATGAGCCAGTGACAGCATGACGGATCTTTAGCATCTGGGCTGGGGTGACAGTGATTGATAGATGTTGGATGTCTGTGGGCTGATCTGATGGCTGATTTATGCCATGCTCGGCACTGATTACATAAATGCCATTAGAGCTCCCAATGGCAGCGCTGGAGTGCGGCGTGAGCCAGACGTGATGGAGGAGAGGACAGTGACCGACCTGACACAACTCAACCTCCCGCTAAGTGCCCCCAATCCACAGTGACTTGAGATTATTGTATCATTTTTTAAATGATTGTTTTAGTATTTGATTATCTGTCCTCTGATTTCCATCATTTTTCATTGTCTTATACAGAAAGAAAGCAGCAATCTCCGTGATGGCTTTTTATAGGACTGATATGCAAGGCAAACAATATTTTTCCAGTCTGGGAACTCAGATGCCTGTTTCAGGTCGTAAACCTCAGCATCTAAGCATATAGGCTATGCGCTGGTAATGACATTTAAAGTAGAAGTTTGCATTTGTTTAAAATTGTAATGAAGCTAGTCATGTGATAGACTCCGAAATAAGGGAATTTTCCTCTCTTAAAAAACAAACAAATGGGAAGGCATATGAAAAAAGTAATGAAAATATAATTGAAAGAAACAACAGTTCTAAAGCAAAGAACAACTGGGTACAAAGAAATTATTTTTTCAAACTATGGGTTTTAACTCTTTGAGCCCCCTTTATGGATAGATGTATAGAATGGAATCCCAGTAACATATTGTAAAAAATGTAGTGTATTTTAAACCTGACAAAAACCAAAACAACTGTCTCATACAGACAGACCTGACTCTAGCAAAACACCAAAGGAAGGTAGGGTGCCGCGACTAAAAAAAGGTTGGGAAACACTGCACTAGATTGTGAATGCCAAAAGGACTGAGGTCACTTTCAGCTGGTTCCCTTTCTGGTTCACTTTAAGTGAACTGGGTTTGGTTCTTTTAAAACGAACTATATGTGAAAACACCCTGAGACTTGCATCATGCAGTCACTTGTGCTCAGACACATGAGCAGGTGGTAATCACAACAGTGTCCATTTAGATTACAGTGTTAAACGCTGCTCTGATGGATTACATTTCATGGCCCATTTAGCTTATGGCTGGCAAGAAAATTCAAAAAGGCAAGAATTTTTCCCACATTTGCTGATCTGGCCTCATTTTAGGCATCACAAAAATAGCATTTCACAAAACTCAAGGCAATCTACCAACGGAAATACTGAAGAAGTCATTCCCAGATTTGGTCCACCTACAACCCCTAACTGTAAACATGATACCACACAAAAATTAGGTGTGCATCGGAAGCAGCAAAAAAAAAACAAGGAGAAAAGAAATGAAAAAACAACAACAAAGCAAAGCAATCTCCTGTAGGGTAGCGTCTGTAAATTAGCAAACTTAATGAGCCAGTGACAGCATGACGGATCTTTAGCATCTGGGCTGGGGTGACAGTGATTGATAGATGTTGGATGTCTGTGGGCTGATCTGATGGCTGATTTATGCCATGCTCGGCACTGATTACATAAATGCCATTAGAGCTCCCAATGGCAGCGCTGGAGTGCGGCGTGAGCCAGACGTGATGGAGGAGAGGACAGTGACCGACCTGACACAACTCAACCTCCCGCTAAGTGCCCCCAATCCACAGTGACTTGAGATTATTGTATCATTTTTTAAATGATTGTTTTAGTATTTGATTATCTGTCCTCTGATTTCCATCATTTTTCATTGTCTTATACAGAAAGAAAGCAGCAATCTCCGTGATGGCTTTTTATAGGACTGATATGCAAGGCAAACAATATTTTTCCAGTCTGGGAACTCAGATGCCTGTTTCAGGTCGTAAACCTCAGCATCTAAGCATATAGGCTATGCGCTGGTAATGACATTTAAAGTAGAAGTTTGCATTTGTTTAAAATTGTAATGAAGCTAGTCATGTTATAGACTCCGAAATAAGGGAATTTTCCTCTCTTAAAAAACAAACAAATGGGAAGGCATATGAAAAAAGTAATGAAAATATAATTGAAAGAAACAACAGTTCTAAAGCAAAGAACAACTGGGTACAAAGAAATTATTTTTTCAAACTATGGGTTTTAACTCTTTGAGCCCCCTTTATGGATAGATGTATAGAATGGAATCCCAGTAACATATTGTAAAAAATGTAGTGTATTTTAAACCTGACAAAAACCAAAACAACTGTCTCATACAGACAGACCTGACTCTAGCAAAACACCAAAGGAAGGTAAGGTAACAATATATAGTAATGTTCATGTAATCTCTATTTACACAAACATGCACATTTATAACTAAACAAATACACAAATTAATCATAAAAACTGTTGCCAATGATGTGAACATGTGAATGAGGTACTGTATACCACTTTTTGTCTAAAATGTCCATTATAGTCAATGTTCCTGCTTAGAGCTACCATACTCCAGTCCTGTAGGTGGCGGGAAT
>NW_015505294.1:1784722-1786465 GCF_001515645.1 Sinocyclocheilus grahami
TGTTGATGATTAGGTTTTTATTATTATTTCCTCGAAGGGTGGAAAGTAAACTACACTAGGTCAACCAGGCCAGAAAATCTGTAAATTCTCTATCCCTTCACATCTTCTTAGAATCTGTTTTCCACAATAGCAAACCTGCGTCACTAAATGACTCTGCTTGCTTCATAAAATATGTATGTCTGTACAGGGAGGAAAAATGCTAATAACTTTTGGTGGCCGAATTAGATTTGGGATCGGAGGCAAGGAAGGAAGAAATGCATGAAAGAATTTAGCTGTGCAACTCATAAATAGTTTACCAACCTAGTGAAGATTCATCAAGTTGCATAAGAGATAAATTATATTTTCTGGCTGTGCATTCTCACCCTCACATCGCCTTTCCACCAGAGGAGTGAATTGAATAAAAGATGAGGGATGGAAATTGTGTCTGCACCGCGATACCAAAGCTAACTGCGGTTTATACCTGCCGACGCTCGTGAAATCCCGATATCTATGATAGGCCACATTTGGAATGGGTGTCACCGATCCTATCGCCTTGCCGTGAATGAGGAAATATTGACAGCAATACAAAATGCCTTCTATGTGCACGGCAACACTATAGCGTATCCTCAACCTCCAGCAAAGCTGACATCTGCTAGTTTTTGCATTCTGAAATGGAGGATGTGGAAGAAATACACCACCAGTGGTTTATCGGATCTCTATTTAATATAAGGCAGGCCGCTGATGAAATTATTTCTAGCACAAACCGAGAGACATGCCTTTTTGTTATTCTGGAGGAGTTAGAAATGGCTTTAAAAATGCTTTTTGGTCATTCATTTATGATGTTTTATCAACAAAGTTCGGGAGGAGGACATTCAGATAATTAACACGAGAAGAGCACAATCAGTAATCAACCCAATTAACAAGATAAGAGGTGATAAGAGATACCTCTGTTCCTTGACAATTTTTTAGCATCCCTCTGCCAGCCCTTCTCTGCACTTACCACTATTTCTGTCCTAACCTGTGGGGGGAGCGCTCTGTGTTCGGGCAAATACCGAGCTCGGAGCCCTCTCCCCGGACAGAGGGGGAGTGCTCCGGGTTTGGGAAGAATTACTGAGCTCGGAGCCCTCTCCCCGAACAGCACGCCAAATACGCATAACCTTTACCCTGTTTATTATATGTAAGTGTGAACTCGTGAATTACTACAATTGTTGTTGTGCAAATGTAGCCTTAGATAAAGTTGCAAAAGAGCAGATTTTCAATGTGTGGATATTTTATATGTTTTGTTTATAGCGCATTCATACAATGTAAAATACCACATACTGTGTTTAGCATGCAGTGACAACTATAACCGTTTATGTCTAGTCTGTGTAGTGTGCACTTGGTTCCTTATAGGGTAAGTCATTAATAAAACATTTGATGGGATACTAACTGTGGCCTAAGTGGACAGGAGGTGAGATGTGAAACTTCTTCAGCAATTTTTGGAGAAAACTAAATCATGAGGGGTTGAAGTCAATTGCATTTGAGTTAGTTGTGGTCTCAAGTGTCAAAAAAGATTTAGATTCTGTGTTGTCAAACAGTCATCCACTTCCCATAGCTGACTCTTTGAAAGATATCCCTGTCTTTGAAAGCATTACTCTGTTTTGCAGTGGCTAGATGTGGTATCTATTGTGACCGAGCTCTTCATTTATCCAGTCTGACACAAAGCAGTGGCTTATGCCCAATGGGAGTCCTCTGGTCTGGGAAAGCTGAGATGATTGGTTGTGT
>NW_015505294.1:1786819-1787239 GCF_001515645.1 Sinocyclocheilus grahami
CATGCCAGTCTCTGCTTCTGATCTAATTGGTTTTATTTGAAGTGGTGTATTTTGAGTTGATGCTGCCATTAGAGTTTCGCTTGTTTTGAAATGGCAAACACAGACAAAAATAACTGCAGTGCTATTAGGTCCAAGGCATTCATAATATCTCCATTAATATTAGGTTAGAATAACTGTAAGTCCACACTGTTCACATATACTGTATATGTAATTTGTCTCATAAAGTGTCTGACAAGCTACAGAACATGAATGACTTGCATTAGTGCTCAATATGAACATAATTTCTCACAAGCACAGTCTGCGATCTACAGTGTATCCAGAGTCTGGGTATCTTCCATCCGGACTGTGAATCATTTTTCATAAATGTATATAATTATAAACATATACAGTGGGGAAAAAAAGTATTTAGTCAGCCACCAA
>NW_015505294.1:1788891-1826348 GCF_001515645.1 Sinocyclocheilus grahami
TTGGTGGCTGACTAAATACTTTTTTGCCCCACTGTATGTATATAGAACTGTATTTTATGTTTAAAGCTGCAGTCCATAAGTTTTGCCACTTTGTCACCATCACTGTTTGAAAACCTGCAATCACAGCTGTTTGCGGAATTATCTTCCTGTGCATGGCTCCAGCGCGGATGAATCTAATGTTTTGAGGAGTATGTGTGGCAGTCAGTCACCGCACCGGTGTGGGTATTTACTGTTCTTCGCAATCACAGATTCTAGCCTACATCTTGGAATATATGACCCAAATAAGAATTTTCACCTTATATTGTCATCTGAACAAGTAAGTAACAAGTCTGCCACGTTTGTTCTGTCCAAAAAATGATTACAATAAATTGCGCTACCAATGGTGATTTAATCTAAAGATCGGTTACCTCATATCACATCAAACCATGCAAATTATTATTATTGTTATACTTTATTCTCAAATGATTAATGTTAACAACATCAGCATTGCCTATACAGTGTGTATTAGCATGTAGATTTACGTGTGCTGACATTTAGATATCAGCTGTCCTTGATTAGACTGCTTATTCAGGTTCTGATCTGTCATAAAACATTTGTTTGAGCTTTAGTCGGGTATTTTAATGATGACTGGAAGTCACTTGGTTTGGTGTGTTGTTACTTTTGAATGTCTAACGTTTGTTTTCTGACCCTCCTTCAATGTAAAACTGAAATGATAATGTTTATGCCATTTAACAAAAAAATAGTCAACCTTAACTCAGAGACTTGGCTAAAAACGTTTGCCTTATTGCACTGCAACAATATTATTAATTAGTATTAAAATGATCTTGTTTTGCGGTAAGATATTAACACCAAATTTGGTGAGATGTTTGCTTAATGTATGTAGAGGAAAAACAAAACGCAGATACCAATTAAATACAAGTGTTTTTTCTTTCTGCAGTGTTCACTGCGGGCTTTTTTTCCCATTTTAAAAGTTAAGATTAATAGCAAACAAACAAAGATTTGGGCAGTTAGTGTTATTAGACTGCTTTTTCTTAGAGATGCTGAACATTTTCTTGATTTTTTCCCCCATACACTTCAAGAATCGAGCCATAAAAGTAAAGTATTCCAACATGCTCAAATGCATTATTTAAAGGCATCAGAGATGGTGTTCACATTCACAGTGAGTTCAGGGTGAAAGATTGCTGCACAGTAATGTATTCATAGTCATATTCCCAATAAACAAATACCAAACAATCTCTCGGATGAACCTCATCATGATCTACTTATTTAATTGACTCCCCTGAGATCAGCTGTGTTCAGTGGATTGGATCATGCAACTACATTCCGTTTTTAAGGCACCACAAATGATTAAAATATAGTTCAATTTATCAATAATTAATCAGAAAATGTCAACACAAAGCTTTGTTTGTCACAGGAAGTCACACAGAGGCAGCTCCATCTGTGTTGTGCTGGTAGTTTTGCCAAACGAGTGTGTCTGGTTGGTAAGTCTGGGCAAAGTGACGCTGCGCCTGACCTCAGATTCACCCCAGGTTCAGTGGAAGTTCAGTGGCACTTTGTCTCATCACCAGCACTAAGCCTGCAGGGCTATAACCCTCCTGTGTGCGGCTCCTCAATATTACATAACGTGACGGCCCCAGGATGGCACTACTCACTGGAGTCAATTAACCACTGAAGGACATAGTAAATATTCTGTAATGCCTCTTTAAAGAGGTCTCTTTTAGTTTGGCTATTGGCAAAAAGTGATATGAAACCACAGAGAATATGCAACAATGGGGAATGTAAAGTCAGATGTTCATTTAGAAACCAAGCATGACTTATTAAAATGACTAAATATTTCATTTGGACTTAATTTGCATTTGATTGCTCTCAGTGACATTAGGTTTATTATTTTAACATGGACTTTTAGGCTGAGATTTACCCTTGATTCTAATAAGAAAAGACACACAACTTGGCTCTACTGTTCTTTTCTGCTGAAGGTTTTGACCTTGGTTTTTGTATTTGGCAGACATTGCACACCGGCTCTGCAGGGACAGCCTGTGACCACGCTATTACCTCTGTAGTAAATTATTTAGCTACAACAGCCTTGTCTAGCCACCTACCGAAGCCCAGACGGAGAGGTGTGAACGGCTAAGCAGGTCATCACCTGCCACCAAATTGTGAATTCCAAAGAATTTTTAAAGTGAGGGGGCTTATGGAATACATTTGAATGTTTTATATGATTGATATTTTTGTCAGCGTAATTAGAAACATTCAGCTGCTTGGAGGGCAATACATAAATTATTTTATGTCTTTTTCCCCCTTTGATCACTCCAGTTTGTATTAAACTCTAAATGAGATTTGCCTCAATTTACCAGCAGAACCAGAATTGTTTCATGCAACTAATAAGTCAAAGAAAGTTTGACGATCTACAGACTAGATTTTTTAAATAAATTGCATTTGAAGAGCAGCATTTTACTTCTGTGGAAGACAAATCTTGTGCGTTTGAAGTTGTAAGGGTAAATCTCAAGGGACAAATACTTTGATAACTCAATGAAAGTGAAGACGTCTCCTCTAAGTCGTTATGTAGATGATCCAGTGCTAAACAGATGGTGCTAGTATACTATATTCATGATGCAGATGTACTGTGTTTCGGCTTTAAATAATGCATCGTAAAAAGACCTGCGGAGGCAGAGTAAGTATGGTGGAATTGAAGCAATCAAACCAAGGTTAAGTGAGTTAAATGATTAGCTTCACGTTAATATCTTTTTCATATACCAACATAAAAATGGTAATTAAATCTGTGTCCTTTTATACAATGAAGGTTTACTTCATGGTGGCGGCAGTAAAGCAAGAATGTGGGGAAGCATGTGGCATTTTTGAATCTCCTAGTGTTCATAGACTTTTCACTCTTGAAATAGTTAACCCTGGGGCATTCTAAACCCAGGGTTAATCATCAATATTATATATGCCACACATTTAAACCTGGGTTGATGTTTTTATTTGCATATTTGCAGTGCGATTGGATGAATGTAACATGAAGGCTCTTTGCGCATCCTCGATAAGCTGTACTATCAAGTTTTTCCTGACTTTTTGGACTATAAAGGTAAAAATAAAAGTCGCTTCCTCACTCCAATTAACATACCTTCCGTCACCATTTGACATTTCCCCTCAAACGCTGAACAGATTAAGCAACGCGGTGTGTTTATGTGACTGTCTAAAGCACGCGGTTGGTGTCTGTTGCTGAGCATCTAGCCATAACATTAAAAGACCGCATCGTTGCAAACAGTACATGTTTGAGAACCCTGAATAAAAAGTGGTGCTAACTCCGCTTCTATACATTTATATAGCACTTTATAAAATACATATTTGTTCAAATAAGCTATAGCCTAAGAGCCCTGAGAGAATTGTATGTTTTATATGAAAACTCATCCTCTGTTGTAGTAACATAATGTTTTACACTGCCTTCAGCTTAGTAATTGAGGTGACAATAAATAACATTACAACAAACAAGCCTGCACTTCACCAGTGCCAATACACACTTTGAATACAGACAGAAACAAATGGACTAATATTATTGTAAAGTATTGGACATAAAATGTCAATTGGCGTAATATCTATTGGAGACCTAACCATAATATGTTGGCAGGCATCTCATTTTATTTCTTATTCATAGTTTTGTAAAGGCATCGAGTGCATGCAGAGTGTGGGAGACATCAATATTCTTTGCTAAAGGAATTTTCAGGGTTATTTTCAACGGCACAAACAGTATTTCTGTATTATTTATAACCTTTGAAGGGTTCTTTCAGCATAGACTGTGAAGGTTTAGGGTATTTAGATTGTTTTAGTGAATAGTAACTATTTTACAAGTATAATGGGAGAAAACATCAGCCTAAAATTTCACCCTTCCCAAAAATGAAAACAGTATAATTGTATCATTGTTGTTTAATTGTATCATTCCAAACCTGTGAAAGTGTTTAAGTGTCCACTGAGGTTCAGTGCTGTTCAGTCTGTATGGACGAAAATATATTTTTCTTCACTACTTCTTTTGTGTGCAGGTTTTTTTTTCTCCAATTTGTAAATCTTTTAGAAGTTATGAGGGTGAGTTTTTGGCTTCTTGGAAGCTTTTGAAGAATCTTGAATGCTCTAAAAGCAGTATCGTTGCAAAGTTTATTGTCTTTGGAACCGAAAGAACAATATTGTATAGACATTATTTTCTGCTTCATAATAAATTATATACTTATTGTCCATGTGCGTGGCACATCTGTCTGGCACTAAGCAATTTTAGGTAGGGAATAAGGAGTTTCTTCATGACACATACAGAAGGTCTTGACAAGCAGATACTTTAAGCGGTCAATCAAACTGTTCGTCTCTCTCCTCCTCTCTCTCTCTTTCCATCTGCAACGGCCTCACTGATGTTCCTCCCTGCCGTCAGCTCCTTTAACCCCTCCATCTTTAGCAGAAATGTTCTGTCACTGCCCTCACAAGAGGAACAAGCCATATGACAGGGTGATTTTATGGAGGGAAATTGTAAGGAAACTGTCTGTCATACAATGTGGGTGTATTTTTCATGCCTCATTTTTCTTTCTGGACACCATAAGTGATGACAGTTATTACCATGGCAGGAGTTTCAATGTCGAAAAATAACAGTGCTTGTTTCAGCTTGAAAAACAACCGCTATAAACATCACTTATTATCTCTCACATATGCTGTTTGTGCATGCATTTTTGGGGGCAAGGTCAAATTGAATGAAAAAAATGAATGATCTGTATTTTTGTGCTACATATTTTCAGTACTATTATCTATTGTGAGCATTATTAAAACAAAATACTGTACATTTCTCATGTGCTTTACCATACTGTAATTTCTTACAATAACCACAATTCTTCAAAATGTCACTTTTTATGTTCTACAGGCAAAGGTTGTACAGGTTTGGAGAAACAAGAGGGTGAGAAAATTTATGACAGAATTTCACTTTTAATTTCATTTTCGAACTTTGCCTTTAAGACCAGCTTTTAGAAAATGTTGAATATCTCTATCTCTTTTAAAATTATTTCTTTTTTTAATTCTTCATTTTTTTCCCATTGGCAAATATATATTTTTCCTATGATTGTCTTTACAACATTTATTTAGGTTTTGCTTAAAACGAGACCCGAAATGCCAGTGGTGTAAGACATGAAATTAATTATTTTATTATTATTATTATTATTATTATTACATTTATTTGACCTTTTGAAGTAGAGATATGTTGTTTTGAGGAATTTAAGGTATTCTCTGAAAACAAATTTTATAATCTGGAAGTAAATTTTGGGACTAAATGTATCTTGTTTTAAGGATATTTATATATTATACCTGGAAAAATAGAAAAAAACCCCCACTGATTACAGAAAATAAGTTTTGCAGTATTGCTGAAGACAGTGAACAAAGTCAGGTTCATGTTGTTTTGTTGTCTTTCAGACTGAAGCATTTGAAGTTTATAGTGTTGTGGACGCAGGTGTTGCACCTATATTGCTTTCTTAATTGAGGTTGATACAGGAATGAATGTCCATCACTCACTCTCCACAGATTTATTATGACATAAAGTACAACGGTTGATGCTGTGCACATCCACACAAATCATGTACACACACTGCCATCATGGTAAAAACCTAAGGCATTGAATTTGAGACATGAACTGGTCCAAACATCATTTCTGAATCTATTTCAGGCAGCATTTTCCACAGAGGAGGATAGAGCACTTTATTGATGATGTCTACTACAGAACGGGTCATTGAAATGTCACTTGACTTGATGATGTACTATCAACATCCGTATCCATAATAAGGGACAAACCGTTGCATGATAAAAGTAAGGAGAAATAGCCCTGTCCAGTGGACTCTAAAGGATGGACAGTGACATTCCTGTTTATAGGCCCATTTCTGATGGCTCACACATTGATAGCATCACCAAACAGCACCTGCAGTATGTGATTTGTCAGTGATATTGTGGTTTTTATTTTATGATGTACTCTAAAACCTGACAGGAAACTGCTCTCACAGAAATGCTGACTTAGAATGCACATGCTTTTAGAATCAATGACATGCTGGAGGGAGCTGTGGTGTAGCGATCAATATGCTTTAGACATGTTGAGCTGTAGTGCTCAAATAGAAAATTCAGGTTCAGATTTGTTCTGCAACATTTTCTTTCTCCTTCTCTCCTTTTCCTTTGTAGTATAAAGTGGCCCCAAAATATTTGAGTTCAATAGTTCAATTCCACGCTTTAAAGATCCCTAATAAAAAGAAACGGCACTGGTAAAACATTATGTAATACAGTATAATGAAATATTAGCAGTATATACTTGCATTCAAAAGCTTGGGGATTTTTTGTAATGCTTTTGAAAGATGTTTCTTATACTCAACAAGGCTGCATTTATTAAAACTGCCCGAACAGTGTGTTTGTTTCATTTCATTCCGCTTTTGGGTTTTGGATCTTGCCCTCCATGAGCTGCTCATTGCGTCCGATGAGCCTAAATGAAGGTGTCGGAATGAGTAATGCTTGTTGACAGTTGAAAGTGGCGAAACAGGACTAAAATCTTGTCTATCCATCCTTCTATCTCTCTGAACAAGTACAGCAGGACAAGTGTATAGACGCAAGGCAATGTTATCCATCTTTCTTGAGGAAGGAGGAAGCTGGAGAAGGAATATAAGAGAGGAAGGGAGGGACATCTGTCCTTGAGTGTCACAGCAGAGGTCAGAGTTTGCTCCATGCACATAAGTGGCAGAAAGCAGGGAGAGAGAGATTGTAAAGAGAGTTAATTTGGTCTATAGATCATTGTCGCTGTCCCCTGTTGCAGTGCAGTGAAGGTGTGAGCACTGAGCAGCATGCAGGAAAGTATCATGCATGAGCTGCGTGCGAACGTGTGTGTGTGTGTGCACTGCTTAAGAGTAATCTGTCACCCTGGCATGCCATTTAAGGGGAAACAGGAGAGTATTTTATTATTCCTTCAATGAGCTCCCTTTGTTCCGTGGTGCACCAAGCGTGCAGCATGCTATATATTAGCCCTCGCTCATTTTGTGACCTTTAGGAAATAAATCAGTGGTTTTATTTTGCAGGTATTTTATTTGTGAGGGTTTCCATCTGAAGATACTAGTTTCTACACTGAAAAAAAATGTAGCATAGAAACTACAAACAATTATTTCAATTTTCTGCACAGAATTAGGTAGAAAATATACTTTATAGTTTCTGTACTGTTATAAATAATGTCAATTAGCACTGCATCATTCATAAATTGTATTTATTTATTGTGTTTATTGTCAACGTTTCACCAGTTCATTCTGCTTTTTATTCAGTTTAGCTGCAGATATGGCCTGGCACGTCTTAATCCTATGAGCGTGAGATCACTTCTCTTTCAGTGCGAAAACTTCTTTATCTCATTTTCATAAAATAAAATGCTATAGTATTTAACTTTTCCTCTCCATCGGCGAATGATGATTCTGAAAGAAAACGCGTCCGAAGTCTGTTTGCAATAGCAATGAACTCTACTTTCATGCATCTGATTATCAAATAAACCTCGCGCTCTTATTTCAAGGTTGTTGTTAATGCTGTGGTTATTTTAACAGTTTCCTTCGTACATTCGGTTCAACAACATTGTTAAAACACATTTATCATTCAATGGAACTGTGCGTATGCTTTAGACACTTACATTTTTGCTGTGTCCATGCGCAGCCTTCGACTGCACTCTTAAAAATAAAGGTGCTTCAAAAGGTTCTTCAAGCAATGCCATAGAAGAACGATTTTTGGTTCCACAAAGAACCATTCAGTCAAAGGTTCTTTAAAGAACCATCTCTTTCTTGCGTTTTTGTAATCTGAAGAACCTTCTTTCGCCACAAAGAACCTTTTGTGAAACAGAAAGGTTATTCAGATGTTAAAGGTTCTTTATGGAACCATTTAGACAAAAAGGTTCTTCTATGGCATCGTGAAGCACCTTTATTTTTAAGAGTGTGCTCAGGTAATGACGTCGGTCTGACCGAGAGCTGTTGAAAAACTACAGAAAAGCAAAACTACTTCACTTTAGCATTACTGGCCATGAGTACTAAGGAGAGATCACACATCAGCTGCTCAAAAAATTTGTCAGTGAGACGAACTGAGCGCGATCGCAATCCTGTGACAGTCACAGGATGGTAAATAGTGGAGCACACGCGTGAAGGACAGAAGCGAGGGCACGAACACTGCTCAAGGTCTCCATTAATTTGTGCTTGTAGTAATTTAATGTGTATATATTTTGAAAGCATTGAATCGCTATAGAAATCGTGATTCATTCGATTCTTAGCAGTTTAGACCGATTACTGTCCAAAATCAACGATTCACGATTCAAAAATCATGTTTCAAGATCGATGCATATGCATCGTCAGGGTTTGTAATCGATGCATCGATAAAACGAGTGAATTGGTACACCCCTAGATAATACTGTAGCCTACCATATTGATATTAAAATGCAAAGAAAATGTCATGTAGGCATTTAAGAAAGGAAAATTGTAAACGCAGTAATGTAACCAAATGTAAAAGTTGTAAAAAGAACTGTAAATCCAAATGTAACTGCTATTAATTAACAACAAGAACCACAGCTTGTTTAGGCCCACATAATTAAATGTTCATGTGCAAAGCTGTGGCCACTCCCCCAATCACAACATGCACAGGACCTTTATTGACACTGTGATTTAAACATATAAAACCACTTGTTATTTTGTTAAATGAATAGCATGATTCAAATTAATTGAATAAGCAAAATATGATAACATAAGATTAATTTGAAGCCAGATTCTTTTTTCTCTAGTGCACTGTCTGTTGTTCACATCTGAGGCAGTGGTTGGTTTTTTGCAGTGAGAGTGAAGGGGTGGTGCTGTATGACGCTGAAGACAGATTGAGGCTGTGACACCTGTCAGGCACGCCTGCCTCTGCCTGCCCTCATTCACAGAACACTTCAGATTACAACGGTGTGTCTGGTAAAAAGAAAATGGGGTGAAGATCTTTTCGTGTACTGATGTAAATCTTCAACCATTATTTATTTGGTATTTTACTGTCACATTTGGTATTTCATATGTAAAGCATCTTTTGAAGTGATTTTTGTTATATTTAATGAAATTTTGTAGCATTCTCTGCCATTGTTATTAATTAAAATGATTTTTCATTTATTATAATATCCTATTGCTTTGACCATTACTCATACATCAATAATTTGTTGACAGGAAGTGAAATTGAAACTGTGTTTACACTCAAGAGAGTGACACAACAAAGCTAGAACACCCAGGTTATACAAACACAATACGGTAAAAAGCAATTATGTTATGCATAAAACAATTGAGAGGATTTTATCCCCAATTTCTGATGATTATAATTTGCTCAGATGTTTTTCAATTGTATTTCTGATTATTCTAAAAAGGTAATTACTATTATACAAATATCTATATTTGTATATCATATTTAAATCAGCAAGATTTCAAGTTAGCACACCAAATAATACCACTATGTATAAAGTTCTTGATAATTGAATTAATATAAAACAAGGTAATTCGATTTTTTTTTCTCTTTGCTTAATCATAATTAGAAGTGTGGAGGGGAGTTGTAATTGTCATAATAAATAATTCTGTCATAAATAAATGACCCCAATAAATGTGCATGGCCCCCAGCATATTTGTTGTATGAATATCTGAGCATGCAATGTCAAAAGAAAGAAACGAGTCTCTCCTTTTAAACAACAACAGCAAAACAAAATGTATTCTAGCTTTATGCATTCTTTTTTTTCATTAACACTTGGACGTAGGCAAGTTTAACAACATCAACGAAAAGCAGTATTTTTAACAAAAAAACTGAGAAAATTGTTTTTGTGAAAGACTACAGATTATATTCAGAACCATGATTAAAATACACTTCCTGGGTTGACATTTCATTCCATAATGTTTATATGCTGTTAAATGTTCAATGATTGCACTATTTTACATATCCATCTGCTTATGCAATCAGTTGTTTCTGCTTCTTCTCCTGAGTTCTGATCTGGAGATTCTGTTCACTTTTAGAAGATTTGTAATAGCGCCCCCTACCATATGACGATGAAAACACAGAAAGATGAAAAATTCCACCAGTGGCGGGGGAAAAAGTTAAAATAGGCTTAGTGATTTTTTAAGCAAATAAAATTTTATATTCCTTTTTTAAGAGGTGAAACAGGGTCAGTTAACAGTCTCTCACTGGTCTGAATAAGTGAGAGGCCCTAAGCATTAAATCACCACTGTATAAAGAAACATTTTTTACATGAGAGAAAACAGTCACCTCAGGTTATAATATTTGAATGCTATTTCAGGCAATTATAGTCCAGTTGTGAAACCTTTTGGAAACCTCTGCCCGAGATCTCATCCATCCCTATGGTAATGAAACCCAATCAGGTTTCCATTGTGCACAGCACTTCCACTGACCTCCCAGAGTCCCTTGGAGTTTTTCTCCAAACTTTTTTCTCTAAGTAATTACAACTGTCACTTCCACAAATATACTTCAGCAAGCCTGCCCAAATGTGTGATTGTGAGCAGGAGATGCACACTTCATTAAAACCCCCCTCTGCAAAATGTCACAGTAGATATTAGCCCCCTAAACTTTTGGGAGGTAATTGTCATGTGCTGCCTGTGTAACCTCACTAATCAAGGCACAGTGTTCACAGTGTTCTGCCCTTCCTAGTCTGAAAAAAAAACAACGTTTAAAAAAAAAAAAAGTCCCTCAAAAAAAGTCCCTGACCTTTTTAATAATCGTTTCATTTGTATTCAGGTTTCACTAACAGGCCTTTCAGTTTCAAGTATGATTCTGCTTCTCTCTTACTCCCTCTCCTCTGTGGACTCGAACAGTTTGACTGGCAGCATAAAAAAAGTGTCTCATTAAAATCCATGTAATATCGTGTTCAGCGTAACAGCAAGTGCTTGTAATCACATGCTAATGAGAATGAAAATGTGCACAAGATATTGATCAGTTGTTTGTTTGTGTTCTTTTGTTGTAATTGTAAAACCTGCAACATTCTTATATTGTATTATAGGAGGTTTTAATTTTTGGATTGTGAAAAGGATTTAAACATTTCTTTCTTTCTCTCGAACTTTCTTTCTTTCAAACTTTCTTTCTTTCGAACTCTCTTTCAACATTTTTTTTCAAACCCTCTTTCTTTCAATCACTTATTCTTTCAATTTCCCCCCCAAACTTTCTGTCTTTCGAACTTTCTGTCAAAACTTTCTTTTGGACTAACTTTCTTTCTTAAAACACCTCACAAAAAGCGTGCAAATTTTTGGATTGTGAAAAGGATTTAAACATTTCTTTCTTTCTCTCGAACTTTCTTTCTTTCAAACTTTCTTTCTTTCGAACTCTCTTTCAACATTTTTTTTCAAACCCTCTTTCTTTCAATCACTTATTCTTTCAATTTCCCCCCCAAACTTTCTTTCTTTCGAACTTTCTGTCAAAACTTTCTTTTGGACTAACTTTCTTTCTTAAAACACCTCACAAAAAGCGTGCACAAATATACACACATTGAGTTTCCATGTTTTATGGGGATATTCCATAGATGTAAGGCTTTTTATAATGTACAAACTGTTTTCTTTCCCCTTACCCTAACCATACCCCCAAACCTTTCCCTCACACAAAACTTTCTATTTTAGATTTCTAAAACAGATCATTCTGTGTGATTTATAACCCTTTTTCATCATAGGGACCAAAAAAAAAAAAAAGTCCCACAAGGTCCAAATTTACTGGAATTACTGTCCTTGTTGGGGACGTTTAGTGAATAGTTTGGAGAAATCTTTGCAGAATTATCATCCATAGAAACCAGTCGAAATATTATGAAGAGATATTTGTGTACATTTTCTATAGGAACAAAACATTATAATTGGCCATATAGTCAGACATGTGATGTACACTACTGTAGTGCACTTTCTGCATTTCTAAGTTTGTGTGATGCTGAACAGTTCCAGTAAATTCCAACAGATTGTAGTAGTATATTGCATCCTTTACAATCTAGTATTTAGGAGCATCTGTGAAAAAAATTGGCGTAAGTTTACACATTGTTTGATTAGCATAATTAATTTAGTTAGTAAGTGACACTGTCAGTGAGTACAACAAATTCTTATTGAATTTTGTTGCCGCCGACTGCTTTGTTGGGCAGCGCGCCAACATATAGCACCGCTGCGCTACAGGGCGTCCCGAGTTCGAATCCCAACTCGAGGACCTTTCCTGATCCCACCCCCATCTTTCTCCTGCTTTGCTTCCTGTGAGTTCTGATCTATCCTGTCATAAAGGCAAAAACATAAATCTTAAAAAAAAATTTGTAGTGAATTTCATATAAGTTTTATGGAAATAAAACTATAGCTCTCTAGTAAAACTCTTTTTAACATGTTACCGACTACTCTTTTTGACCTGTATTTCTATTTATTGTGTTGTTCTGTTATTAACAATACGCTAGGCACTTTAATTGAAGGAGCGCAATAGAAGCACATTCTGTTGTGATTGCAGTGCAATGTGGGCAGCTGCACAAGTGCTCTTATCCTGTTCCCTTTAGTCATCGTCTCTATGGTGAGGCACATCTCAGGAAAAAGTCATCAGAAAGAGTAAATACTTCAAAACTGAAAGAGCCCTTTTACAATGTCTCTCTTGCAAATTTACTTGTATGTTTTAGCTGATGTTGACCCCGCTTCACCAGATTGGTACAAAATAAATATATAGTTTCTTAAATATTTATTCTTTAGTCCTACAGAAAGACAGTGAAATGGTTCAGAGCACAAGGACAGTTAAAAGCATCCAATAGCAGACAGGGGTAGAAGTGGCTTGCTCAGGGGCATAGTTACAGTGATAATAATCTGGCATTGTAGCCTGGCTCTTCAAGGTTCAAATGAAGTTTTTCGCCTGTCACCGTCTAGTTGGGAATAAAAATATATGTATATATTTTCAAAGGTTCCAAGTTTTGTTCAAAACTTTAACTGTTTCTTAGTTGCTGATGCTGGCAGAATATCTCTGAAACTTTGGATGAAACTGCCTTCTGTTCAACGGAAATCTTAGTGATCGCTAATGGAGCAGCTGCAGGATTCTGGAGAACTCTATACAGAGGAAGGAGGTCTAATATACCTAGAGAGAGATTTCATTGTTAGCATTCCCATTCATCTCAATGGCAATTGCGCTACTGGTGCGTGCAGCCCAGAAGTACGCGACCTGGATGTTGCCATCTTTGCTTTATAGACTCTCACACTTTCAATGCTCTGCTACTTTTGGCCATCCATTCAGCATTTACCAGCAGGGCCAAACTCTGATCCACAGCATGGGTATAGGATGAGGTAACCTAATAGCTTTTATGGTGTGTATTTTTTTTATGTTGAAACACATTTTCCTATCCTAATGGAGTGGGTTTGGGCAGAAGATCTCAGCTATTTGGGAACCTATTTGTTTCTGTTTTGTATTGTGTTGGTATAATGGCACAGTGATTAAAAACTTCATCTTCAAAGTTGCAAAGACTCCACAAGAGCTGTTGTAATTAGGAGTCATTTAGCAACACTTTCATCCAAAGTCATTTAGAGTAAATTTATTAAAGGGACAGTCCCTCTGGAGCAACCCGGTTCAAGTGTCTTGCCCAGGGGTGCAGTGGTGATAGCTCATCGATCATACCTTGTCACTTGAACCTATACAGGATGATTTCATTTTTATTGGTGTTCATACTTCATACATAATATGGTAGACACTGAAATCTACATTTATTAAACTGTTGACAGTATATAAAACAATTTTTTCAAATATTAAAAACTTGCAAGGTTTTATGTATGAACAAATTTCGTACAATGTCTTATGATAATTGAATATTGAATTAAATAGGAGCTCCAATAAATAAATAAGTACTGGTAAAATATAAATTGATAAATTCTATAAATATAAATCTAACCTTTCAATTACCAGTCTAGGTAGTTAACCGCTGTGCTACATCACCCCGAACAGTAGCTGTAATAGACAACTGTGCCTTTGAAACAGATTAATAACGAGTAAACAAACAGAGAGGATTGAAATTGTGTCTTTGTGTAAGAATCAAAAGCAGCACATTTGGACAAATAAGCATAAAAACCGTTTGGTCTACATTTTACAGTCAATTTAATATCAGTTTACAGGTCATGGCATCTAAAAGTGTGTCTCACATTGCCTAAAGCAAAGCCTCCGCTGTCAAAAGTGTTTCACAGACTGAGAGATATTAAATAGTGCTTATCTCCCTCTTGGGTGTGTAATGTTTGCACCTAGTATTACAGCCCACGGCTCTGTGTCTCTCTAAATTCAGACCTACCTATCCTAGTTGCTGGCCTCAGCCAGGCAAAGGGGCTTTAATTACAAATGTATCTTTTGCGCTGGGCGGCTGGCTAATTGTTCTGAATTCCCTCAAGTGTCATTCTCTCTTCGCCCCACCAGTGGCCTGACTCACAGCCTCTAATTGTCATGTACACACTCCAGCACACTAGATTTAGTGCTGCACTGCCCTTAATTTAATTGGAAAGCTCAGAACGGTGTGAGCAAGAAAAGGAGAAAAGAAAGAAATAAAAATGGAAGCAATATTTCTTCAACGGGCAGTAAAAGGGCTGCAGGTATGAATTATTCATCCACTTGATGGATGGGTCTACAAATAAAAATGTTGAGTGGGTCGCTGACTGTTAAGTGAGCTTTGCATACTGTCACCCTGTTCTTTTCCCCTGCCGTCTGACTGAGGAAGACAACATACACTGTTCATTATGATACGACGTCACCACGCAATTAATGTAATGCGTTGCTTTATAATAACTGAGTCTAAATGCGTCACAATAACCATTGTGTTCTGTGTGCTTGCAGTCTTTAAATGAATTAAAATAAATGCCAATCACAGGATGCGGTTATGCTCTTGGGAATGTTTCGGCTGAAATGTTCGCTCACAGATGCTATAATATCACACGTCGGCATTTCATGCACCTGGACCTAACAGAGTGTTTTCAGCTGCTCTGCAGTTGGCTACAAATGACAGCTCTTCATAAATCTTGATCATCAGTTTCATAAAGTTAAGTGACAGATGATTACAGTTAATCATAAGCAACCCAAAAGCCATTAAGATTTTCTGCAACTCTCTCCCTTTTTTGTATGTAAAATTGATCTATTTTTGTAATCCAAGCCCAATTGGTTCATGATTTCCTGACTATCTAAAATCTTGCCCAGATAATAAGCTTTCAAGGGAGTAAAAATAGATGATGCTTAACAACACAGCTCTGGGTTGGTCATGATGACAACTACAAGACTCAAGTGGATGTTTAACACAAGGTCTATAAAGCCTGGAGGAGCAGACTACAGTATAAGTTAGCATTTCTGTTTATCTTAAAAGCAGTTGTTCGGCTATTGTAGGCCCCTGGAAGTATGACATTTGAAACCTGCTACCTTTGTGCAAAGGCACTCAGTTCTTGAGTAAATGCCATGTTATTAATGGCATCACGACAGTGCTGATAGCACTGCAAGAACTTGAACAAATGCAAATCCTTTACTAGCCCTGATTAAAAAAACAGCATATGCTGGTTAGGTAAGTTTTGAAGCATGGCAGCTGGTTTAAGCTGGTCCTCAGCTGGTTATAAGCTGGTTATGAATTGGTCCTGAGCAGGAGCTAGCTGCTTAGGACCAGCACATGACCAACTAAGAACTATCTTAATGGGGTCATATGATGTTGCTAAAAATAACATTATTTTGTGTATTTGGTGTAATGAAATGTTAATGCGGTTTAAGGTTCAAAAAACACATTATTTTCCACATACTGTACATTATTGTTTCTCCTTTATGCCCCACCTTTCTGAAACGCGTCGATTTTTACAAAGCTCATCAGTCTGAAAAGCGAAGTGTGCTGTGATTGGCCAGGTATCCAGTGCGTTGTGATTGGCCGAATACCTCAAGCGTGTGACGGAAATGTTACGCCCCTACCATACTGTGATTCCCTGTCCGGTCGGAGCGACGAGACAAAAACATTAAAACCCATTATAAACGAGGCATTTGTTGCATCCAGTGGGGACATAATTACGGATTATAATTACTTATACTGTCTTTTTTATGCATTGCATCGCGCCGCGTAAACATAAAACCATGTCTGCATTTGTGATCGGAGAAATGACAAACAACAAGTGCTACTCTACACTGCTCAAAACTTCCGTTTCAATCATCAGTGGCAAATCCTTTAAATATAAAAAACGTACTTACAGTCTGTGAGTCAGAACAGCCGGCATTGAAGTCTACTCTACCAGGATCAGGAAACAGTCCTCCATAAAATGTGCTGCACACATCTGAATATTTGGGTTGAACTGTTCTGGAACAGTGCTGTAAATACAACTTAACCACTGATTTCTAGTCGTGTCCTCTTTTGGAAGGCCAAACAAAGTAGTTTCGCTTTCACAACAAAACACACAGCGTCACACACCGCAGGCTTGAGTGAGCGGCGGCTGGGGGATTTGACGGAGTGGCCTGCGGGCTTGTGGCCACCACATGTGATGACCCCGGGCTGGACTCCGCTTCGTCCACGGTGAAAGCCAATCCGGCAATCCACAGCACGAATTTGATGTATTCCCTCAGCGACCAGCACGGATCAGCTCTAGGCATGATGAAGCGGATATCGTCCTCTTTTGGAAGGCCAAACAAAGTAGTTTCACTTTCACAACGAAACACACAACACCTTCACGACATGGCGGCAGCAACAATACTTCAGCGAGAAAAAAAGTTACGCCTTCTTTCTTTGTGTGAACATTTGGGCTGTGTTATTCAAATCTTCCCACATCATGATGTAGACATGTGGGGGCGTGTTAGAATGAGACGTTTTAGGTAGGCGTGGTTGACTCTTAACTTTTATAAAGAATATCTCTTTGGATTTGAGACTTGTAACACTTCAAAGAGAAAGGAAAAATTTTAATTGCGTCATATGTCCCCTTTAAACCAGCTCCCATGCTTCAAAACATACCTAACCAGCATATGCTGTTTTTTTCAACAGGGAGCACCTATTCTGACCTGACTATTTACCAGTAGAGGCTAACTGAGTCATTCTAACTAGCCAAGCCCTTGTTTTAACATTTTAAAAAGAGAAAGTTATCCAGTCCTGTCATCGTTTACTCACCCTTTATCATGCTTATATCTTTGTATGTGTACTGTTGGTAACCAGACAGTTTTGGTTTCCATTGTTTTTCTTTCTCTCTCTCTCTCTGCAGTTGTATGGACAAAAACACTGCACATTTCTCAGAATGTAGTCTTTTATGTTACACAGACCAAAGAAAGTCATACAGATTTAGAACAACATGAGGGTCAGTAAATAACTAAGGGAAAGCTATTCCTTTAAATATTTGTGAGATGGGAGAGTGATTTTACTGTCAAACGATCAAATGTGAGGCATATTAACATACGAATCAATAGACTGATTACCTGATTGATTGATTGATCAGTGGATAGATAACTAGACAAAGATAAATTAAGGGTTTAAAAAAAGAATCAGCTTGAGCTTATTTTGACTTTTGAAAGCATCAAAGTATTCTGTACTGTAGGCCTAATGTGAGATAGTTGGCATGTGGTCAAAAGGACTCTGAGTAGGTGTTTTCTGTCCTTATAATATCTCAGGTTCTCTCCTTGTGTGTCTCTTTAGTGTTTCTCTGCTCTGCTCCCTGTAATCTTCCTTGGGTACCTCATCAAACGGATGGGCCGCACGATTATTCTCATCATGGTTAAAGACGTGATCATACATCTGTTATATTTTACCCTCGCATTTCTCTATCCAATTATTATCCCGACCCTCAGCCCACAATCTGCTGAAAGGACTCTTTAATGTCAGAGATTCACATATCCTCACGTATTATTTTTATCCTTGCAATCGCAAATCACTATTCTTTACAATGAACGCTACAGCCAGCGTTCAAAGCAAAAATGTCAGGCATTAATTTTCTGTCGGAAGCGGAACGTTTTTCTTCGCTAACAGATCCAGTTGGTGTGTCACGGACAGGAGTGAGCAACTCCGTGTGATTTGAGATATAATTGCTCTCTCGCTGAGCTGAGTTTTCGCTTTATTGGATGCTGTGCATTCAATAACCAAAGTTTAATTAGTCTTTATGCCAGCGATTAAAGAAAATAAACAAAGACTCAACAGGCATAAAGCGTTTCCCTCACTCTGTTTGCAGTAAAAACCTCAGTTTGACCTGAAGTTCATGCGGATCATTTTGGGCAGAACTTGAGAGAAGCTTTTATTAATGTTTTGCGCCTCCTCAAATACAGAGGCCTCATGTAGGGCTGGGGGTATTTGCATTTGTTTGTCAATTAAAAAGACAGAAGGAGTGCGTTAGCCCAGATTGCGGATGAAGCTGCTGTTCTGTGTGATATTTACACAGGCTTGAAAATCAGCAGTTGATTAACTTACCAATGATCCACGGGAGATGAGGTGTGCCCGTGTTCTCATTACTACATGGATTAATTAACGTTAATGGGCTAATTATCTCAGCCAAGACAGATATTAGACAGGATATCATGAAAAATACCTCGCGCTACAACAAAGCATCAAGGTGACCTGTCTTTTTATTTTTCAGCCATGATTTAGGATGATTTAAGACAAACAACATTAAGAACTGACCGCTTCAAGGCGGCCTGGAGCAAACTGAACTGCTGATTGAATCCAGAGCCAAAGGACATTAAAAGAATCAAGACCTGCTTGTGTTTGATGGAGGGCAAAAGAGACAGACGCAGCTGTACGTCTACGAGCTAAAGCTCATCACCCTCAACAACAGGCATCAGACTCTCTTCAGGCTATGAGAGCGAGCTGTTGGTGGAATTGCACCAGCCAATCACAGATGCTACATCACTTCCAGGTGAGGCCAGATTGTTCTGTGAAACAGCTGATGGGATCAAGGCTTGAGTGGGAAAAAGAGCCAAGCAAATCTCTCACGGTTATAAATTACAAGGCCTATTCGTTCTTAAGCGCTTTACATGTTCAGGATTTTTTTTTTCTATACTCAAATCTTTGCTATCTTCCAAAACCTAGTGAACTGCCTCACTGCCTACATAGGCACCATCACAACCATGATGGAAACCTTATAAATAGCCAGTTTTTACATGGTTTAATAGTTTTAGCATGTTGCTAAGCGAATGACATTATGGTGCTCATGTTTTATGGAATTGCCGTCTTCATGCAATGCAGTCTTAGAATTTGGATAAAACTGGGTATTTTAAGGCAACATGATTGAGCTGTCATCCTTTTGGAACAGCTTTATTTATTATTATTTTTTTGGTGTAGAGCTGCCATTCTATGATTTAAAAGTGTTAATTCGTTAATCTGCAAGCAGTTTTTTAAAACTTTGTCACAGCAGAAGCTATATAAAAGTACAGTATGCTTAATATATTGAACCTAAGCATCAAACATTTCGGTGAACAAACAACTTCAGGAAATGCAGGTTATGTGACCCAGGATGTTAAGAAAGTACAATATATTAAACAGAATATATTTCCATGCCTCAGAGCCTCAGTTTTATTCATGTCAAACTAAATATGGTATCCTCTCTGGCTAAAATATATATATATATATATATATATTTTTGATCATTCATACATTTTCAACTGTAAGGAATGTTACTGGGAAAGAAAGGAAGTTTTGATTTTTTCCTATTCGTTATTGTAGGCGAAATATTATTTTTAGATACTGTGGCATCTATTATTGATACTCTGAATTTGCTGCATATCCAACCACAATGCCGCCCCATTTTTCTCCTCCTGGCCTACTTGTCTGAGTCCTCAAGGGCAGCAGTGATCTGGGAGATGTACTATATTTAGTGAGGAGCTTCTGAGCCCTGAAGGATGCTAGGTGAATGTGTAGGTCTTCTTGTCTGTACACACACCTGCATTCATTGGCTGTGAAGCTGCTGTGATCCATCAAACAAACCATCACTAGTAATGGATTATTATAACAGTCTTTTCGTCATGTAAAAATAAAACCTTTTATGCCGGTCTCGCCTTCAAGAGGAAAGTATAGAGGAACATTTGTTTAAGAGCCACTTTGACCCATATCACAATTGCACATTTGATATGAGTAAATACTGTTATGCAGAACCTTTTGAATCATATAGCTTTAAAAAATATATATTTTTGTGTTGTACTTTAAGAAAGCGTTTCCTTAAAAGGGCATACCAGACTTTCAGAAATATTGAGCTCTGATCAAGCTCATTTTAATTGAAATCGTGACAATTTGGTACGGAATGGGATTTAAAGGTGTCATATGATGCGATTTCAATTTTTCCTTTCTCTTTGAAGTGTTACAAGCTCTTGGTGCATAAAGAAGATCTGTAAAGTTGCAAAGACTAAAGTCTCAAATCCAAAGAGATATTCTTTATAAAAGTAAAGAGTCAACCACGCCTACCTAAAACAGCTCATTCTAACACGTCTACGTCACGATGTGGGAAGATTTGCATAACGCAGCCCAAATGTTCACGCAAAGAAAGAAGGCGTAACTTTTATTCTCGCTGTAGTATTGTTGCTGCCGCCATGTTGTGAATGCGCTGTGTGTTTCGTTGTGAAAGTGAAACTACTTTGTTTGGCCTTCCAAAAGAGGACGATATCTGCTTCGTCATGCCTAGAGCTGATCTGTGCTGGTTGCTGAGGAAATACATCAACTTCGTGCTGTGGATCACTGGATCGGCTTTCACCATGGACGAAGTGGAGTCCAGCCCGGGGTCATCACATGTGGCTGCCGCAAGCCCGCCGGCCGCTCCTTCGTCGAATCTGCCGGCCGCCGCTCACTCAAGGCCGCCGTGTTTGATGCTGTGTTTCTTGTGAAAGTGAAGCTACTTTGTTTGGCCTTCCAAAAGAGGACACAACTAGAAACCAGTGGTTAAGTTCCAGACTGTTCCAGAACAGTTCAACCCAAATATTCAGATGTGTGCAGCACATTTTATGGAGGACTGTTTCCTGATCCTGGGATACTACAATGCCGGCTGTTCTGACTCACAGACTGTAAGTAAAATTTTTATATATAAAGAATTTGCCACTGACGATTCAAACGTGAGTTTTGAGCAGTGTAGAGTAGCGCTTGTTGTTTGTCATTTCTCCGATCACAAATGCAGACATGGTTTTATGTTTACGCGGCACCATGCAACGCATAAAAGGACAGTATAAGTCATTATAATCCATAATTATGTCCCCACTGGATGCAACAAATACCTCATTTATAATGGGTTTTAATGTTTTTGTCTCGTCGCTCCGGCCGGACAGGGCATCACAGTATGGTAAGGGGCGTAACATTTCCGTCACACACTTGAGGTATTCGGCCAATCACAATGCATTGGATAGCTGGCCAATCACAGCAGACCTCGCTTTTCAGACGATGAGTTTTGTAAAAATCGATGCGTTTCAGAAAGGCGGGGCATTGAGGAGAAACAATAATGTACATTATGTGGAAAATAATGTGTTTTTTGAACCTTAAACCGCATAAATGCATTTCATTACATCAAATACACAAAATAATGTTCTTTTTAGCAACATCATATGACCCCTTTAACCAAACAAAACCATGGTTTTCAATTATTGTGAACATTAATGATAAAATATAAAATTTTATAGTTAGGACATAAGGAATGCATTTGCTATTATTTGGCCTTTAATAGTGTTCACTTGTTTGATCTGGTTTTAAAAATTCATGATATACATTGTAGAGGTTCTATTTCTATTTGAGTTTTCTTGGTTTCTATTATAGTTGTTTTTTTTTGGGGGGGGGGTGGTACCTCTGTAGGTGTAGGTTACCTCTTTTTGACCACTGTCTTTTGGGATGTCATCTCTGTGTGGGCCTGCTTTCATAAACACCATTAAGCACCATAACTTCTTTATGCGTTTCCCTCGGCCCATCTTAATTTACGGTTGCAGCCACTCTCGCCTTCATGTTAATTTGTGTGTTGAGTCCTTTGCGCTTTGTGATGAGCTGGTGTTAATCACACAGCTCACACCACAACTGTGTCCACAGCCCCTCGGAGAATGCCATTGATCAGAGCGTAATGACTTCACAAGCCTGTGATCCCAACAATTCAAGACACCAGCTTGCCCGAGGACAAGGGCGCAGCCCCGAACATCCCATAATTACCCTGGGGAAGACAAAAATGCAGAGAGAACAGGAAATCTTGTGGCAGAAATACACAGAACACTCAATCCTACATCTTACCGGTTGCTGCATGGGGCATTACGGCAGGAGTCTAATGAAAGCCTTGTTTGTAGATGCAAATTAAAAAGAAACAGACGGGGAAAGAAGGCCAGCTTTGATTTGCTGTTTGTTTTCCTACTCAAATGACCCAAACCTCCACCTCGCGGGGCCGTGATTATGTTGTGGCTTGCCCCGCTGTGTATGGGGGCCCAATCAGTGGGTGATAGGCCTTTGATTGGGTGCAGGTTCTCAGCTCTCACATGCTATTAGGTATAACAGGTTTGTGGTAGCTGAAGCCACTAGCTCTCTCATTGAGTCGAGGGCTTAAATTCAGTCTGCCCACTCTATCAACCATAGCTCACTTCGGTATAATGTCCTCTGACATCGTAAGGATGATGGATTATGAAGATGGAGTGTTTGTGATTTGGCTGCTTATTCAAAGTGATAGACCTTTGCATTCTAGCATACTTACTGCTTCGTGCATTTATCACTAGTTTACTGTCATTTCTTAGCATCAGCATCATAGTCAGTAATCGGCACGTTTAAATAATAAAGGGCATACTCTGTCATGCACATTGACAACAGTGGATGATGCTAATGAATGAGCCTGTTGAAAAGATTTTGGAGTGGCGTCTTATTGCCACGGCTGCAGGTGTTGTATAATCAAGTGGGTAATTTTGATAATCCAGTTCCTCGTTTCCAGAGATTGGTACAGCTGATCCCGGTGGAATTAATATAAACCTAATCAAACTGAATGTCTAATGACTGTAAATATTTTTTGTCTGTTTGCTGCAGTATGTGCAGGTGGAAGCCTTTTAAACATACCTGTATAAAGCTGAGTGATATGAACTCCTGCTTGTCAAAAAAGTTATGAGTATTTTATGCAATATGCAGTTTAAGGGGACTAATGTTTCTCACCAATAACATTTTATTTTTATAACAAGTACAGTCACCTACCGAACAATGTGTTGTTAACAATTTTCTTATATTGATTTAAAAAAAAATATTTTAGTATTACTTAAAGTCTATTATTGTATTTATGAATATTTGCATTAACTTTTTATATTCTCAATGTTCATTTAATTGTATGTGCTTTTGTCATTTTTATTGTTTTTTATATTAGTTCTGTATAATTATATATTTGTATTTTCGTTAGTTGCAAAGGCAACAGTTCTGATATTAATTTAAATTCTTTAATTTTACATTTCTCATTTAATGTTTATATTTTATTTTGGCTGTATTTCAGGTAATAAAAGTTGTAATTAACAGCATCACTGAATTTTGGGAAATAAGTGGAAATAAGATCTTATTGGTCAGAAACGCCTTAGATTAATTGATTATTATTTTACTTTTTTATTTTTACTTTTTATACAACTTTTAGTTGTATTTTGCATAATCATATTTGTTCTGTTTCATTACCTTTATGAATTGTACAAGACATATTTTCCATATTGAAACTATAAATGCAATAGTTACAACCTGAAATTAACTTTAAACATAAACTGAAGCTGAGCACTTTTTAACATTACAAGAGGGGGAAACTATTCAGCCTTAGATTGATGATTGCAGCCATCCACTTACTGAAGTGTTTGTCTCAATGCTAATTAACAAATGTTTCATACAAGCGGTGCTTGAATTACTCGATTAGTGTACGGTTTTGAGTTGGCGTCACTAGTGAGTGTGTCCCAAGTGTTGTTCACATTTTTTTAATGATTTGATGAAACAATTATTGTTCAAAAAAAAAATAATTACTTCTTAAAGTATTGGCAGAATTTTTGGGACAGCAGCACAAGAGAAAACATGTTTGCCGAAGGGCGTTTTGCCTGAGATGCTGAACTTGCCCAGACGGGCACAGCGTGAATCTGTCCTTCAATGTCTGAAATCTCCCGCAGGAGGCTTTTAATTGTGGCCCTGTTTTAATGATGCGAATAAACAGGCTAGAACGCATCCTGAAACTGACCTTCCCTCTCCTCATGGGAGGCTGCACGTGATTGAAGGTTGAGATTTTCTCATTAAATCCCGATGCAGAAGGTCTTAACCAGCCCACCAGGGTGACAAAAAACTGTCAAAAATATAATATCTCCATTAAATAGCACAAAGAAAAGTTCTGTTTTCTCAATTTTACCTCTGGGTAAATTAGCATAAAGTGTTGCATGTTGGATGCAGATTGCTGTCCTCAGCCAAGACATTCATACCTTCCAGTAGTTTAAAGCGAAATAGTGATGATAAGCTATTAGAAGAAAGCTATAACAAGATGCTTCCACAGCTAGTCACATTTATACTTTCAAAAATAGTCAGCATACAACATTTGGATGTAGGGATATGATTGTGCAGCACAAGCACTTTATCTGTATCTGCTGCAATGACAATTGGATAATTGGAAATATGGTGTAAAATCTAAATGGAAAGCTTTTAGATGTAACCATTTCATTTACAGTTGCAGTATACCAAATATGCCTAAACTCTTAGTGTACCAGCAGCAGTCTGTATCACCCCCAAGTTCTGTTGTCTTCTTGTGTTATTTATTTTTTGTAAGGATGGCCGATGTCCCTCTCTCCTCCGGTTTGTTTTGTTCTCTAAATGCCACTGAGACTCTCAAATGCCCATCAGAAAAAAACAGATAGATCTGAACACGGCCTGAATGCTGAATCGATATTTGAACATGGATCAAGACGCCCACGCTGCGCTGCGGGGGAGACAGGAGGATCCTTGTGTGGGCGTTAAGCCTCGGCCCCCAGTCAGAGTCAGACAGGTCCCTCAGCACACGGGAACCAGACTGGTGCTCTAACCACAAAGTTTGATTGCAGGATCAGCTGGTCTCAACATTAGATCATCTGTGTCCTCAATAAGGTTAATTTGAATCAATTCACTGGCTGTTGGAACACTAGTTCACATTTTGAAATAATAACACTACAGTATATCTAAGCCATTATTAAAAATGCATTCAGTCATTAAAAGATAACATTGGTGTGCATTTAGATTCAGATATTTTTGTATGGATTCATATAAATTTTTTCACGTTTTCATGCCATTTAAAAAAAAAACTAGAGTAAAGAAATAAAAGTGGAGAGAGAAAGATTTGCTTTGTGTGCAGGTCTGGCCGTCTGTGAGTGAGCGCTCGCTCAGTAAACATGGCCATACCTCAGCTGAAGACTGAGTCAACAGCAGAACAGATGGTGAGATCCTGCAGGAGCTGTTGGGTGTACACAGAGCTGAGACTTCACCTCCTGAATGAATGAGGAGACAAAGACAGATGAGAGGGTTATAGAAAGAGCTCTTCAGTGTAAAAAGTGAAATGTTTGTTGATACTTTGGTTGAAGAAGAGTTAATGTTTTTTTTTATTTTGCTTTTATGCATGGAAAGAGTACAAGGTACACTTTCAAAAAAGAAGGTACAAAGCTTTCACTGGGGCAGTACCCTAAGGTGCAAAAGCTAAAAGATACATCTACAAGTTCCCTAATTACCCCTGGATGGTACATACTAGTTCCAACGTTCAAAAGGTACTATGTACTTTTAAAGGCTACTGCCCCATTGAAAGTTTCAGACACTGTTTTAAACCAAATTCAAACTTCCATTAGCCATGTTTGTATGCATTATTGAAGCCTTCAGTTGCAATTTATAGTTTTTTTGTTATCTGTGTCTGCACATGCCGTTTGTGTGGGTTGGATTTTGTCTATTTTGGGGAGCAGCCAACTACGAGGGAAACTGCTTTAAGGAATAGTTCACCTAAAAATGAAAATTTCAATTCTGAATATTTACTCACCCTCAGGCCATCCAAGATGTCAGAATGAGAACAGCTGATAAAAACATCACAATTCACAAGTAACTGACATGACTTCAGTCCATCAGTTAATGTATTGTAAGTGAAAAGCTGTGTTTGTAATAAATCCATCATTAAAACATTTTAACTTTAAACCATTGCTTCCGCCTAAAAATATGAGTCCTCTAGCCATAATATTGCTTTCTTCAGTGAGAAAGCAGCCATGTCTGAATCAGGAGAGAAATATGCACAGATCAAGCACTGTTTACAAGCAAAAACAATTCTAAACAAATATTGGTCAACAGGGATGGACTTTTTCACTGGAGGAAGTGGACTGGTAGTTTGGCCAGAAGTGACAGCTTAAAGTTAAAATGCTTTGATGATGGATTTGCTTATTACAAACATGTAGCTTTTTGCTGCACAATACATCAATTGATGGAGTGAAAACTGTTTTTATCAGCTATTTGGACTCTTGACGGCACCCATTCACTGCAGATAATCCATTGGTGAGCATTTCTCCAAATCTGTTCTAATTAAGAAACAAACTCATATAAATTCTGGGTGGCCTGAGGGTGAGAAAATATTCATCAAATTTTCATTTTTGGGTGAACTATTTCTTTAATATATCCTACTAAATATTATCTTGCAGAAAGGTTCATTTTACGAATAGAATATCATTAGCTAGGCATTAAAGCAATGGAAGTAAATGGAAAGTCCTCTGTTACAGAAAACCGAATGTGTGTGCACGCTTGTATCCATCTGCGCTGTCTATGGACGTGTGACACAGGTTTGATGACATTTAAAAATATGCATGTGAATTAACAGACAGAGAAATCGAGGCCAGCGAGGATGGGGGCAGGTTTGTTTTGCAGGAGCAGGCCTTTGTAATTGCTTTGTTTATTGCCTCTTGGCTGCGTGCGATGGCACATATGAAATATTACCAGGATGATGATACGTCTCAGCCTAATTCTAAATTATGACAGCTTAAAGTGTGGCAGAAAACAGGAAGGGGGGATTGGCTGGCTTCGCTGTCATACATAACACATCTTTGAGTAGATCCTGACCTTCAGGCCCACAGGTACAGCTAACGAGATTTTTAAATGATGACCTTCCGTAATAAATGATTCGCCTGAACCTCAGCCATGCGCGGGGGTGACACTATTAGTGATTAAAATGATGGCAACTTGAGTTGTGCTGTGAAAACTAATTACAGAGGGGTAATTGTTTTATTTGTCTTGATGTTAGCGTGTGAGTAATGGCCGTGGCAAATGCATATTGGAAAATATGCCACATGCGAAGTCTAATTTTTTCTCATTACAGGATAAAAGCTCTCTGTGTTGGGATTCTGAGAAGTATATGTGCTGTAATTTTCTGCCATTTATCAGGCAACAAACAGTAAACAGGTCAATTTAACCATTACTATGTATTGTTGAGCTCTTTTGTCTTGTTTTAGGGATTTGTGACATTTTATATGATGTTTATTTATTTTCTGGATTCTTTTTTTTTTCTATTCGTCATTTCTTGACAGACTTCAAACTGTGCGTTCTACATCTGTTTTTACCACTAATCTATGGTGAAGTCAGAAACGTCTCATTAAATGTCATTGTCCATTATATTGATTGTCAGCCTTCGAAACAGAGAAGGGATCCAGGAGACATGGGGACCTCAAAGTGTCCAGTCAGCAGTGAGCGTCCATTGGATATGGGTAGAATATCACTTTTCCATTGGCAGTCACAGCACTTGTGTGGCCAGTTTGGGTGGTCTGGGTGGTCATTGGAGCCTACTTTCCCTGTTAAAGCCATCTGATCGGCGTCTGAGTACCTCTTTGTGAGCTGTCTTTTTTAGTGATGCTATCTTTGCTTTGCAATCAAGAATATACAATATGACCTTTAGAAACATGTCTCCTTTCGAAGATGAGGCTGAAACAGATGCTTTCATAGCTGCAGCAATGACCAGAAGCACTCTTGACCACAGTGCAGCATCTTTAAGTTTTCTGGAGATGGAGTTAAAGAAAGGCGGAATTAAAAAATGTAGACGTCTTCAGAATTGCTTCTTCCTTCCTTTTGTGCACTCAGTAATATTTTTCTTATTACAAAATGATAAATAAAATGTATACTTATTAATATAAATGTAAAATAAAGTACTTTATATAATCCTAAATCATACTTTTTATGTTCTAATAAACATTTATTACCTTTCCATGATAAAAGAAAATTGATGTCAGCTTGTCTTAAGCAAAATCTCATAATCTTAATGGTAATAATTTAGTTATATTAGTTTAGATGCTTTTACAGTAACAAATTATAGCTCTTAAAGGTGTAAAGTTTATTTTATATTACTTTACAAATAGCTCTTTCCAGGTATTATACACCTCCTTGGGTCAATGTATCATGCATACAATTACGCAGTGCACCTTTAAATATCGAAGATTGGTTTATGCAAAAGTAGATTCCAATTAAGTTAGCATTAATCTCTTGGCAATTGATTCACTGCGCTTATCTTTATCCTTGTATATAGTAACATCAATGCGAACCTTATACATAAGGGTTTTGTGAGCAATAATATGTGAATATCATATCTATTTAACATAATTAGCCCCAGCATTTCATCCTCATGTAAGGACCCCATGAGAAAATAGCTGACATTTGTGGAAATAAAAGGCCTCATCTGTTGACAAAGCCTCTAATTGACGTTGAAATCCAATCCTCTAGAGCTCACAGTATGGGGTCTGAGTAGCCAAACAACGTTCAATATCTTCCAGCTCCGAAAACTCTCCCTCTGGTGGAAAAGCCAATGTTCTCAGCTCAAAAAAGATTGTGGGTGTCTACAATTATAACTGGAGGAAGATGTAACTTTTATGTTGGCGTCAATGTAAATTATGGATTTCATATTACCCAGATGCAATGCTTCGGGCCTGAGATTTTACCTTTTCTTACATTCAAAGGTTTCAGTGACATAATTGATGCGACATTATAATTTTTTTCCCCAGCTGACCAAAGCTATGTGTTTTCATGGCTATCTCTGCGACCCGCTGCCTATGATGAAATATTCAGAAAGGTGTTATGTTTTGGAACTAGCAGGATATGTTTGTGAATTTCTCTTTCTGAATAATGGAAGAGAAGAAGCGACCCTATGGTCTATTCATCTTGTACACATAAAAATGGTCCTCTCTGATCCATTGTGTCTTTGTTTCGCAGATCTGTGAAATGAGCCTAAATGCATGTGTACGTCTCTTTTGTTCGAGGAAATGATTCTAATTATCTGGCCTTTAAACCGTTTCTATACATCAGCCTTTCAAGTGAGTGCATCAGAGAGTGTAATGGGTACTTTCTACCAGGTAATGATGATCGGAGTTAAAACCAGAGATAATGACACTGGCGGTTATTATTGAAACATGTTGCTGTTACTGTAGCAACGTGAGCAGCTCTAGAATATATTGGATGAATTAATTACAGACCACTGTATATTGAGACTTTACATTAAGTAGTTCAGTAATTGTTTGTAACAAATTTAATTTCGAAATGGCGAGAAAATAAGATAAAAAGACCAGTAGAAGGTTGAAAAGGTGAAGAAATGAGATGCATTGAAGTGTATATGTGAGTGATTTTATAGAGAGGCATCTGTTGAGTTTCATGGTGTTTTTGCAACATGTGAGTGATGCTGTCCCGACGGACAGGCCCAATGAATTCAAATCAGTTTGAAACTGATTTTGCACGGCGCTGATCTTCGCCACACTTTGTTTACCTTGCTGTCAGTCATCCTGTGCGGAACATTCTGGGTCTGATATGAATCTGTGGCATGGGAGATTTGCTGCCTAGAGATGGGGATTTTGTTTAGACCACCCAAATAAAAGTCTGACAACAGCATTGGTATTTCAAATGAACAGTCATAAAAGTAATTCATTTTGGTATGTGGTAAACGGTACTTATTCATTTGTTGCACAGATGTGTGAATTATAACGTCTGTCAAAGCATATGACCTTGTTTTAATGGCTTTTAGAGTTTAGTACATAAAAAATATGCTATTTAGTAATTTTGTTTAATTATATATATATATATATATATATATATATACACACACACACACACACACACACACACATACACATAACACACATGAATTCTATATTAATGTAATAAGCTGCAACAAAACAAGGAAGAACTGTATGTTGCTTGGCAACCTTAAACAACCTGCAGATAAGCTAATGAACTACATTATGGATTCCCAACAAGGGGTATACACGTTCTCTCATATATATATATATATATATATATATATAATATATATATATATATATAAAACACACACACGCACATATGTCTGTGCGTTTTCAATTAATTTGTATAATTATTACTAATTTATAATTTGATGTGTCTGTCGAAATATTACATTTTGATGTTTTTTTATATACAAATTTTTGACTGTTTTCTAGAAACTTTACAATATTTGTTTGTTTATAAGCTTTATATAACGAATCTAAAGCACTCAAATTAGATTTTATTTTTTAAAAAATCAAATGAGAAAAGGGTTTGAAACACACACATCCTAAAGTTTAAATGGGTTCAAACTGCTGAAAGGTATTTTTTACGGTAAAATTCCGGTAACCACAGCTGCCGGTTTTTTACCGTAAATTTTACGGATTTTTTTTTACAGTGTGTGTTTAATTAGGGTTGGAGCTAAACTCTGCGGGACACCGGCCCTCCAGGACCGAGTTTTGACAGCCCTGGCTTAAAGCATTCTTTGATTCTTCCACTTCATCTCTTCTCAATGGGTGGATTTATTCTTTAGAGTGTATTCCAAAAAAATTAATTGTTTCCAGAAACTCTGGCTTAGCAAGTGTAGCGTTGACGAATGAAGGGGAACTGAGCAAACTCTTTTGTGCCATGTCCCTGTTTCAAATTGACTTTATCCATCCATCAGGATTTATGAACTTCTGATGACAAGCAATAATATGAACCATATTTTTTATTAATTAGGTGCCACTAAATGTCCACATTTTTGCTGTAATCATAGTGCACAATGCTATATGTTTGTCTGTGCGTGTGTAAGAGAAAAAGATGATGCTTGGCAAAAATTCTATAATCGGATGGCAAAACTCGGCGATGCAACTACAGGCAGCTGAGCCACTTAGCTTATTGCTGTCACATCCAAGATATATAAAAGGAGAAGAGAAAAAAGCATGCTAACAAGATGCTGAAAATAAATACTGTTGAGATATCATATCAAATAAATCTCTGTGTGCTCATTTTCTAAAAGCATCATCTTGAAACCAATTACTGTTTAATGCTGCTCACTTATGAAACCTTGTCATGGCTGTTCACAAGGTTGAGCTCACTCTCCAATCCAGTGAATCTCTTTAGAATGGAGTTTTGAAAAGTTTTCCGAGACGGTCTGCACACTTTTGAAGGTTATAGAGGGTGAAATTCTCCTATCACTTCATAATAGGGGAAGTCGTGGCCTAATGGTTAGAGAGAAGAGAAAAAAGCATGCTAACAAGATGCTGAAAATAAATACTGTTGAGATATCATATCAAATAAATCTCTGTGTGCTCATTTTCTAAAAGCATCATCTTGAAACCAATTACTGTTTAATGCTGCTCACTTATGAAACCTTGTCATGGCTGTTCACAAGGTTGAGCTCACTCTCCAATCCAGTGAATCTCTTTAGAATGGAGTTTTGAAAAGTTTTCCGAGACAGTCTGCACACTTTTGAAGGTTATAGAGGGTGAAATTCTCCTATCACTTCATAATATGGTGAGACATAATATTTGTCCCAGTGTTTATTTCACATATTAGATCATGCTGTTCTTTTTGCACTTACAAATTCTACATATTGTTGCGCCTGTGTAGTTATTTTCAATATAAAAGGGATATTTACTCTTTACAATAATTTACTCACCCTCATGTCATTTCTTAAGCTATACACAAAAGAAGATACTTTGAAGAATGTTGATATCCAAACCGTTTTGGTTCTCATTGAATTCTGTTGTAATTTCTGACCATACAACAGAAGTCAATGGGAACTTGGGAAATGGGAGTTTGGCTAGCAGCATTAATGAAAATACTAATATGGTGAGACATAATATTTGTCCCAGTGTTTATTTCACATATTAGATCATGCTGTTCTTTTTGCACTTACAAATTCTACATATTGTTGCGCCTGTGTAGTTATTTTCAATATAAAAGGGATATTTACTCTTTACAATAATTTACTCACCCTCATGTCATTTCTTAAGCTATACACAAAAGAAGATACTTTGAAGAATGTTGATATCCAAACCGTTTTGGTTCTCATTGAATTCTGTTGTAATTTCTGACCATACAACAGAAGTCAATGGGAACTTGGGAAATGGGAGTTTGGCTAGCAGCATTAATGAAAATATTTGTTTGTGTTCTACAGAACAAAGAAAGACATGCAGGTTTGGAATAACATTAGGTTGAGTAAATGATCATTTTAATGTTGGGGTAGACTATCCATTTAATGCATTTCACTGTCAGATCTTAAGCCTATTTTTGTTACCTTTCAAACATTTAACAATGTCAATTTCTAAGGTACAATCTGGTTCATCAAGTGAAACAAGTTAAGCACAACTGTTCTTACAAGCTATAAAATTAAAATGTATTTTGTTGAAAAGTTGGAATCAGTTTGTTTCCAGTTGGAAACGGTATTTTTGTGTGTGTTCATGCTTCAGATGGAATAAAACGAAAGTGCAGAATGTCTTAGAGAAAGCTTTTTCGACATGTGTCAGAACTCATGTCCTTGACACCCTATAAAATACAGTATGTCCAAAATTTGTAAGCTTGGTGTGTTTGATTTTAAGGCTCATTATCAAGTAAAAGGCGCTGCCGGCTAATGCACTCACCAAACACTTGTCTTTGTCCCTGTCTTTCCGAAATCACATCCAAGACCGTAAGCTGATAGGGGAGGATCAATCGAAATAGATCGGACTTTCGAGACAGTTAACGCAGTCTTACTCTTGGACGCAGATCCTCTTTCATAAAGAAACTTGGCTAGTTGAAATCAATATCGAAGGCTCCACTTCTTTCTGTTAATGCCTCTGTTCTACCTCCGTTGGGTGGTGGTTGTCCTGCAGTGCAGGACAGTATCATATATAAATATGTTTACATTTGTGTAAACATAAATATGTTTACTTCGTCTTCTCTCTTTATTTGGCCTAATGAGCAGACAAGCTCAACTTTAACGGCTCAATACTTGATCTTCACCTGACCTCCCTCCAGCCTATTGTGATGCCGTTCCACCAACAAAGAGATGCTAATGTGGAGAGCACAGCATCTGTGTAGCGCGCCAGGCACCTGCTTTAGCTAGCACATTGACAGCTTGGCTAGATTTCAATAACAGATCCATACAGCCGTCCTGGCTCACTCCACAGCAGGGCCACATATTGATGCTCTTGTGTTCTCATGCTCAACACAACAGATTGCTCTTTAGAAGTAATTTCCTGTACCTTTTCCTTAAGTATTTAGATGTGTATCTCTCGCCCGCTACATGCTGGAGATTGTGCGCTAACGAAGAGTTTAAACAGTCTTTGTCCTCTGTCAGATGTGGAATTGATTGTGGCCTTGTGGGTGAAAGAGCGTAAATGTCCCATGTGTCACTGCAGTGACAGCAGAGGTGTCTGTACTCTGGTAATGGCAGATTGGAGACAGACGCTAACATTTCGAAGATGCAAGGTCTCTGGTGACCTAATGAGAGGTAGGAGGAAAGAAACAGTGATAGAGGATGATGGGAGGAAAAGAGGGAAAGAATGCCTTTGGGTGTTCTTATGTTTCACAAATATTGTCATTGTGGCCCTCATGGTATCCCAGCCTCGTATTTCAGCTCAGCTGAACTGGACAGATGTGACATTTGTGTTGATTAATATTCCTGTCATCCTCTTTTGTCACTAAGGTGCAAAGGATGCTCTTTTTTTTCAAATGGTCAAATTGCTGCATTGTCAGTAAATACAAGCTACAAATTTTGTTCATCTTGCTCTACAAGTGATTTCAGCTATTTTGCAAACCTTGCACATTTTTATGCCACTGAAATTGACCACCTGATCATTTCGAAGATGCAAGGTCTCTGGTGACCTAATGAGAGGTAGGAGGAAAGAAACAGTGATAGAGGATGATGGGAGGAAAAGAGGGAAAGAATGCCTTTGGGTGTTCTTATGTTTCACAAATATTGTCATTGTGGCCCTCATGGTATCCCAGCCTCGTATTTCAGCTCAGCTGAACTGGACAGATGTGACATTTGTGTTGATTAATATTCCTGTCATCCTCTTTTGTCACTAAGGTGCAAAGGATGCTCTTTTTTTTTCAAATGGTCAAATTGCTGCATTGTCAGTAAATACAAGCTACAAATTTTGTTCATCTTGCTCTACAAGTGATTTCAGCTATTTTGCAAACCTTGCACATTTTTATGCCACTGAAATTGACCACCTGATTTCAGCAATCCCAAACATACACGATGAACAGCTGATTGGTCAAATATCTGTTAAAAAAACAACCCTTTATATAATAATAATGATAATATAATGTAATATTTATGTAATAATCTTACAAAATACAAATTGTCCAGTATTTTGTGGGAAATAAATAAACTATAATTAAATTGATAAATTATCGGTGTGTCTATTTACACTAAGTGCAAATGACCCACCTTGTTGGCAGAGGCTATTTACACTAACTCCGCCCACCAACATGTGGTTGGTCTAGACAACACTGCAAAAGACTCCTATTAGACAACAGCTCCAGTGGTGTAGGTGGTAAAGCATGTAGCAGTAACTTTTTGACGCGATCGACCCGAGTGCAAATTCACCTTTTGCCGAACTCGTTCTTCTCCCTTTACACATCACATTTCAGATCAAAACGGCATTTATTTTCAGTAAAATGAAGGAAATAAAAATAATGCAACTCACTGTTGTTTATTAGTTAGGGGTAGGGTGTGGGGACATTATTGTCCCAATAAGGTGGTGTCCATTTAATAATTTAAATACAAAATATAGGTAACACTTTATTTTAAGGTGTCCTTGTTACACATATTACATGTACTTACTATTATAATAACAATTATTATGCATAATTACATGCAAGTAACCCTAAGCCAAACCCTAATTCTAACCCTAACCATATAGTAAGTACATGTAGTTAATTAATATTACTCAGTAATGAAATATATAGTCAGACTGTAACAAGGACACCTTAAAATAAAGTCTAACCAAATTATAATTTACTCAATGCATTATTATTGCATACAGTTTTATAATATACTGTGGTTCCAAGGTGCAAATATCTGCCAGTTGCATTAAGTAGTATAAATAGCATCTAAATTTATTGCGAAGAAAATATTGCTACATAGTGTAAACAGAGTCTATCGTTATTTGCACTTAGTGTAAATAGCATCTGTCTAAGAAAATATGCTATTTTCACTTAGTGTAAGTAGCACCTATTGCTGTTTGCACTTAGAGGTAATTGGCATTTATCTCTATTTGCACTTACGTTTTTAAATAATTTTTATTACAAATATTTTATTCCAAGGTGCAAATATCTGCCAGTTGCATTAAGTAGTATAAATAGTATCTAAATTTATTGCGAAGAAAATATTTGCACTTAGTGTAAATAGCATCTGTCTAAGAAAATATGCTATTTTCACTTAGTGTAAGTAGCACCTATTGCTGTTTGCACTTAGAGGTAATTGGCATTTATCTCTATTTGCACTTACATTTTAAAATAATTTTTATTACAAATATTTTCTGTGGAATCTCTTTTACGCTTTTACTTTTTTTTAGCACACACACACACACACACACATCTAAAATCAAACAATATATATCTTTGCTCCTGTGGCTCAGTAGTAGAGCATTGCGTTAGCAGCGCAAACGTTTGTGGGTTCGATTCCCAGGTAACACACATGCTGGTAAAAATGTATAGCATGAATGCACTGTTGCTTCCAAAGCGTCTGCTAAATATATAAATTATTATTATTATTATTTTTATTTATTTTTTACTATTGTAGAAAAAAATGGTTGGAGTTATTATTGTTGGAGTTATTGTTGATGCGGAACTAATGGCAATATCGACAGGGCAAGTAAAAATCTAATCAAACAAACAAACACAAAAGACAGTAGGACAAAATAAAAATCCTTGCTGTTGAACCCTTGTTGAAGTGTCTGAGACTATAAACTGACTGTCTAAATTGAAAGAGATTTACAGAACATTTTTATGCAAACTGTCTATGAGGAAAACTAATGGTGTGTGTGATGTGTTTTAACCCCGGAAGACATTTTTGGCAGCATGTCACTGGCCAAATACCTTTTCCGCAAATGTTGGGTTGGGTTTTGCTTAATGGTGTAAAACAGGATTTGTAGTGCAGAGATCATCCAGACTGTAATATCTCAAGATTGATGGCATTTGATTTGAGGTCAAGAACGATTATTTAACATCGGTTACTAACTGCTTAATCGTGGTTAAAGTAAATAGTATGTTTTATTTGGCAGGAGCTTTGGCTTAAGATTGATCAAGTATGGTAGACTCAATGGCCCATATGGCAAGTTGTGCCTGATTTATTTTGATGATTTTATGTATGTTTTATGAATGTGTGATTTATTTCTTATGGTTTTCAAAATGACTGAATCATGATGGAACTGGAATTCTGTGTTTTCCCTATCCTGATCATGCCAGTTATAGAACAGATTGTAAAAAATCATTTAACTTCTACGTTCCTAATATAATTCCATGTTTATCTAGGAACAATCAATCCCCATTTCAGGTGAGGCTGACAGAGGGAAGTGATTTGGTGTGAACACTCATCTGTTGCCGTGGTTGTCCACACCGTACCTCTGCTTCACCCCCTTATGATGGACCGGTCCCCTCGCTGTCTACTGGGAAAATATCTGTCAGATTTGATTATGTGGGCTGGCAATAAGAGCCTGCTTTTGACCTCCAGGACCCTGCTCACTTTTTAACGGGCAAGTGTAGTGGACAGCCTCCGGAGAGTAATCAGTGTCAAATGAACCGTTGATAAATGCGTTTGGCTCTCATTTGAGAATCTGTCATGGACGCTCACATGCAGAGTCGTCCAAACCTCTTTCCAGCCCTGCTGAGAAACACCAGGAGAGCTGCCTGCCAAGACCACCAATACCTTACTGTTTTTAGCTTTGCAGTTTTTAAGTTTGGAGTCTTTTCTTTTTCTGGATGACACACTTCAAAATGATATATATCTACTGGACTTTGTGAGTTTGTGTGTTACTGGGGAGACTACACTAAAAAAAAAGGTACAAAAGCTGTCATTGGGGTGGTACCTTTTGAAAAGGTACACATTTGTACGTAAAGGGTCCATATTGGTACTTAAAATGCACATATTTGTTTGAAAACATGCCTCCCCAGTGACAGCTTTTGTGCCTTTTTTCTGAGAATGTTTGTAATCTGGGTTGTTAGAAAGGCCAGTAACTGTAAGGTTTTCTCTTGTAGCCAGTTTGTTTGTTTTAAACACCTATCAAAAATGTGTGTGTGTGTATATATATATATATATATATATATATATTGTAGCGTC
>NW_015505294.1:1826533-1829648 GCF_001515645.1 Sinocyclocheilus grahami
TTGGAGTTTTTCTTGGAGTCTCTTTGATGTGTTTGTCCCTACAACTTAGCTAAGCACCACTATAAACTTGAGTGCAAAATGTGATGACTAGCCCTGAGTTTTGTGAATGTGCATTCTGAAGCTGTTGAGTGATAGGATCTGATGGTAGTGTAAAGTATTTGTATCAGTCTGTTAAACGTGTGTGTATAGTCTGTTAAACGTGTGATGATACCTATACAAATCTCATCACATCTGTAAATGCATGGTGTCTTCTCTCATCAGTCGTTTGATCTCTGTATATCTGTTAGCTGCTCTTAAACCTAAAGTCAGTTTTATTCAACAGTGTGCATCTGTAGTTCTGCAATAACTACAGTTTTTACTTTTAAATAGAAAGCAGCAGATATATTGTGTATAAGAAAGAAATGTTGAAGGTGATTGGTTTGGCACCCACAGAACCTGAATGCATAATTTCATAGTTGTATATTCATATATTCATATTTTGTTGACTGTTTGATTACAGGTACTTTTCAATACTTAAAAGTACTAAAAAATACTGACAAATGTAATTTCACACTTTTGCATTAACATTTAAAAATAGCACATGTCCTGGAATAAAGATTTGATTGGTCATCAAGCAGATTTTGGTATAATGAATTTGTTTAGTTTTTTTGAGAATTCGATTTGAATTTACAATCAAAGTTAGTTAACGGTCAGTTAACTTTGAATTTATAAAAATAAGCCAAAAATTCTGTCTTTTTTCTTAAAATATACTTAAGGGACAGAGAAGTTCCGCCAATTAAAAAAACATTAAAATATATATATATTTTCTTTTCTGTTACTTTTTCCTCTTTCTTTTGCTTCTTTTTCTCTTTTTCTCTATTTGCTTTTATTTTTTGGAAAGAATTAAAAACTTTTTAGCCAAGCAAGGATACATTCAATAATTATTTTTTTTTTCAACTGTGATACTAATAAGAAGTATTTCTTGAGCACCAAAACAGCATTAGAATGATTTCTGAAGGATCATCTGACACTGAAGACTGGAGTAATGGCTTGAAAATTCACCTTTGTCATCGCGGGAATAAATTGTACATTGTAGAATTTATTAAATGAGAAAACTGTTATTTTAAATTGTAATAATATTTCACAATATCACAGTTTTTACTGTATTTGGGGGAAAAATGCTTGTGATGAGCATAAAAAATATATTTCAAAAACCTTTTAAAACATCTTACCGAATGCTAGTGTACCTATTCACAGTTCTATTTTCACATTGAAAATATAAATTTCCAAACACTAATTTTCATTTAAACTCTCCCTATATTTTATTGCAAAACCTTTTTTTAAGTTTGATTCTATTCTGTTCATGTTCCTTTAAGAATGCTCAAGTTCAGTGCTTTGAGATGACACTGACATCTGTTAGATAGCATGAAACTCAAGAGCGTTATTAGAACCTGATTCCAAAAAGTATTCTGAAATGTAAGTATAATTCCTTTGCGATCTGGCCTGTCATGTATTTTATTAAGATGCCATTATTGCCTCTGTACCCTGACTCGACTCTGTCAAGCTGTAGGGGCCGACTGACAGATAGCTCCACCATCTATTGATGTGTTTATTCCCCTGTTAGCGCTCAGTCATAGATGGAAAAATAATTTGTTTTGCGAGAGTAAGAAGGCAGTTGCTAATGGCGGAGTGTATTGGAGTGTGTGGGCATTCAGCATAGTGCTTTATGACCTCATAGCTGGACAAGATGTGTTTCGATGATTACAATCATACAAGCCCTTGTATGAGACTTTGTTTAATAGGCCAGTGACCATGTATTATTTTTTTTCTTGAATCTGTGCAGTCACATTCACAGTCTTAGTCACATTTATATTTTGATTTTGACCTGAAATCAAACGACCCAATAATTATGTTCTTAATGCTTGTTCCTGGTATTATTGTGAATTATTCATCAGTGCATATTATTCAAAAGAAAAACACGGTTTGACTTCGTAATCTTTAATCTAAATGTAGTACCTTACTATTCCTCCGAAACAACGTTGACGTCACGTAAGTGAAGTGGGCGATCAAATAATGCTTTCAGTCTGGCTCCATTGTGGTATGTAATATTCAATTTTGTATGATGCATTCAGTTTCTGTAAAAAATTTTTTTAACAGTATTTATTTATTAAAGAAATAATTCATAGTATAGTACAAAAAGGGTCAAATTTGTGTTGACTTTAATTTCACCAACATGTCTTGTCATCATCATCAAATTTTATTATGTAAATAAAAATCTCAATTTTAGGACACATTTCTTTCTCTTTTATACCGAGATGCCTGTCACTTGCTCCGCTGAGCATAGTCTACGACGCTTTTATCTTTGAGTGAATGTGGAGAAACAGACTGTTCTGAGCGCAGCTTTCTAAATGAAGATTAATGCAGGCATTTGGGTTCAAGGTGATATTTTATTTGGTATTAGCCTATCAATTTGCTAATGCACAACTTTGGAGAGTTGCTCCGAAGAACAAGGTGACAGCTGTTGGAAATGGATATTGATTATAAAAGGCTGCTGGGTTTTCTTTTGACTTTTTCCCCTCCTTTTATCTTTGTCTTTCTCTTTTGGTCACGCTGTAATGTCTTATGTAGCGCAAAGCATGAAGGATGGCCGAAGCAGATTTCAAGGCTTCGCGTCAGAAGCGCACTTTTGAGGATACCTGATCGAATTTCAGCCCTCTTTTCTGTGGAATCTTTTGGATATCATTATTGATTTTCAACCTTAAAGCTTAGCCATGAAAATGGACCTGTGCACAAATAACTGAATAAAAATAGACTCAGCGTTTAAATATTTCCCTTTAGGGCAATATAGGATAGCCATATGGGACTGCACATGGAAAATCACAAAATCATTCTCCTGTGCAGTTAAGTTCATGTGATTACACACCTGTATAGTCGACCTACATGTGTTTCTTTAGCAATGGAAACTTTTAGAAATGAAACTCCTTTTTCACAGCCTCACTGCTGTAGTTTTGCTTGTGCACTAACAATGCACTGTCATTTTATTTTCTGAAGGTCAAAAATATTTCCACCACATTTCAAATTATTTATTTTTACCATACTCTGGTGGAAATTATTTTCATAACCTTTTTTTTTTTTT
>NW_015505294.1:1829927-1831553 GCF_001515645.1 Sinocyclocheilus grahami
TTTTTTTTTTTATAAAATAGCTGAATTGCTGTAGTTTTAAGGCTAATTAGATTTTAAGTATTTTAGTTGTACCCAATTAAATAATAATTTGTCAGTTTTTGCATAATTTGACATAAAAACGGCTTGGAAAAGACACAACTGAGGGATGCAAATTGTGTAAAAACAGATCATGTTAATTAATTATGGCACGGTTTGTTAAATTTATTTATCGTGTAGAATTGTTTATGTTTTAAATATAATTCACAATTTAATAGTGCATTAAAAGTGCACTGAAACAATCCTGTCATTTTTACTGAAAAAAAAAACTGTCTGCTATGGTTGACAGCATGAAACTGTATGAAAATACAGAATAAAACTGTTCACCTTGTGTTTTTGTACACACACACAAGGTGCACAGTGTCACACAAATACAAAAGGCCATCAAGGTAACACACAACATTAAAATAATGCATTAAACATTAATCAAACAACATAAGTTAATGAGCATGATTATGTAAACACAAATTACCATCAAATGTGAAGTTCTGGGAATGTCAGTTTGCAGTTTTTCCTCTGCAAATTATAAGATGACTTGCTATATTTTTACTTTCAACATTTAACCATATAAAGCCTACTGAATCGTAATAAGCAAATTTCCACCTTTAGATCATGGAACACGTCTTTTTTGCTGTGAAAACTTTACAGAAATTTGTCAAGTAAACATAGGAATAACTTTTATATTGTTTGTAAGTTATATTTTAAGATTAACACTTTATGGACTGAAGCAAATTATCAAATTTGTTAAATAAAGGTTACATTTTTGCTCAGTTTGCACCCCGGAAATAAAATGATGGTGTTTTTTCCCCTCATCATCCAGTATGAGCTCCATATTCTTCTATATCATACTGTATGAGCCATAAAAGCCTGATGGATCACATATGATACTCAAAAAAAAATAAATGCAAACTTCTCTTTAAAATAAATAAATATACTGTTCCAATAAACTGTGTAACAATATTTGTCAGACTTTATAAGGTTCATTTGTTAGTCAGCCCGCTTTAAATAAAGCTACTGATTGCTATATAAATAAAGCAATTGAAGGCTAAAGGTTAGGTTCAGCCCACAGGAAGACCGAGTACATCAGATGCCCGCCTATATTGTCATTTGTCACTAACTGTAATCCATTGATGGCTCAAATTAATTTAACCCTTCAGTCATAGATCAATAGGATTGATTATGTTAATCACATCATTGGTGAAAGGTCAAAGGTTAAATGAGTTTAAAGACTGGTAAAAACCATTTAACACTCTGACCGATGCTCTGGATCTCTCTTTAAAACTGTAGGAGGGTTTCTAATTATGTGATATTAATACCTTAACATATCCTTTTGTGGATCCCCATGGAATGATGTTTGAAAAACCAGTGCGATGTTATATAATGTGTTGTCACAAAACTGTAAGTGTGAGTCTGTATATCATAATGTGTTCATCTTTCTACTGTACTATATCTTCCCTCTTTTTCAGTTTCCAAAACCATGCTGACATTTGGGAAATCGGTCTAAGATGAGCAGCCAGGCCTCAGAGTTGCCAGAATATCAAGATGTGTTTGATGTGACAGATGTGTTAGCCCAAACTGACACAGCATTCA
>NW_015505294.1:1831827-1840319 GCF_001515645.1 Sinocyclocheilus grahami
ACCAAAATATGTTTTTGTCTCGTGTAATCGCTCAATCAGTGTTTTTTAACCGTGCAAAGACGTCAATATAACGTCACATTTACCTCAGCAAACCATGTTCAGTGACCATAAACTCATTAGTCAGCTAGAAAAATTAACTCTAAAGAGAAGCATTTTGCTAAATAAATGCGCCATATTCATTATCATTTTTACTGTTCTCCAATGCTTTGTTTGAATACATTTTATGACAGCCACCATTTAAATGTATTTGAGTAGAAATGTAATTATGTAATTGTAGCTTTATTATTAGAAAACTTAACTGAGTGTAATTTAATCATTTGTATACAATACAGTTCATTTTAATGTTCAATATTAATGTAGTAGCCTACCATCTGACTCTCATTTTACAGCATTGTAAAATATACCTTGAGAACATTTGGCTTGTAAATAACTCTTCTTTCAGTATGCCCTTTTATCGAAATATTTTACTTGAATGACATGTTTAAATAATTATAGTTATTATTTCCATTAATTTAACTTGTCTCAATAATGTGTGGCATTTCTACTCCATTTTATTAGTTTTTAGAGTTTTAGCTACATTTTCTTCATCAGTAATTTCATTCAAAATGGTTTAATCTAGGGATGTTTAAAAAATGTATTTCTCGATTTTAATCGATTCTCATTTTTACGAAACAATATTGATTCTTAAATCCCAAGAATCGATTAGTCTATAGCCTGTTTTCAGTTAAGGAACGTAACATTGTAGTGCATTTCCCATTCAATAAATCGCAATAAGCTTTGTGCTTAGTTATATGAAACAAAGTCTCAGATTTCAAATTCTGTCCATTTTATTACAGTATTCAAACAATAAATGTGTTTTTTGAGCTGTTTATTGTGGAGTGTCAGAATGCTGTAGCACCTCAGTTCAAGAGAAACAGCAGTACGAACTGATCATCTCCTCCACTTCAATACCAGTTTCAGCATGAAATAAACATGAATGAACATCCAAAGGTATATTAAAAGAAAGAGTTACCAAAACTTACCAAAATATGTTTTTGTCTCGTGTAATCGCTCAATCAGTGTTTTAACCGTGCAAAGACGTCAATATAACGTCACATTTACCTCAGCAAACCATGTTCAGTGACCATAAACTCATTAGTCAGCTAGAAAAATGAACTCTAAAGAGAAGCATTTTGCTAAATAAATGCGCCATATTCATTATCATTTTTACTGTTCTCCAATGCTTTGTTTGAATACATTTTATGACAGCCACCATTTAAATGTATTTGAGTAGAAATGTAATTATGTAATTGTAGCTTTATTATTAGAAAACTTAACTGAGTGTAATTTAATCATTTGTATACAATACAGTTCATTTTAATGTTCAATATTAATGTAGTAGCCTACCATCTGACTCTCATTTTACAGCATTGTAAAATATACCTTGAGAACATTTGGCTTGAGCTGTGCCTATTATATATCCAAAATAATCAATATCAGAATCAGAATCGAATCGTGAAATTTGTATCAAAACCGAGCCCTAGTTTAATCAGTGAAATAAACTTTGTCTTGTCACAGTGGGACCAACAAATTACAAGTGAAAAATCTAAGGCAACAATAAAACTTAACTTTTCATTTTTATTGGGTTGAAAAATTATAGTTCCCTATTGGGTTTTATAAATATCTACCATATTTATGCTATTCATGCAAACTTGCAAACACACCTGAAGCAAAAAATTATATTTTTTCTCAGCTGCCGTGTGAAAAGTAATGAAATTCAAAGCTACATGTTGACGTTTCCAACATGTGGGCTGCGGGAACTGTCCACAAACCCGTGATTGATCTTTATTCATCCTTAACGCACAAAAGCACGCTTGGAGTTTAATGCAGTGCTCCCAAACTGCCTTAAATTGGTTATTGATTTAGATTTTTCAAAAAGCAACAGTGCATCCGCTTTACTCAACAACTTGTGACATTTGTGTTCACAGCAGCAGTGATAAGTAAACACACCTGAAGCAAAAAATTATATTTTTTCTCAGCTGCCGTGTGAAAAGTAATGAAATTCAAAGCTACATGTTGACGTTTCCAACATGTGGGCTGCGGGAACTGTCCACAAACCCGTGATTGATCTTTATTCATCCTTAACGCACAAAAGCACGCTTAGAGTTTAATGCAGTGCTCCCAAACTGCCTTAAATTGGTTATTGATTTAGATTTTTCAAAAAGCAACAGTGCATCCGCTTTACTCAACAACTTGTGACATTTGTGTTCACAGCAGCAGTGATAAGGATCTATCTATCTATCTATCTATCTATCTATCTATCTATCTATCTATCTATCTATCTATCTATGTTTAGTTTTATGTTTGTTTTTTAACGTTATGTCCATATTTACTACATTTCTATGTCTCTTGGACCGCCGCTTGTTAAAATGAAAGGACAGAATTGGGTGACATTTCTATTTGAATTGCTTCAGTATGTTACAGTCAAGATGCAGATGTTATAATACCAGCACAACCACTTCCTCTCTCATGTTTCCTCAGACATGACAAACAACACACAGCAATTTTCCCGTTTACCGTGACAAAGGTCGGCGAGCTGTTAATCTCAGCAATACATACAAACATTTCTCATTCAGACAACAACTGAAATCAGAGAAACCACCTGGCTCCAAAACCCCGTCAGCAGCTGTACACGCTCAAATGCACGCACAAAATGAACATGCATTTCCATGCTGCATTCCGCTTGTCTATTCTCAGAACCCTTCATCTGGAAGCAAAGTAAATAAATAAGCTGACACAGCAGTGCTGGGAAAACAAAATGCTTAAGTACTAAAATTAATGAGTGGGTCCCATGGAGGGCTTGACTGAAGTGGTCTACCCCAAAGACTCTGGTATGCCTCCATCTTCGATCTGCTTTTCTTCTCCAGAGGGCACATGATGGTCTTTTATTGCAAGTCTAACCATTGCTGACATTATGTCTTACAGATGCTGCAATTTCATGCCTCCACGATCCAGCGCCTCACTTTGGGGTTTACTCACTGTGCATGTGACCACTCTCAGCCATATGGTCAGATGATATTGATTTGGCTTTTTAATCTGAAAACAAGTGTTTGCATGCGGGAAACTGAAGAGGAAATTTAGTCCCGAATGATGTCATTCTCGGTAATCTATAAGAGGATTTCTAATTATGTGTGTTTGAATGTGTGAGTAAAACTAGCTGATCTGAAACAGAATTTGAGCTGATTCACTTGTGGGGTGGACAGTTTTATTGTGTGAGTTGATTTGTGTGGTATCAGTTCCTCAGATGTAAACACATCCAGATATGTCCAAGAGCAATAAAACAGTCTTTAACTAAAAACAAAGAAGTCTCATAGCAGGAGAAGAGCGAGTCCTGGTATATTAGTTCACTATTTCAAGTGTAAAATGTTTTATAGGTTCTAGCACTGGAACAAAGCATGTTTATTGTCGCAACTGAATATCTGGTGCCGTGCTACAATTTTTACATTTCACAAACAAGATAAATTGGAGTTATAAAGTCATGCGTCCTGCCCATGGGAACTTTACTGAGGGTCATATGATTTCAGCCGCCCTACTGAAAAAAAGAAAAGTATATTATGGTGGTATATACATGGTGTTCATTTGTGCATTTCATAACTGAAAGTGAAAGAAACTGAAAGAAAGAATCTGTATAGTGTGATTTATATATGATTTGTAAAATCTAACCATACAATTATTTATTATATTAAGCATTCATAAAATTGTTTAAGTTTCTGAAGCTGTGCACATATGAATACAGTGCACAGCTTCAGAAACTTAAACAATTTTAAGTTTACAATGTTGTCAGTATTCTTGTTCATTTTTTTGTTTTAGCGTATGTCTATGTAAACCAGGGTTATTATAGTTCAATAAAACTAAAACCATAATAACAATTTTTGTTACTTGAAATAAAATAAATTGAATTGAATTGATTTTTTCAATTAAATTCTTTTAGTTTTTTAAATAATTTCAACTAGTTAACAAAGCACTTTCATTTAGTTTATCTTGATGTATTAAAATAACTCAAATAAATGATATATATATATATATATATAGGAATATAGGAATATATATATATATATATATATATATATATATATATATATATATATATATATATATATATATATATGATAAAAAAACACAACAAAATGACTAAAAACTTTTAAAATTAAAACCGAAAATATAAAAACTAATTAAAAATAGTAATACAAACTGTAATAGTATCTGAATGAAACTAAAATAACTCTGATGTAAACATAACTTGTGAATAGCTATGAAACCAGCACCAAAAACACAACGCATGTTGGTCCTTTAAGCAGGGCCGTTTTTTTTTCTCACTTGGTTCTTTTCAAGCGATCTAAACTTGTTTAATTTCAGCAAACACCACTTTAGAGTGTACACTATAGCATGGTCTAAAGCGACGCAACAGCTTTAAGACCCAGTCACTTGAGAACAGAGTTCAGTCAAACGAAACGTCTCCAGGCAGCATGGCAAAGACACAGTCGCAATTATGCCTTTTCTGTTTGCATGTTTGTAATTGTTTCTTTTATTTAGAATCATAAATTGTGTAATTAGGGGCAGTGAATGGAAATCCAGAACATTTCGCTGTCTTCTAGTCTGATCTCTCCCGAGTATCTACAGTCTTTCAACTCTTAGCCCTGAAGCCTTCTGAAGCGTTGTATTCTCTTTGCGATTGGATGGCTCTGCAAACTGAAGCGCATTGTGTAAAAATGTATTTATTTTTGTTTTGTTCCAATAATTGCATTGTTTAAGATGTTTTCCCCCTCGCTGCCATTTTCACACGCTGTTGTCTGTGTTTGGGTCTATTTCAATTGGCGGGGGGAGGATTTTTCATTAACTTAACTACTTTTGGTAAGTGTCAGAGGCTGGTTTGACTGACAGCGCTGTTCGATTGCACAGTTGGCCAGAGATTGCGCCATTCCACAGTGGGCGTGGCTGAGGGAAATTGATCAAGCCCCCAGTGCCTGCTCCTATCTTCTGCCTCATGGCAGGTGGAAATGGGCTGTGGATGGACTGCAGACTTCTGTAAATGGAATTGGATTGGGAGTGAACGGGGGTGGGGAAGTTTGCATTTCACTAGCAATGCACTCGTCCCCTCTTTTCAAACTGGAATTGATCTAAAATGCTCTGGATTTGCAATTGATTGGAAGAAAAAGATATCGAGAAGAAAGTCGGTTTTCATTTGAGTGAAGGGTTAAAGCAACAGCACACCCGAAATTAGTTCTTCCATTATTTAATTACCCATACATTACCTGGAATTCTTTCATTTTTATATTTCTTTTCACTTACCTGAATACTTATTTCAGGGCCACCATTTTCATTAGACAAGTACACTCCAAGATGTATAGGGTAACCTTTTTTCTTTTAAACATAGTACACAATCTCATATCACTTTTGAAAAATGATTTTGCAATTTTTTATTTTGTCTTTTTATCATAACCTCAACATTTGTAAGATTTAGTCAGTCAAAACCGGAAAAGACACATTGACATTGTATTATGTTGAAGTTTGGATATTTGACTTGTTAATTGTATGTTACAATTTAGGGTCACACTTTATTTTAAGGTGTCCTTGTTACAGTGCAATTATACATTCAAGTACTTAGTAGTATTAACTACATGTGCTCATTATATGGTTAGGGTTAGGATTAGGGTTTGTCTTAGGGATACTTGCAGGTAATTATGCATAATTTATTATTATAATATTAAGTACATGTAGCATGTGTAATAAGGGCACGTTAAAATAAAGTGTTACCCAATTTAGTAAATACTTATTTTTCTAAAGGTGGGCACCTTTCCCCAACCTTACCCTTTAATAGCTTTCTATACGGATAAATAGCAAATGTAACAAATACATTTATATTTAAATGCTTCAATGGAGATAATCAGCATCAATTTTGTCTGTTTGGTCAAAGCAGCTTTGACATTCTGCTAAATAATTACTTCTATGAAAATGAAAAATAATACAGAATCAAGCATAAGTTCATGCTGAGGGGAAAAAAAGTACACTCGCTGATCTAAAATTCTCTCTTGATTCTTGGAGTTGAGTAGGAAAACAAAGATATTGAGGAAAGTTTTCATTTTAATGAAGGGATGACAGGAATAGATCACCCAAAAATGAGTTTTGTCATTATTTATATTGGCCATTTCTTTTTTCTTTAAATTGCGTTTCCCAAAAGCATCGTTAGCATAAGTTGATCGTATCTCAATTGGTTTCAATGGGTCTACGATGTACTTAAAGGGGTCATATGATGCGATTTTCATTTTTCCTTTCTCTTTGGAGTGTTACAAGCTCTTGGTGCATAAAGATGGTCTGTAAAATTGCAAAGACTAAAGTCTCAAATCCAAAGAGATATTCTTTATAAAAGTTAAGAGTCAACCACGCCTACCTAAAACGGCTCGTTCTAACACGCCCCCACATGTCTACATCACTATGTGGGAAGATTTGCATAACACCGCCCAAATGTTCACGCAAAGAAAGAAGGCATAACTTTTATTTTTGCTGTAGTATTGTTGTTGCTGCCGCCATGTCGTGAAGGCGCTGTGTGTTTCGTTGTGAAAGCGAAACTACTTTGTTTGGCCTTCCAAAAGAGGACGATATCTGCTTCGTCATGCCTAGAGCTGATCCGTGCTGGTTGCTGAGGAAATACATCAACTTCGCGCTATGGATCGCCGGATCGGCTTTCACCGTGGACGAAGCGGAGTCCAGCCTGAGGTTGTCATATGTGGTTTCCGCAAGCCCGCCGGCCAATCCTTCGTCGAATCTGCCTGCTGCGCCGTTCTCAAGCCCGCCGGCATAGAGAAACAATAATGTACAGTATGCGGAAAATAATGTGTTTTTTTAACCTTAAACCGCATAAACACATTTCATTAAACCAAATACACACAATAATGTTATTTTTAGCAGCATCATATGACCCCTTCCAGCTTACGATGCGTTTGGGAAACGCAGCCCTGGACAGTTACTTCAGATTTCAGATTTGCCTTTTTTTTTTTTTTTTGCTTTGACATTCTGCTAAATAAAAATCATTTAAAATCCTGAGTGTGCATATATCCATGCTGAGAATAGATACGTAGATACATACATACATACTAATGAAGTTGTAAAGTACTAATAAAGTTATTAGCCTGTCTCAATCCTGTTTAGATGGGGTTTTTTTTTTTTTGAGAAGGGCCTTTATCAGCTTAATCACTTAACAGCTAAACACCCAGACAGAGAAACTAGTAAACAGCGTAAACCACTTGTGACTAACAAATGAGCTTTCTTCAGTGCACTTTCAATTTAGGAATAGATAATGTTTTGGACATTTTTCACATGCTGAGATGCATTTTCCACTTCAGCCGTGATGCAGATCTAGCTTCATGTAACTGTCAGAATGGAATACAGAATATATGCTGCATGTTCTATGATGTATCAGATCAAATCATCAGCACTGAATTGAGTTTAATGTAGCGGTGCAGTTATTTTCTCTGCTGTGAGGTGTGTGAGAAAGCCCTCCGTCATCATCTTTCATCTCCGTCCATAAGTATACTCATCTCTCCACTTCTGCTCGTCCAACATACCAGATCATCTTTTCCTCCAATCACTCATCATTACAGTACCAGAGTACTAGAAGCGTGGGACTCCTCTCTCTCGCTCTCTCTCTCTCTCTCTCTCTCTCTCTCTCTCTCTCTCACTCCATCCGCAGCTTTAGTTTGCTTCTCATTCCCCCAGTGTTCTGCTGCAATCTTACTCTCATGTGCTTTTTCTATGACATATCGCAACTACAGACCTACTTTTCCACTTTCAATCTTTCAATTGCTTTTTCATTTTTTTGCTGGCACAGGCAGTGATGCAAGATGGACAAGTGTTCCAGTGTGCTGGGGTAATCAATGCTTGCTGAGGTATCAGTCTCATGGCTGTAACCCATGTTTTTAGAGAACAGTGTGATTAAACAGACTTGTTCTCCACTGAGCTAAATCATGTGATTGCAGTTGGGCCTTTTGCCCTGCTAAAAATGTTCACAAAGCTAGTTTGAGGCTTTTTTTGTGGAAAATAAACTGTAGTAAACTTTTTGTGATAAACTCAGTTGCTGTCTCTCAGCGGGTAGAGCATTAGCAACACCTACGTCATGGTACTGAAACAATGTATACCTTGAATGCACTTTGAACAGCATCTGCCAAATGCATAAGTGTAATGGAATGTTAATATAAACAAATTATTTAAAAAATAATCTTCATAAATGTGTTGTATACTCATCTCAATAATCTAATTGCACACATATGTTGCTTAGAAACAGGAGATGAAATAATATATCACTGACAGTTAGATTCAATTTATAAACGCAGAAACTTGATTATATTTAGTGAGTTGGGTTGTTCTTTACTTTATGTAATCTCAGCGCACACGTTTTCCAAACTGCTTGTCCTCTGCTGAAGTCTATCCCTTGACGGATGGCCAGATGGCCAGTCTGT
>NW_015505294.1:1840350-1861457 GCF_001515645.1 Sinocyclocheilus grahami
TATATATTATATTTTAATATATATTATTGCTTTTATGCAGCTATAGGACACATTCAGTTGATCAAAAATGACAGTAAAGACATTTATAATGTAATGTAAAGATTTCTTTAATTTCCACAAAAACACAGTATTAAGCAGCACGACTGTTTTTAACATTGATAATAATGAGAAATATTTTTGAGCACCAAATCAGCATATTAGAATGACTTCTGAATGATCACTGCAAAGTAATGGCTACTGAAAATTCATTGCCATTACAAGAATAAATTACATTTGAGAATATATTAAATATGAAAACAGTCGTTTTAAATTGTAATATTATTTCACAATATTACTATTTTACTGTATTTCTGATCAAATAAATGCAACCTCATGGGGAGATTGTTATAAAACAATAATTTAATAAATACTGCAAAAATTGTCTAATACCTAATGCATTATCACATAAAAAACTTTAACTTTTTTTATTTATGGTATAAAAAGGGCAGCTGTAGTTTCTAAATTTTAGAATTTTTATATATAAAAAGTTTCACCAAAATTCATATAACTGATAAAAAAAATATATAAAAAATTGAAATCGAAATATACGTTTTAAATTAAAGACTGATAAATGTAAAATGTCACGGAATTGTGGGAATGTCGGTTTATGGTTTTTCCACTGTAAATAATAAGATGACTATTACATGTTTACTTTCAAAATCTGTACATTTAACAGTATTTTACTGTAAAATTACATAATTTGTCCCATTTGATCTATTACAGTTTTTCATCATACTGTAATAAGGGAAATTACCATTAACCAATTAGCAGGGTTTTTCTTCTGTTGCATTTTCACAGTTTTTCCCCATTAAAATTATATTTCAACAAACTGACTCCTATTGTAAATTGTTACAGAGAGACAGACCTGTATATATCCCAATTAGCTTCCACATATATTCAGTTTACCTCTTGCGGTTGTATCCAGTGTCGGATTTTCCCATCCCTAAATGTCAAGTATAAAAAATATACGGCACATATTACTCAGATGGCCTCTTTCTGAGCAGCTCTTAGCCAGAATAAGTTGAAATGAGTACCAGACTGTGAGACTGCTATATAACTGGATCAGAGCGGTGTCTGTGTGTGGTAGTTCATCATGGCCAAAAGCCCATCAGCAAGTGAATCTAGATTTCCCTGAGCTCACACAATGGCATCATCCACCATAATCTTTTCCATAATATCTCTTTTCCAGCACTCAGATGGTGCATTCTGCGATTTAACGTTTGCAAGATGTGGCACGATGTTTCTGGAACACACCACGAAAAAGACACAACCAACGCTCATTTTTCACCCCACAATCAACTGCAACCAGCAGAGGCGACTCTTCCAGAAACGAGTGCCAGCTGTGCACCAAAAAGCAGCACATCTGCAGAGGGTTAGAGGAAATCCAGACCTCCACTGAGAAATATCCTATATGATCCACCAACTCCCCACAAAACCCCAAAATAATGCTCTTTTTGAAAGAGGAAAGTCAACCAAATGTTATTGAGCGGTTCACTATAACACTCACAATGGGAATACTGGCGACATGCCCGGTGCTGTTGGAAAGCAAGGACAGCAGTCAAAACATGTAGTGTAGATGGTGACAGCTCTCCCCTTTCTTCTCGTTTTCTTTCTCTGGTGCGGCAGAATGCATTCTTTCCTGCATGGGTCAACAGTATTGAGCGTCTCGCTGTAGCATGCTGATCAAAGCAGGCGTATCAGGCCCATGCATGTAATACAATTCAAAGTGCCATACTCACTTTTTAAATTTAATTAGGTTCTTTGATAGCTAATGCAAATTTGAGGCAGGAAGTGCTTTGATAGACACATTTAAATTCCATGAAAAACCAAATAACTTGGAATGAAAACAGGCACAGCAACAGTGTCAACTATGGTATCTCAAAAAACGCTTTTAGTGTACAAGTCGAGGTCAAATGCTTTAAAGACTTCCTGACTAAAATAAGCAAGTGTACTTGCAGATTGAGAGGTGCTGACTCGTCAATACATTAGTCAGAGGAGCAGTTCGAATTTTTTGTGAGTGATGCTGGTAGGATGGTTTTCTAGCAGGCTGATAGACGGGCATCTGTTCCAACAGGCTCTAATTAACATCCGCCGTCTGTGAAGTAACATCTCTACTGTCAAACGCTACAGCTGATCGTGCATGGAAAAGTCTGATGGATGTGTGGAGTCCTGATATTAGTATTCCGTAAAATCTGCTTTTGTTTCTCTTTTGTAAGACGCTTTGGATAAAAGCATCTACTAAATGCATAAATGTAAATGTAATAATAGCAATATTAGACATTATAAAATGTATAGTTCCAAGTTCTGGATGTTGGCTGGTCAATTATTGGCCTACTGTATAATTACAATTTTGGTCACCATATCACTGAACAGCTCATTTAGTGAACTGTTATTTTTGTTACATAACATTCTGTTATGTGCGGGACTGGGAAAGGATGACACTTGATTATTAAAATACATTTTTAATGAAAAGTTATAGAGCTTTTGTTCTTCTTGGTAACTGTTTTATAAAAAAACAATAACATTGAATAATGTTAATGAAACATTCTACTGTTGCACTCTCAGAAAAAAAGGTACAAAACCTGGAGCAGTACCTTTTTCAAAAGATACACTTTTGTACCTTTTAGGGACTAACATGTATAAACTACATTGACAGCTTTTGTATCTTTTTTCCCCCCAGAAAGTGTGTATTAATCCTAATCAAGTCCTAATCATTTTTTTCTCAATCTTTGCTAAACAGTCAGTAGCACCTTGCTTGACTTGCAGTTTTTTATATATATATATATATAATATAATATAATAGGTTTATTTCATTATTTTATTACATTACATTACTGTGGACAAGTGATTTTGCTCTCCAACATAGCATTATACTTTTGTGCCACAGTATACGGTTTAGTGGATTATAATGGGAGCATTTTGTTCTATCTATCTATCTATCTATCTATCTATCTACATTACATTACTGTGGACAAGTGATTTTGCTCTCCAACATAGCATTATACTTTTGTGCCACAGTATACGGTTTAGTGGATTATAATGGGAGCATTTTGTTCTATCTATCTATCTATCTATCTATCTATCTATCTATCTATCTATCTATCTATCTATCTATCTATCTATCTATCTATCTATCTATCTATCTTCCAAAAAGTAACTGTGAGTAAATGTGTCTTACTCAAAGATCTATAACCACAAGACACCACCATTCAAGGACTAAGATGCTACTTTGGGGAAGGGGGGAGGGGCGTAATATGAAAAATGATTTTATGGTTACAGTTCAGGAGCTACTGGAAAGCCCCTATCAAAAATGCAAATTGTTCATTGTGTCTTAGCGTGGCTGCTTGTCAATTTGAATAAAGCCTCTTACAATGGTCTAACTGTACAATCTTCAAAAAACACCATTCTCAGGGCCCTCGCTGAGCACGTCTACAACAGCCATGACAGGGCTGTTTGTAAGTAAGCCGTCCCTATAGATGTGTTTTGCTGAAGTGGATTAGGATGACGGCTGGACTAATCTAGTTAAACGTGAAGATCCCCTTTGTGAGCTGAAATTCTCCCACACTTCCTGTGGCTCATCCTCTACCACAGTCAAACAATAGCTCAGTGAGGAGCCGGATCATATTAAACACAGAGGACTGCACCGCATTCACATGTTCCCCCAGTATCACAATAAGTGAGTAAAACCAGCTAGGCTTTTTTTCCTCACCGAGCAACAAATGCGATTTGGTTTACAGAGGGAGTGACAGAAAATCAACTGATGTATTTTTATGAAAAACAACATTAAACGTCTAGGTTCAGCAGACTGACATGTAAAACGCTGTCAGTTTGGGCTAAGACACCGTGAGCTAGCATGACGAGGGAACTAGTATACTAGATTTCCTTCAGGACTTTAGTTCTGATCAAAGTGCTACGGTGTGTGACCTTTTTGCTATTCAGTGTCATGTGAGGATGGCACTTGTTGTGCTCTGAAACTTTTGTTTTCGCCTTAATGAAAGTAAAGGCCGGACGCACTGGGAGCAAACACTAAATGTCACCGCTAATCGACCAGGATTACATGACACAAAAAACAAAAACAGCCACTGGGCCACAAGTAAGAGTAATAAGAAAGCAATCCAGAGTCATTCGAATTTATTTGGGCATTTATCTAACTATATTTCATTTTCAGATTGGAGTGGCTTTGAATTAGCATTCAAGAAAAATGCGTCCGAGCTTAATGTATTAAGTGCTTCCCAGTTCCCAACACATCCAAGAGAGTGCGCAGTGGGAACGGATCGGTTCCCGGACAGTCACGTGACCCGAATTGAATCCTCTTCAATCTCCCTTTGTCATGTTCACCAACAATCACATGACACCAGTAAGCAGAGCAGAAAGGATGACGGGCTGTCATTTAGGACGGCGTGATGGATCACCCCGTGATAATGTGTCATTTTACCAAACCACAAATTAGGCCCAAGTCCATATATTAGCAGATGCGAACAATCGGCCACAAGTATGACATATTGATTCATTTTGAAATACACATTGACATAATTTGAAAAGGTTATATGGTGAGGCGAAGAAGGCTCGAAAGGCCAAAACATGACGGATGGGGTTGTCGGGCATGTGCACAAACTCGTACGGCGCACTGATTCACTCTGAACAAATGTAGAAACACACTAAGCGAACAAATTCACTTTTACTCACTCTCTCTGTAACACACACGCACACGGTAGCGAGTCCCGAGGGTGTTTAGTCTAATTACCCCTCTCAGTCATGCTGTCAGACAGGGGCTTAGGTGTCTCTTAATGTGAGTGCAGAAGGCATTAAAAGAACACAGGAGCCTGAGGCTGGATGGTGCGATATAGATCCACTCAGACCTCCAGAGGCTTCGGACAGCAGCGTTGGAAAACTGACCACTGTCCCTTGTAAAAATGGCCCTGAATGATCGCCCCACACACGCTTCACGCGCTCACAGTGACACGCAAAATAAACATTGATACCTTTTTTTACTTCCTTGCTTAACGAGAAAACTTCCCACCTTTGTGATTTGTCTACTCTATAAACACTCCACGTTTTACCATTGTGTAATGGGAACACAAAAGCCCATGTAATACTCATTAAATGGAGAAACTACTTTAATTTTTTCAGTTCTCAGCACTGCGGCACAGAGGCCCGTGACGTGTAACGAATCTGCTATGACAAAAGCGAACCGTTAGAGATGATTTGTGTACTGTTTGAACTTCTGTAACGCAATATGATTTGTTTGAAAAACCGTCCGTAATGTTCATCTGTACTGTCTTGCCTGCTGATTGTATTATTGTGGCCCTACGGGCTGCCCATAAATCTGTCCGACTGCCATACTAATGATGGCTGAAAAATGACTGTGTTCCATATGATATGTGTGTGTGTGTGTGCTGTGTAATGCACAGCAAGACAAAGGAGAGAAAGAGAGAGTGGGGATTGGTTGTAATGGACATAACATAGAGTGAGAAGAGAGGCAGGAGTGCTTTTAAAAGCTAACCTTCTCTGACCCGTTCTCTCTCTCTGGAGAATATGACATCCGTCTCCGGCACAGCGCACGCAGGTCAAAAAGACCCTGTTTGGCTTAACATAAATGCAGTCTAAAAAAAAAACTACACATTTTGCAGTTATAGCCTCATTAGGAGGCTGAATGTTTTTATATTTAGTTGTTCTTTGTGCAGCTTAAATTTAAACAAATGTTAGAGGCACACAAATGTGGACTCAATAATTCTGCTAAATAAACTTCATGTAAAATATATATTTTTTAAATTGAATTTTAAAGGACTTCTTTGCACCTTTTAGAATAAAAATTAAATATAATTTACAAATATACCATTTTAAAAGTAATACATTTTATTTATAAATTATTATGTTCTACTAATTAATCCAGTGCATCATGAAATCTGAAATTTGATCACAATTAGGTTCTAATATTTCGCTGTGCAAGACTTTCTTTAATGAGGAAAAATTGTGCACATTTTTGAATAAAATCTGTCATCAAATATAGAGAAAATGTGCTATTTTAAAAAGAATACATTTTACTTGTAAATGTATATCTGAATAGAGGCGTAAATAATTGCTTTGATGTTCGATTTGATTACTACATTTATTTTCTAAATAATTCAGTGCATCAGGAAATTTGGATATTTGGCCACTATTTAGTTCTAATAATTTGGTGCAATTCATAAAGTGTAGAGGGTCAATTTATACGCAGATGTATATTATGGATTTTTTAACAACTGAACAGGTTATTGTATAGTATTTTGGAAGTGCAATACAATAGGTATTGTTCATTGCATATACTGCATTGTCATTGTAAACATTTTTTCCATCCTGTCTTTATGTTTAGATGCAAAATAATTGACCTTCCATGGCGTCTGTGCAAAAAAAAAAAAGGTTAAAAATAGAACAAAATGATTAGAGTACATTTGACAAAAAAATATTATGGAAGTTTTAAATTCTATGTGTTACTTCTGTGGTTCTATGTGTAACTAAAATATATTTTTAAAAGTAATACATTTTATTTATAAATTAATAATTTTTATTTTCATAATATATTTAATTTATATATAACTATTCGGTTATTTACTAAATCCTGTGCATCATCAAATCTGAAATTTGGTCATAATTTGATTCTAATATTTTAGTGTGCAAGATTTTCTAAAAATAGTTTCTACACCATTTTTTTTTCAGGGTTTGTGTGTGTGTGTGTGTGTGTGTGTGTGTGTGCGTGTGCGTGCGTAGGATAAAGAACCATAAGTGCATTTAGAGAAGAATGAAAAGAGATGCCAAAGCTTCAGGTGAGAAATTAAAAATATTAGCATTTATTACAGCGACATGAAGAATGTCAATGCGTACACCCTTTTTTGCGAGCTCATAGAGACCTGCAGTGTGTGGAGAGATGGGCACATAGCTTACAAAAGAACAGAGATCATTCACAAAGGATCAGCCCAAACACATGTACAGAGCCGGGGCAGAACAAAAGACAACGACTCGATAGACAATTTATAAGCAAGATTCATCTATCACCTTCTATCATATTAACAACATTCCACATCCTGCCACTAACACTGTTTAGTCACAAAACCACCTGCTTTGATTCATTTGGTGAGCAGATATATAGATATAATTCTTTACTTAGCTGTATTTGCAAAACTGGAAGTTTTATGTTGCAGTAGTAAAAACTGGAGCTTATGTTTTATTAATGGTCATTAATATCGCCACTATCATCATCATCATCATCATGTTTTTATTATTTCAATGCAATTTTCTGCAGCCAATTTTGCCACATCAGCATATTGCCTCCCTAGACGGAGTTGAATGGATTTCATTTTGGATTGGAAAATGAGCATAAAAATGGATGAGTTTCTGGCCTTCTGGAATTACTTAACATATTGAAATCTCAGATTTAGTGTATAAGGTTCATTAACAATCGCAGGATAGAACAAATGAATTCATCTAAATGCATAATCACTTGTTTAAGGAAGTGTTTTTCCTCTCCTTCGGTAAAATATGCATGGGGGAAAAAAAAACTAAAGAAAAGTGCAATGGTTAGTAGGGATCCTTGCATTTATCAGTATCATTTATATATTTTTAATGTATTGTTGTTTATGCCATTTTAATTTGGGGAACCAAATATGTGACCATTTTAAACATGGTTCGAGATGTCATTTTCAGGATTTTCACCTTTTATGAAAAGTATCCAGTTATACATATTCTAATAACAGACGATGATGGCTTTTCCTTAAAAATTGACGAAAGGAAGAGTGGTTATGTGTGCTTAGTTAAACCACACACGGAATCTGCGGGTACAGAATTCTGACATTTTATTTATTTATTTTTCCATTTTAAATGAGTTTTGAATAAAGATATTTTAGCATATTCAAATCCTTTCAGCAAAATTCTGCAGAATGTGGAAGAAAAACCCCTACAGATTCCAAGCAAGTTTTTGCGATTAGTTACAGCGTTGTGCTGAAGCATCGAAACAATCAATGACATAAAAGAAATCAAAATGTGAAATGACGTCAGGGAATCATGATTTGAAGTATGATTATCTCTCATTTCCATCCGTTCCTGTATTTATGTCTCATATATATTTAAATAAAACAGGTAGACTTCTACTTTACAGAACAACCTCACTAGTACAAAAATATACAGTGCAGCAAATCAGTCTCGGTAAAGTTAGCATGAGGAATTTAGTTCGCCCCAATAGAATCTCCGTCCCTGTTCCACACGGATCGAATGCGTTTCCACAAACAGCAGACTAAAACAACGTCGAGCCTGGCTTTTACATCGAGCTCCAGCTTCTCAGTGACACAATGATAAATACTATATACATTAAACTTCATGATATCGTTTCTAAGGGGAGGACGAGAAAAAGAGAGAGAACTGCACAGTTAATAAGGCATCTAAAGTCAAGCAGCTAAGGGCACCACTTGAGTGAAAAAACTGCAGTCACTGTCACCTGTCAATCAAAGATGAAGCTTAGGATCCATGCTACATTCCAGAGATGAGTTATTATCGCACATCGGCAAACGACGGTGATAACGGCCACTTCTTCCTCTTCATACTAAATAAAGGTACATCATTACAAACATTCTAGTTTTTCGTTTTTGTCTTCTTTTTTTCAAATCAACACTGTACATTTTATACACTATAGTACAATAGTCGTCACGCACTACGAGTGTAAACGTAAAGACGATGCGAACTTCGTAATGACGAAAATGACCTTTCGAAGTCGTCTTTGCTTGATCTGACGTGCACAAACTTTGCAGTGGTAAAACACGTTGGCATATCTGTGCAGCGGATGGACAGAAATGACATTTCTATTTTCTGGAAGTGTGTTTGAGAAGTCAAACGGATTCTTATTCAAATGCTTGCAACACGGCGATGAGTGAAGAGCAATTATTTCTCAGCTTGTCTCGTCGTCCTGTGCAAGGCACGGCCTTCGTCTTCGTCGTCTCAGATGCATTCCGGCCATCTTTGCTTGTGGAACACAAACCTCTGTCGCCTTTTCGTCTGAATTCTGGGACTTGAATCCATCTGTGCTCAAACGCTCAATTATGACAAAATAAATATATTAGAAACATCTTCTGATATTTTACTGTGGCTTATAAGTGATGTAGAAGGACAGACTGATATCCCAAACACAGATGTGAGAAAAACAAAACAACAACAGTCCGACCTCTGATATGCAAAACGTCAAATATTAAATGCAAATGTTGAAACTGTAAAACACAAGCTGTGAATTCTCCCTAATGTGTTTTTGTTCCTTTTTTGTTTAATAACCATACTTCATATCTGATTTGCCGTGGCCTTGTCAAGCGATTGTAGATCGGTCTCGGTGTGTTCCTCTGGCTGTAGGAAGCTCGGGCGTGCATGGATGGAAGCCAGAGTGCTGACAAAAGGGTCATTTGCGGAAACATCCAGGGTGAGAAGTGTACGGTGAAGCTGCTGATAGGGACTGTGGTGGGAGCAGTTGGTAACTCTCTCAGTCTGTACGCTCTTGAAGGCTTGTTATACTTGCACGTGTGTCCCCTGTGCGTGCAAACTCTGGACGGCCGAGAGAATCTTCTTTTGGTGCCCGACCAGAGTCACGCCCATCTTGCTTAACTCACTGAGGAAGGAGGCAAAGAAAAAAAAAAAAGGTTCAGGAAATCATTTAAAGGTAGGGTATGTAATTTTTTCAAAAACACTTTTGAAAACTGATTCGGGTCGAATAGCAAAACAAACTTGTAGCCAATCAGCAATAAGGGGCGTGTCTACTCGTGATGTGGAGGAGAGAGCTTTCAGTGCACGGGACGGACATTAGCCGAGCCGAGCGACAGAAAGAAAGAGATGGCGGATAAAAAAAAACAAAAGAGGAAAACGTCTGCGGAACGATAAAGCAAGAAGTAGGACCCGTGTAAATATCGGATCAGCTTTCCAGCGCTGGAGAGAACTCAAGGAGCGGAGGCCTGCGATCGGACGCCGAGGTTGCTTTGTTTCTTCTCAATATGTGAGTAACACTGTGTCTACAACAGCTAAAGTCTGCCTACACTGGACGCGATCAAACGGCCGCCGAAAACCATTTGAAATTTGTGTCAGCACGTCATAAATAGAACACGGCAGCAGTTTTCTGTCGGGATTTGTTGCGCCGTGCTGCTCACGTCCGATGTAGACACGGTGTAACATTGGTTTTGCTTTGTTTCACAGAACTAATCGTTGCCTGGGTTGCGTACGTATATGTGGGGCGGAGCTATCAAAATAGGGGCAAGACACTTTTGGGGTAGGGGCGTGTTTGTTTTGGTGATTTCAAATATCAATATTGGCTACCAGAAATCGCTTACCCTGCCTTTGATTTTGGATTCAGTTTATTAGTAGTTTGGTTATAGAAACGATGATTAAACAACAATATATTTAAGAGTAGTATGAGTTCTCTGATATATCATGTTTCTACGTAATTGTTTTGATGTTTGATGTTTAATTTACTGCAATGTGGAACATGATTTTTGAACAAAAGATATGTATTTGTGGGTGGGGCTACCCGGCACTACATTATAAAAATACAAACCAAGTGATAGTTTCCCATTAACAGCTGCTGGTTGGGAAAAAATATGAATATGAATTCTGAATCACAGAGAAATATGTGTGTGTGTGTGTATATATAATTTGATTTAATTATTATTATTTATAATAATAATAATAATTTTCATTTTTTTATTTTTTATTATTTTTTATTGTTTTTAAATATCTATACAGTTTTATTTCAATTTTTATTTCAGTTTTAGTTTTAATTAGTTTAGAATATCAAGATAAACTAAACGAAAATGAGAAATGTCAACTATCTGAAATAAAATAAGTTGAAGTTGTTTTATATTTTATTTTAGTTTACATTTATTTTATTTCAATTTATGTTTTTTTTTATGGTTTTAGTTTTAGCTTACTATAATAACCCTGCACTACAGTTCAGAAGTGATTTTATTTTACATTAAAAAATATTAAATTTTGTATTATTATTTAAATTATTTTAATAAGTGCAATTTATTCCTGAGATGGCAAAGTCCCAGTCTTTAAAAATAAAAGTATAAAATCATTTAAAAAATAAAATAAAATAAAATGATAAAATACAATAAAAATAGGGTCTTCCTACTTGCCAAAATGTGTTTATACACTACTTTTGGGTTCACAAGTATAACGTAAGTGTATTTATATTGGTATACAAACTTACCACATGCTGATGTACAGTATGGAATCTAGAGAAACGTAGCCTGCGCTGGCAAAGTTGTCTTTGTACTGGCCCATATTGATAGCGTCCAGCCATTCATCCACCGTACTCACACTGAATTCTGGGGTGGTGGGGTCTTCCCTGAAAAGGAAATGAAATTTGTATCAATTGCGGTTTGGTTCATTGTGAAAGCATTGAGAACTGAGCTGGAAAACTGGTCTTGCATTATAAATCATCTATGGAGATGCAGGATATCGTATTAGGGCTTCAGCTTCAGGCCTACAGTTAAGAATATCTAATCAAACTGTCACTTGTTTCTCATTTCATGATAGTTTAATGATAGCCTTTTTTCCGAACCAACAAAGCAAGCTGATCCAAGAACTTTCTACTAGGGAATACAGCAGTTTCTTCCGAGAGCCGATATCTTAAGCAATTTCATGAGGAGAGGATAAAAGTTCAGGAGTTGCAGTTGAGGTTAAAACCTATTGTGTTGCCTTTCCGTTCTTCATGACAGACGGGTTAGGTTCACACTGCTGAGTGACAGCAGCATTTGAGTGAAAACCGGGGGTCAATTCAATCTCAGACCCGGGATGTATTTAACGCCCTCGTTCTTCTTTGTCCTCTTTGGACACAGAGGGATAAAATGACTGGCAGGTTGGGCTGTAATCAGAGAGACTGTGATGGGCTTGAGGAAGCGTATATCTCATGAAGGGCTACGAATCACTGGCTTTATGGCTGTAATGTGAACTCTGCCTCTCCTTCTCCAGCGCTCCTGATAAACCGCAGGTGGAGGGAGAGTCTGCGCTCTGTCTCGTGTCAGGTTTTACAATGGGGGTTCAGGCTATCTATACGACTATGTCTTTTTACAAAGCTGCGAGATGGATGTCTGCTGGAAAAGGATCAGCGACACTAGGTTTGGTTATATTAGACAATATGGAGTTTATCTGCTTGTTGTTTCACATAAAACGAACGATTTGAGAGTTCATGGAGCAGACACCGAAAAGCTCTATTGGATTTTCTCTGGATTTATTTGAGCTGTTAGGGATTTGCTTTTGTGTCTTTTAAATGTTTTATCTGTACATTACTTTAAAAGAGACAATCCTTTGGTTTAAACTGGTGTTGTCCTTCGTGTTTCATGTTTCCACCACATTATCGGGTTTTTCACAATTGAAATCGTTAACCCTGAGTTAACATAATCTTGGGTTAGCTTGATCCATGTTTACATTGATCATACTATTTGTACACACTGTACATGAGGAAAACCTTGGGGTATTTTTCTAATTTGCAAGTCTTGCAAAGAGGATGTGACATGTTTTAATGTCTTTTCAGCAATTTAACATGTTTGCCATCACTATTCATCATAACCTCCCTCAGACACTTGAATTAATTTAAATAATAATGCATTTTCATCCCATTGGTACTTTTCAGAATATATCTAACAACATATAGTAAAGTTTACTTTTAAAACAAGAATAAATTGCCAATGGGGTAAGAAAAAGGAATAATTTGAGACATTCCCTGAAAATGAGCCTTACCTAGTAAATGTGTATTAACTTATCATTCATTTATCTTGTTTTAAGAATGTTAAGATACACTACCTTTCAAAGGTTTGGGGTCTGTAAGTCATTTTTTTTAGGCTACATTTATTTGATCAAAAATACAGTAAAAATAGTAATATTGTAAAACATTATTACAATTTAACTTTTCTATTTTAACATATTTTAAAATGTTATTTATTCCTGTGATGGCAAAACTGAATTTTCAGCAGCCATTACTCCAGTCTTCAGAGTCACATGATCCTTCAAAAATCCTTCTAAAATGCAAATTTCCTGCTCTAGAAACGTATTAATGTTGAAAAGAGTACTGCTTAATATTAAAACAAACAACAACAACATAAAAAAACATGATACTTTTTTTCAGAATAGAAACTTTAAAAGAACGGCATTTGTCTAAAATAGAAATCTTTTGCAACATTATACATGTTTTTATTGTCACTTTTGATAAATTTAATGCATCCTTACAGAACAAAAGTATTAATTTCTTGCCAATAAATAAATAAATAAATTGTACTGACCACAAATTTTGGAATGGTAATGCATATTAACTTACCTTTAATTTATCTGGTTTCAAGGATGTTCAGATATTTTACAGGAAAACAGGATTTAACATGATTCCAGGGTCAAAAAGTGGCCTTAAAGGGATAGTTCACCCAAAAAATAAAATCTGATGTTTATCTGCTTACCCCTAGGGCATCCAAGATGTAGGTGACTTTGTTTCTTCAGTAGAACACAAACGCGCCAGATGTTGTGAACGCGCTCAGGACAGTTGGACATTGCGGTGGATCAGAGGTAAAAAATTATATAAATACTGTTCAGTTTCTTGCACAGACCGATCATTTCGTGTCTTAAGACCTCAATGTATCGTCACGAGCCGCAGGGTTTAATTTGGTTTTGTCTGTGTATGTTTTTTGACTCTCAAAGCCATGGGACCCATTGACTGCTATTATAGGACTGCTAAAAATCTTTGTTTGAGTTTCTACTGAAGAAACAAAGTCACCTACATCTTGGATGCCCTGGGGGTAAGCAGATAAACATAAACAAAAATGTTGTTGGCTGAACTATCCCTTTAATGCAGGGTTAAAAACAGAGTGAAAATCATGTGTCTGCACAAATATCAGCTGAATTTTAGTGAAGTGAAGGCTCATATGAGTTTCTCACCAGATTGAGCTGTTGGCGAGCTCTTTCAGACTGTTGGGGTTGCGGATCAGTTTGTCAAGAGTGTTGACGATCTGCCCGAATTTGGGCCGTTCACTTCTGCTCTTCTCCCAGCAGTCCAGCATCAGCTGGTGGAGGACAACAGGACAGTCCATCGGAGCGGGCAGCCTGTAACCCTCATCTATAGCTTTAATCACCTGGAAGACAAAGACATGCATTAAAAATACTGTACAATACAATGTGCATGTGCAAATGTATATTTAAGGACAATTTCTATTTGATTTCCCCATAAAGCTACTTTAGTAGCTGTAACCTTATTAAGGTTACTTTCTTTTCAATGTCGTTGCTAATTTTGTTATTGCAACTACAAAAAAAAATGCATTAATATAGGATCTTCAAACAGTTTTCTGAACCTTTCTGTCCTTTTGTTAGACTTTTTATCCTTTGAAGACAGTATTAACAGTTAACATCAATTACTCTATTATGGTGAAAACTATGGTTACCATGGTATATTCATGCAAGTAACATCACTTTTACATTTCCATAACATACCAGACTATAACTCAACTCAATGGTTTAAACATCTTCTATATGACTATAATTCATTGCTATGGTTAAAACAGCTCCTGTTCTCTGCCACTTCCTTTTCTTAAATCAAAGGAACTATTTATTTTAGACAGGAAACATTCTAACATTCATTTCTTTGTTTCAAAATGAGCACTGAAGATCTAAATCATTATCTGCGGTGCCCTGAAGGTCTTGAAGATTCCTTTGACATTTCCTCTGATGGTAATAAAGGGAGAAGTCAGAGAGCGTTAGCATAATACAGCAGTGAGGGATGAAGTGTGTTTAACTGGCTTGTATTAAAGGCAGGAGCAGCTGGACAGTTCTCGTTTATGAGGCTCCTAAAAACCATTGTCATTCGAGTAGTTGCTATACAGACATCACCGTAGGAAGATGTCTGTTACTCTCTGAACGTTTGCAAGGACATACTGCTCGGAACCCCCCGAGAGGCTTCAGTAGAAATTATATTAGCGGAGATATTAGATATTAGTGGAGCAGATTTCAATTTAAACAATACACACGAGAACACGTGTGTTTCCAGTTTCTCAAGGACACTTACGTCTTGATTAGACATCTCCCAATAAGGCCGCTCTCCATATGAGATCACCTCCCACATGACGATGCCGTAACTCCAAATGTCGCTTGCTGAGGTGAACTTCCTGTACGCTATAGCCTCAGGGGCCGTCCATCGAATGGGAATCTTTCCACCCTAAATAAGAAAAAAAAAAAAAAAACAAGAGGGTTTTTTCACTTCAAGTACTTACTTTGGTGTCCTAGGGGCTGATTTTTTGTTTGTTTGTTTAAACTAACCGATTTCATTTTTTTTGTTACATCTTATAAAGGACACTAAAAACATTTTGTAGATTTTATTGTTTTACCCTTGTCCCAAACCCAGATCTTCAATCTTAAAATATGAAAATCCATCCAAAAAAAAAAAAAAAAGGATTATTACCAGTTAAAACTATGATCATCTAAACAAATAAAATGAAACTGTTTTATTATTTATTGTGTGGGGGGAAAAATAGCATTTTCAATAGTCATCCCACATATTTGTGGCATCATTTGCAACAAGTTTTCTAAAAAATTAGTGTACTTGATAACCAAAGAGATAATACAGTCAGTTAAGAGCTTGAGATGGAATATGAAACGCATGACATAATGAAAACAAAGAAAATGTTTAATTGTGCATTATTTTCATTCAAGCTGTAACAAATTATGCAGAAAGTGTGAAAATAAACACACATCATTTAAAAGTTTGGGGTCAGTAAGATATGTGTTAATTCAGCAAGGATACATGAAATTTATCAAAATGTATTCTATGTCGAAATAATTTTAATAAACTTAACCTCAAACATTTAAATGGTTGTCTATGGTTTAATTGTATGGGAATGTTAAAATTTCCATCATTGTCATTTCCGTCAGAAAATACTATTAAGCACAAATATATATTCTATATATATATATATCCATTTCCATGCAATTTCCACTGTTGGACATTGTTAGTAGACTAATAAAATTGATGGAGTGTGAAAAGTGTGTTTCAATAGAGTTTATCTTCTAAAATGTAAAGAAACACCCATAAATAAACAGCAAAATAGAGACAATATTTGTCTTTTCCTATTCCAGCACTATGGCAGGGTCTGTATTTTCCTAAATGTCTTTTTAAATAGCTGCAGTGGTTTGTAGTTAATCTCTATAGTCAAAGTCAAACAAAAGACAAACCGGCTGTACTCTGTATAGACATACGTGATGAGAGTGCCAAAGAATAGCAGTAGGGCCCATGGGGTAAAATCATTTAAAGAGAATTTCAAAAAGCAATCTTTACAATTTTTTAATTATATAAAGTCACGGCACATAAACGGCTGCCTCGCGTGGCCTGGAGGGTTTTGTCTCTTCATGATTTCAGCACTTGAAGCAACAGGGCACGGGGTGCTGAATGTCAAAGCCACTTATATTTTAAGAGTTCCTCTCTGTGCGAAAACACATATTTTGCCTCAAATGCGCACACACAGACAACAAAAAGCAATCTGCGGGGGTCTGTTCGGGGTTGTCTGAGCACTTTTCTCCCCTGTTTGCATGTGACAACAGATTCTCCTGCTGAGTTTATGCTTTGTTCACCAGAGTGGACACCGACGGCTACACACACACATATGCCTCTTTCTTGCCCTTGGCCTTCATACGCATCCACAGGGTGCTCACCAATTACCGAGCTGAGAAGGAGAGAGAGGAACGAGTGTAGGGGGTTTGGAGGCGGTTGTCCTGTCAAAAACAGATGTAATTAATACATGCTGGGTTGACAGAGAAACTGACCCCTGAGAAAGCCAACTCGCTTCTCAAACATCCCTCCTCTGTCTCTTTCTTTCGGTGTCTTGGTGAAGTTCTTTCACACAATCAAACACTTTCAAAAGACATGAGAGACATTTTCAAGGAGATCAGAGACATTTCAATCATCATTTCTCAACTGAGGGCTCATGGAAAGAGTCAAATTTTCCGTATTAAGCAAAGACAATGATGAAAGCTAGCTCTGAAAAACCATTAAATAACAACTAAAGTGGGACTCAGAATTATACTGCAAACAAGATGTCAAAAAAAAAAAAACAGCATAAATTTTTTATCCGTTTAGTTCTTCCTTCATTCCCTGTTTCTGTAAAATTGATGATGACTCACTCTAGGATCTAATAAAACCTTGAGGGGGGAAATGTGCTTTACCCGTGTGGTGTATGCAGCTTCAGGGTCGTCCTCTAGCACTCTGGACAGGCCAAAGTCGGACACTTTGCACACCAGGTTGCTGTTCACCAGGATGTTGCGTGCCGCCAGGTCACGGTGGACGTAGCTCATGTCAGACAGATATTTCATTCCCGAAGCGATTCCACGCATCATGCCCACCAGCTGAATGACGGCTGATTTTTTGTTTGTTTGTTTAAACTAACCGATTTCATTTTTTTTGTTACATCTTATAAAGGACACTAAAAACATTTTGTAGATTTTATTGTTTTACCCTTGTCCCAAACCCAGATCTTCAATCTTAAAATATGAAAATCCATCCAAAAAAAAAAAAAAAAGGATTATTACCAGTTAAAACTATGATCATCTAAACAAATAAAATGAAACTGTTTTATTATTTATTGTGTGGGGGGAAAAATAGCATTTTCAATAGTCATCCCACATATTTGTGGCATCATTTGCAACAAGTTTTCTAAAAAATTAGTGTACTTGATAACCAAAGAGATAATACAGTCAGTTAAGAGCTTGAGATGGAATATGAAACGCATGACATAATGAAAACAAAGAAAATGTTTAATTGTGCATCATTTTCATTCAAGCTGTAACAAATTATGCAGAAAGTGTGAAAATAAACACACATCATTTAAAAGTTTGGGGTCAGTAAGATATGTGTTAATTCAGCAAGGATACATGAAATTTATCAAAATGTATTCTATGTCGAAATAATTTTAATAAACTTAACCTCAAACATTTAAATGGTTGTCTATGGTTTAATTGTATGGGAATGTTAAAATTTCCATCATTGTCATTTCAGTCAGAAAATACTATTAAGCACAAATATATATTCTATATATATATATATCCATTTCCATGCAATTTCCACTGTTGGACATTGTTAGTAGACTAATAAAATTGATGGAGTGTGAAAAGTGTGTTTCAATAGAGTTTATCTTCTAAAATGTAAAGAAACACCCATAAATAAACAGCAAAATGTTGCACACCAGGTTGCTGTTCACCAGGATGTTGCGTGCCGCCAGGTCACGGTGGACGTAGCTCATGTCAGACAGATATTTCATTCCCGAAGCGATTCCACGCATCATGCCCACCAGCTGAATGACGGTGAACTGCCCATCGTGTTTCTGCAAGAGAAAGAGAATGCATCTGTTATCATCTGTAGATTGAACAGGTGGTGTACACTGTTAAAAACAAAGGTTTGAATAACTTGAAAATGTTATCATGTGGCAGCAGGATGCAAAACTGGTTCTAACTGGAACCATTATTTTGTTTTTATTGGCTAATTTAATATTCAGAGGCAACTTATGTAATATATAATATCAGATATCATGAACTAGCAACATAGAACATTTTAAGGTGTCCTTGTTACAGTGCAATTATACATTTAAGTACTGAGTAATATTAATTAACTACATGTACTTACTATATGGTTAGGATAAGGATCAGGGTTGGGCTTAGGGTTACTTGCAAGTAATTATGCATAACTTATTGTAATTATAATAGTAAGTACATGTAACGTGTAACAAGGACACCTTTAAAATTAAAGTGTTGCCAACATAAATTGCGTGTGTGTGTGAGTGTATAAGCTAAATATATACATTCAGTAATAAAAAATAATAATGATTAAATGTTTTAATATAGTAAATTTGCTATATATTAATATATTATACTTTTATTTCTGTTGATATTTTTACATTGCATTATTCAGAAAATTATTTCTATTAAATTATTATATGTATATACTGTATATCATTAGTATATATATATATATTGTTGGTAGGTGACACTTATAGGTATAGGTAATATAGGTTTAATAGTTATAGTTTAATAGGTAATATTTGAAGGCTTTTTTTCTGTTAAAATGTTTACATTACATTATTCAGACTTCATGTGTTTTTTCAAACACTCCATTTTCACAGTTCTAATGGTTTTGCCCTGAGTTCTGATTCGTTATGCAAAAGACTCTGACCTCTGGTTTTACAGCTCTTTCTGCCATAATTGCTATAATGTTTACAGGCCTTTATTAATGTAAAACCATCTGGATTTGGTGCTTCTGTTAACTAAACAAAAGAGCCTGGGCATCCATTTTGTCTCAAAAACAATCTTCGCAATGAGCAATTAGCCCAACGTCTTAATCTCCATATGTGGGCAGTACACTAATCTTGTTAAAACCCCACTTTTGTCCCTCCGAGCAATATCAATCTGAAACATGCGCTCGTATAGTATTTCATGTATCATAATGTGGGTAAGTTAATTACACTGTGTTTTGTGAAATGTGGCTGCTGATTGATCGTCTGGTCTGATCAACTGGTTGCTATCAATCTAGTGTCAGAAGCCACACTACTTACAGGAAGAGCAGAGAGACACAGAAATAGAGACAGAGAGAAATCATTTGTTTTTGTACTAGTAAGTGATGCTTAACTGATCTGTCCTCTAATTAAACACATGTAGCTGGGTGGTCGAACTATGAGCTATTAGCCATACAACTGACCCCATAATTATATTAGCTTTTTATGTGGGCTAAGGGGGTATTTCTGGGATTCATTATGTACGCTGCAGAAAGATCGAAAGTCTCAGACAGGCCCTTTTTTAGGGGTGGGGGGTGTTAGATTTCATTTTCATTTTCTCAAAGTGTAGGCAATTAAAAAGAGTCCTGACTTAAAGGAAAACGTATCTGTGCTGCGTGTAATAAAACTTCGTGGCCCGATCCGCTGGGTGACAAAGGCGGTAATAAATTAGCGAGGATTGCAGGAGACATTATGGCAGCTTGGTGGAGCGAGCGCACCCTTATTATAAATCTACCGAATTCATTTACTCACTTCCTGTCTCTATATGAGACACATTTGCAACACGTTCACTCGAATACACGCTTAAGTGTTATTTCTGATTACTAAAACAAATGCGAAAAAGGAATATTTCATGAAGCAAAAACTTTCAGTATTGCAAATGTGCAAAAGTAAGACTATTATAACCTTGGTACTTTTGCTGTACAACAGACAGGATGCGAAAACCCTAATGGACAGTGAGCAAGTGAATCGCACAGCTTCCACCAGGCATTTATTCCATAATTTCCCTCCAGTAATAGACTTTCAGAGAGGTATCTGTGGCTTATACCCTTGAGCGATGCTCGTAGCGACGGAGTGAAATAAACAAAAAAATGTTCCAGTGGCTTGTTGAGTCTCGGTTAACAAGCTCTGTCATACCCCTCTCAATACTCTGACCTGAATACATCACTCACAGGTCACCGAGAGTTCAACAATTTAGCGACCCTTGCTTCATTTGACAGAACGTCTAAGTGCAGATTTGACGGAACGAATCCAAACGTGACCGCTGGGGTAAAATGACCATGTCAAATGTGCCTGTTGATTAGTTGGGGCGTATGATTCCGGTGGTGTACACCATGTTTGCCCTTGTTAAAGGGGCATATCAGTGCTGTGTATGAACCTACGCCAAGCATAAGTAGGTCTCCAGAGTGGAGGCTTATAGGTTCATGTACAGACACTGAATGCTAAGCGGGCTTACAGTGAGCCAGATAGCAGGAAACAGGCCATCATCTTATCACCCAGAGAGATGTAGAGTTCATTCGCTTTTAAGCTACTAAATTGCTCTTTACAAATATTAGTCAATGGAGGACCTGTATATATATATATATATATATATATAAAACTCAGCTTCAGCCATTTTTTTACATAAACTGACATGCAAAACAGTGTCATTTTAGTGTTATTTATACACTATTATAGTATTTATTAATACCTCGAAAACATTAATTAATACTTCTTTAATATTTTTCAGAATTAATTAAAATGTTTAGCAATGTTATGAGGTTTTGTCATTTTATT
>NW_015505294.1:1861467-1863637 GCF_001515645.1 Sinocyclocheilus grahami
AGACTATTATAACCTTGGTACTTTTGCTGTACAACAGACAGGATGCGAAAACCCTAATGGACAGTGAGCAAGTGAATCGCACAGCTTCCACCAGGCATTTATTCCATAATTTCCCTCCAGTAATAGACTTTCAGAGAGGTATCTGTGGCTTATACCCTTGAGCGATGCTCGTTTATTGGCTGTAGGTAATTAAATGTAAGGCAGCATCTTAAATGGCATGCGAACATCGGTGTGGACTTGTGCAATGGGCGTTTTGCCTTCCTCACCTTCAGGAAAGTATCCAACGATCCATTCTCCATGTACTCTGTAATAATCATCACGGGCTTGCCTGTAGACACAAAGAGAGAGAAAAAAGAACAAAAACACAACATTTACCATCAGCCTAGATGGAAGGAAAAAAGCATAAAATGCCGTAACAGATTGATGATTCTACACAAATCCACAAAGAAATAAATCATGGTAATGGTGTCATTAATCCTTTATAGCTGAGATGCTGAAACACAGGAATGAAGGAGAGAAAAGAGAAGGCTAAACCCTGGCCACACTCTCAGCCTCTCTCTCAGGCAGCCCCATTATTCAGCATGACAGACCTTCATCAGAGCCTTCCACCATCAAAGACAGCAGTTAATTAACCCCGGCTAATCCACTGAGAACCAATTAGAGAGCTTTGTTGCCATGATGGGCGGTCAGGACAGTCTGTGAGAGCCGATGGGAGGCCATAGCACCTGTCGTGGTGGATGGCAGGTAGCGAAAGGAAGATCTCCTGTAATCTCGACACTTTAACTAAGTGTACTTAGTTTGTCTTACAAATGACTCTAGAACCCAAACTGAGAAAACAAAGTATTAGTCACCTGAACACAACACGTCTGCCCTCTCAATAAAACCATCAGTCTACTAGTTAGCCTGAGAAACACACATGTAAACATTAGAATCATAGTTTTCTTCATGTGTAAGGTCATTGACTTCCAACAATTACAAAACTTAAAGCATTATTATAAGTGCATTTCTGACAGAAAGGGTTCAAAATGTTGATCAGAAAATTATGTTGACTTCTAAGATGTCTCATTTTAGCCAAATTTAATTTAATTTAATTTAATTTATGCATTTAGCAGACGCTTTTATCCAAAGCGACTTACAGTGCATTCAGGCTATAAATTTTCCACCAGTATGTGTTCCCTGTGAATTAAACCCACGACCTTTTGCGCTGCTAACGCAATGCTCTACCACTGAGCCACAGGAACAAATGCTAATATAGCATCGCACATATCCTTTGCAAAATATGCAATGCCAGCCTGTGAATTTAAACCCACGACCTTTTGCACTGCTAACGCAATGCTCTACCACTGAGCCACAGGAACAAATGCTAATATAGCATCGCACATATCCTTTGCAAAATATGCAATGCCAGTTAGCCAACTAGTCAAAGAAAAAGAAAAAAAGTGGCTGTGGACATACATTTCATTAGTTCTCTCAATATTTCACTCAATATTTTTGTTTGATATCTGTTGTTGGTGCTTTTTATTTCTATTAGATTAACATGTTAGCTTAGCAATGTGCTAATGCCAAACAGTAGCTATAGAGTGCAATATTCAGGCTCTGAAAGTAAAAATCCCATTCATTTTCTCGATTGGTGGACTGTTTTTACCAATAACTTTGAAAACAGACCTACTGTGAGCTACAAGGTTGTTAGTTGATAGTTTATGCTTTTGTTGAAGCCGGCAGTCCACATTATTTCAACTTATTTTTTAAATAATTGTGTTCAACAACAAAATTCCTGGTGAAAAACTACATTACCCATGATTCTGCATGATTCTCCCTACACTCTCAAACTACTTCTACATTTGTACATATATGCATATTTTTCAATAATCCTAAAATATGTTATTTCTATGCAATCAACATCTTTAAAACAACAGTTTTGTATTAATCTATAATTTTTCATTGGATTATGCCATTTGCAATGCTTCATGGGATTGTAGTTCTTTTCTTCATTAAAGCCGTTAAGTACACGGTCTTGTACCTTTGTATTTTTGTCTGATTTTCAAAGATGTTTAGCTTTAAATCAAAGTTTCTAATATTGTGATTCACCTTGTAGCTGGTTGGTGTGGTTTATATCAAAGGGAAAAAACAAAGAATGGGAAAAATTTAACTAACCATTCATGTATTTGTG
>NW_015505294.1:1864500-1868002 GCF_001515645.1 Sinocyclocheilus grahami
TTAATTAAAATGTTTAGCAATGTTATGAGGTTTTGTCATTTTATTAGTTTTTTATTGAAATATTTCTATATAGCTTTCATTTTTATTTTAGTTTTTTAAATTGATTATTTTGTATTTTTAGTACTTCAGCTTAAACATATTTGATTCAGTTAGCATTTGACAATCAAAATGTGTTACTTGACATAATTTTAAATTTTCATTTAAGTTTGAAAGTTCTTTTTCATTTTAAGTTAATTTTTTCATCTAATATTTTATTAATTTACTTTATTTTATTACCAAAAAACATTTTAGTTTCAGGTAACAATAACAACGTTGATGCAATATGGGTATAGCAGTAAATTAGGATGCAAACAATGCATACATTTGCATTTTCTTTCCAAAAAAAAAAAAGAAAAAGAAAAGTCCTTGGTTACTCCTCCCAAAAAATATGAGCACTCAGAATGTGTGTCAGTGTATCAGTGTTTATTAGTGCTCAGTAGTGGGCTGTTGTCCCTGTCTCTCTCAGGGACATGTAAACACCAGCCACGTCAGTGCTGATGAATGACTTACATTCCGGAAACCTCCACTCTGGAATACAGAGATATGTGCTCGAGTCATGGGACGCGAGGTCTATGTGTGTATATAAATATATATGTCTCTATGAGTTTGTGAAAAACAGGTTTGATCACCCCCCTCCGAGCATCACCGCAGCAACAGACTGGTTATACATCACCTAAAATTAAATCACTATCTCACCAAGATAAATGCCTTCCACGACACCCCCAAACCTAAACTCCCATGTCTCATCTGAAAAAAGAGGGGGAAAAAATGCAATTCCGTTTATTTTTCAGAGGCAGACTAATGTAGCTGTCAGTCGTTGAAAGAGAAAGAGAGGGAATGGGCCGCAGCGTACTGTGTTCAGGGAATGGAACGGCAATGGGTGGCCATCTGATGTCACTATGTGTGTGTGTGTGTGACTGCTTTATCAGAAAGTAAGTTGAAGCGGAGACTGGCATTGATCCTGAAAGAGCGGGTGACCGAGGCAGTGGATCTGATCAGAGAAACCTCCTGGGGCCCTGACCTCAGAGTCGAGCCCAGAGAGAGAAAACACGAGCTGGACGTGCAGTTCAACACTGTGAGGATTTAACGGCATCACATATTTTTAGTACTTCAGCTTAAACATATTTATTTCAGTTAGTATTTTACAGGATGAATCAAAATGTATTAGTATTTAATGGAATGTCTGATTTTCGTTGAAAGTTTGAAAGTTAATTTTCATTTTTTCAAATTAGTTTTTTCATCCAACATGTTATTTGAAAAAATTAAATAAAATACAATATGCTTTAATGTGGGAGTCCTCCAGAATGTTGGTTTCAATGCTGGTTTCAAAATGCTGGTTTCAAAAAGCTGAAATTTACAAAGCTGATTTCAAAAGCTGAAATTTACAAAGAAAATTAATTTAATACTAAAAGTCTTTGCATACTGAGTCTGAAAAATCTCGTCCGAAATTTCCGCACGTTAAAAAATAAATACGACCTCGCGTTGTGTTAATCATGTTTACACACTGCCTCCGAAACTTTCGTCCTTCATTAAAAAAAAAAATTCTGGTCAGGTTCAATTTTCTGTGTTTTCGCATCCGTAGCAAGTATTTTGATAGAAAAGGATGACGAATACAAAACCAACGAAAAAACGCATATGAAAATTTCGGACTCAGTGTGCAAGGACCTTAAACGCTTGACAAAACTTTGCCTGGTAAACTGCTCTGGTAAATCTTTTTGAAAGGTAATCTAGTGTTGATTTTATACGTGGGTTTAAGTGTTAAAACAACCATTAGCCACGATTACAGCAGGTGGTTAACTAATAAAACCCTCCTTACAATGAGCTCTTCGGAAAACAACTCTGAAAGGTTCGCTCTTGACATTAATCTCTGGCAACCTTGAAGGGATTTTTTAATTTCTCCTCTAATTCATATGCTATCAAGTGATCATCTGGACATCTGACATGCCAGTTTTTCCTGACGAGATATAAAAAGGTTACGGCACAACCACAAGCACACACAAGTAGCTTCATCCGTTGCAGACGGTGTTCGCGATCTCAAAGCACACAATGGAGCTCATTGAGGGCTTCCTGGATTAGCATCACATGTCTTATGAACAGAGGGCAGGCATATCTCTGTGATTTCACCCTCAAGACCTGGTTTCTCTTTTTGCTTTGTTTCTACAAAGAGAAGAATAGGTTTAACCATTTATGAAACCTGCATGGCTGGAATAGCAGCAGTCTACGATGAGCTCTGTGTATGCGGGAGTGAACTAGCAGTTAATGTCACTGGTGGCTTATTAAGTGTGGCCTCAGGTACAGAGCTTTAACAGAAGGATAGGTTATAGATTTACATACTGTGAAGATCAAGAAACCCTGAGGGTGACACTAAATATGGTTCAGGCAGGCAGGTTTACAAATCATTCTTCAGAAGACAGTGCAACTGTCTGACACAATGTTCTCTTAATATGAAGGAATTGTCCTTATTTTTTATAAGTGCTTTCCCTGTGTTTTAGATTTACAGGAAATGTCTGTAAACTTCTCTATAGATTTTTTTTCTTACAGTGATATATCATATGATGCTGCTATGGGTTATAAACGAGCTTATAAAAAGTTTTCCTTATTTCACTCCAGAAATCAGTTTGGATGCATTAATGAATTCATTAAATTCATTTAAATTCAAAAGTACAGTAAAGACATACATATTTACAAAAGAAAAAAAAAATATTTCAAATAAATGCTATATTTTTTATGAACTTTCTATTAATCAAAGAATCCTGAAAAATGTATCACAGTTGCCACAATATAATTAAGCGGCACAACTGTTTTCAATATTGATAATAAGAGGAAATGATTCTTGAAAACCAAATCAGAATATTAGAATGATTTCTGATTGATTCTGTGATATTTAAGACTGGAAAATTGCAGCTGAAAATATGGTTTTGCCATTACAGGAATGAGATACATTTTTAAATTATTAAAATAGAAAATAAAAATGAATAAATTGTAATAATATTTCATAATATCACTGTTTTTTTTACTGCACTTTTGATCAAATAAATGCAACCTTGGTGGATGACTTCTTTGACCTTTCAAAAACATAAAAAAAATCTTACCCACCCAACATTTTTTAAATAAATATAATAATATAAAAATAAATAGAAATGCATACACAAAACAATTTCCTCAAAGCTTGATAGAATGATTTTCCCAGCTCTGATCCTTTGCTACTTTCAAGAAACATCTAAAAACACACCTCCATCGTGAGCACACACACACAGTAAAAATATGAATCGTTTATGTCATTGTACTGTTTTTGCTCAGCATAAGTGTGTCTGATAATTGTAAAATGTAAATGTGACTATAAAAGTACAGAAATAAAAATTAAGCTGTCATTGTCTGTGGTGAAAATGGAAGCATGGATCCAGGTCTGCTTGTATTGGTAATATCTAGGACAGAGACTTAAAAACCATATCCACTTAAATAA
>NW_015505294.1:1869098-1870841 GCF_001515645.1 Sinocyclocheilus grahami
TGGATTCGTTGATCGCTGAGGCCACAAGCGTAAAAAAGAAAAACACAATAAAAACTACATTTACAAAGGCTTCTTTGTGTACATCACTAAAATTAGCCCTGAAGGATAACACTGGGAAGTTAGATTCATTCTGTTTATTCAAAGAACCAGTTAAAACTTGATTTACCAACTCATCTGAGTCTTTATTCAAAAGTTTTTTTCCACAGTCTTCTGCTGTTTATTACTGTTTATCACAAATGGATTTTTATGATTTTTTCCATTACTTTTGCAGATGTTCGAGATTACTGGATATTTTAATAATGTTCTAAAATGAGTTTATAGAGACTGCACTCACAAAAAGCAATGAATGGCAATTAAATATATTAAAAGTCCATTCATACCTGCAAATTTGCTGATATTTCCAAGTTTTCCATAACCACTGGAAGCCTGTTTTGCTAAATACAGATACAAATGCATCTGTTCAAAAGGACTGTTTATGAATTAGACACTTTTAGCTCATCAAAGATACGATAACAGACAGAGACGCATTACCCTTCAAGGATTTTACATATCCCAAAGGTTGTTTTTTTGTTGCTACAGTGAGTGGCAATCACGGTGGAAGGATTTGAATGCTGGGAGCTGTTAGAAATGGATGTTTTGAATAACTGTTTGGAGTGAAAGGTTAGAGAGCTGTCCCTGCTGTTCCCTTACCCTCTCCTCGGCCCTGCAGCCACTGACCTGCTGAGCAGTGATCTGTGAAATTGCCTCTCTCCGCTGTCATACGTGCGACTATTCACAACCCCCAAGGCCAGAATACATGCAGCCATATGGACAGTGACAAGACTATCACTTTACCCTTTCAGAATCTCTAAGATGTTTAGTGCATAAGATAAATAAAGTCTTAAACATGAGCACAGCATGTTTTTTTCATAATAATAATAATAAATTATTTGAAGTTACAATTTGTATTAAAGATAATTAAGTATATTCCATAAGACAAAATTTAAATCACAACCTTTCACAAAAATATAACACAAATTGTGTAAATTCAAATTGTATATGTAAACATCTGTGAAATAGCTTCATCAGAGAATTAAATGTTTTATGATCTATTTTTTTAAATGACAAGCATCTTGCAGATTTAAATGAGTAAACATAAGAGCAGAACATACTGACCACACATTTTAGCATTAATATACCATTATATTTTTTTGTGAATATTTTGAACCTAATTTTAATTTTTTATATTTTCCATTCTTATTTTAATTTTATATAACATATTGGTAATTTTGTAGTGTTTTTGCAGTTTTGTATTTCCCCCTCTATCTCTATGCCGTTTTATATATTTTTTTATTTCATTTTTAGTTTTAGTTATTTTAGTACATCAACTACATCACCTCAACTACAGCAACTAGCTGGAATACATTTACATTTACATTAAGTCATTTAGCAGGCGCTTTTATCCAAAGTGACTTACAAATGATGACAATAGAAGCAATCAAAACCAACAAAAGAGCAATAAAATAGCAAGTGCTATGACAGGTCTCGGTTAGCCTAACGCAGCACACGTAGCAAGTTTTTTTTCTTTTACTAAGAATTTCAAATATTTCCTCTCTACATCTTCCCCTCAACTCTCTTTTACCCTGTCAAAAGCAGGCTTATTTTAGATTCCAACAGAGAACTGGTCTATTCCACGAAGACAGAGGTCAGAGTGCAGCACAATGTTGAATGCATTACTCTCACTTAAACCGCTACTTTGTTCTT
>NW_015505294.1:1870851-1885993 GCF_001515645.1 Sinocyclocheilus grahami
TCCTGACTTAAAGGAAAACGTATCTGTGCTGCGTGTAATAAAACTTCGTGGCCCGATCCGCTGGGTGACAAAGGCGGTAATAAATTAGCGAGGATTGCAGGAGACATTATGGCAGCTTGGTGGAGCGAGCGCACCCTTATTATAAATCTACCGAATTCATTTACTCACTTCCTGTCTCTATATGAGACACATTTGCAACACGTTCACTCGAATACACGCTTAAGTGTTATTTCTGATTACTAAAACAAATGCGAAAAAGGAATATTTCATGAAGCAAAAACTTTCAGTATTGCAAATGTGCAAAAGTATTACCCATGATTCTGCATGATTCTCCCTACACTCTCAAACTACTTCTACATTTGTACATATATGCATATTTTTCAATAATCCTAAAATATGTTATTTCTATGCAATCAACATCTTTAAAACAACAGTTTTGTATTAATCTATCATTTTTCATTGGATTATGCCATTTGCAATGCTTCATGGGATTGTAGTTCTTTTCTTCATTAAAGCCGTTAAGTACACGGTCTTGTACCTTTGTATTTTTGTCTGATTTTCAAAGATGTTTAGCTTTAAATCAAAGTTTCTAATATTGTGATTCACCTTGTAGCTGGTTGGTGTGGTTTATATCAAAGGGAAAAAACAAAGAATGGGAAAAATTTAACTAACCATTCATGTATTTGTGTGTCGGACAAGCATACGGTATTTACATACAGACTAACATATTCATTGTTTATATTAGCAACTGTAAGTGTCTTCTGTTCAATTCCATTAAGCTATTTTGAACACAAGAAGGCATTCTGCATGAACGCCCACACTTACAAGGTAGCTCCTTCTGCAGATATTAGGAAAAAATACAGAACATTGGGTTTTGAAAGATGCTCGAGTCATGGGACGCGAGGTCTATGTGTGTATATAAATATATATGTCTCTATGAGTTTGTGAAAAACAGGTTTGATCACCCCCCTCCGAGCATCACCGCAGCAACAGACTGGTTATACATCACCTAAAATTAAATCACTATCTCACCAAGATAAATGCCTTCCACGACACCCCCAAACCTAAACTCCCATGTCTCATCTGAAAAAAGAGGGGGAAAAAATGCAATTCCGTTTATTTTTCAGAGGCAGACTAATGTAGCTGTCAGTCGTTGAAAGAGAAAGAGAGGGAATGGGCTGCAGCGTACTGTGTTCAGGGAATGGAACGGCAATGGGTGGCCATCTGATGTCACTATGTGTGTGTGTGTGACTGCTTTATCAGAAAGTAAGTTGAAGCGGAGACTGGCATTGATCCTGAAAGAGCGGGTGACCGAGGCAGTGGATCTGATCAGAGAAGCCTCCCGGGGCCCTGACCTCAGAGTCGAGCCCAGAGAGAGAAAACACGAGCTGGACGTGCAGTTCAACACTGTGAGGATTTAACGGCATCACGTATTTTTAGTACTTCAGCTTAAACATATTTATTTCAGTTAGTATTTTACAGGATGAATCAAAATGTATTAGTATTTAATGGAATGTCTGATTTTCGTTGAAAGTTTGAAAGTTAATTTAAATTTTTTCAAATTAGTTTTTTCATCCAACATGTTATTTGAAAAAATTAAATAAAATACAATATGCTTTAATGTGGGAGTCCTCCAGAACAGAACTGGTTTCAAAAGCTGAAATTTACAAAGCTGATTTCAAAAGCTGAAATTTACAAAGAAAATTAATTTCATACTAAAGGTCTTTGCATACTGAGTCTGAAAAATCTCGTCCGAAATTTCTGCACGTTAAAAAATAAATACGACCTCGCGTTGTGTTAATCATGTTTACACACTGCCTCCGAAACTTTCGTCCTTCATTAAAAAAAAAAATTCTGGTCAGGTTCAATTTTCTGTGTTTTCGCATCCGTAGCAAGTATTTTGATAGAAAAGGATGACAAATACAAAACCAACGAAAAAACGCATATGAAAATTTCGGACTCAGTGTGCAAAGACCTTAAACGCTTGACTAAACTTTGCCTGGTAAACTGCTCTGGTAAATCTTTTTGAAAGGTAATCTAGTGTTGATTTTATACGTGGGTTTAAGTGTTAAAACAACCATTAGCCACGATTACAGCAGGCGGTTAACTAATAAAACCCTCCTTATAATGAGCTCTTCGGAAAACAACTCTGAAAGGTTCGCTCTTGACATTAATCTCTGGCAACCTTGAGGGGATTTTTTAATTTCTCCTCTAATTCATGTGTTATCAAGTGATCATCTGGACATCTGACATGCCAGCTTTTCCTGACGAGATATAAAAAGGTTACGGCACAACCACAAGCACACACAAGCAGCTTCATCCGTTGCAGACGGTGTTCGCTATCTCAAAGCACACAATGGAGCTCATTGAGGGCTTCCTGCATTAGCATCACATGTCTTATGAACAGAGGGCAGGCATATCTCTGTGATTTCACCCTCAAGACCTGGTTTCTCTTTTTGCTTTGTTTCTACAAAGAGAAGAATAGGTTTAACCCTTTATGAAACCTGCATGGCTGGAATAGCAGCAGTCTACGATGAGCTCTGTGTATGCGGGAGTGAACTAGCAGTTAATGTCACTGGTGGCTTATTAAGTGTGGCCTCAGGTACAGAGCTTTAACAGAAGGATAGGTTATAGATTTACATACTGTGAAGATCAAGAAACCCTGAGGGTGACACTAAATATGGTTCAGGCAGGCAGGTTTACAAATCATTCTTCAGAAGACAGTGCAACTGTCTGACACAATGTTCTCTTAATATGAAGGAATTGTCCTTATTTTTTGTAAGTGCTTTCCCTGTGTTTTAGATTTACAGGAAATGTCTGTAAACTTCTCTATGGATTTTTTTTCTTACAGTGATATATCATATGATGCTGCTATGGGTTATAAACGAGCTTATAAAAAGTTTTCCTTATTTCACTCCAGAAATCAGTTTGGATGCATTAATGAATTCATTAAATTCATTTAAATTCAAAAGTACAGTAAAGACTAATACATATTTACAAAAGAAAAAACAATCTTTCCAATAAATGCTATATTTTTTATGAACTTTCTATTAATCAAAGAATCCTGAAAAATGTATCACAGTTGCCACAATATAATTAAGCGGCACAACTGTTTTCAATATTGATAATAAGAAGAAATGATTCTTGAAAACCAAATCAGAATATTAGAATGATTTCTGATTGATTCTGTGATATTTAAGACTGGAAAATTGCAGCTGAAAATATGGTTTTGCCATTACAGGAATGAGATACATTTTTAAATTATTAAAATAGAAAATAAAAATGAATAAATTGTAATAATATTTCATAATATCACTGTTTTCTTTTACTGCACTTTTGATCAAATAAATGCAACCTTGGTGGATGACTTCTTTGACCTTTCAAAAACATAAAAAAAATCTTACCCACCCAACATTTTTTAAATAAATATAATAATATAAAAATAAATAGAAATGCATACACAAAACAATTTCCTCAAAGCTTGATAGAATGATTTTCCCAGCTCTGATCCTTTGCTACTTTCAAGAAACATCTAAAAACACACCTCCATCGTGAGCACACACACACAGTAAAAATATGAATCGTTTATGTCATTGTACTGTTTTTGCTCAGCATAAGTGTGTCTGATAATTGTAAAATGTAAATGTGACTATAAAAGTACAGAAATAAAAATTAAGCTGTCATTGTCTGTGGTGAAAATGGAAGCATGGATCCAGGTCTGCTTGTATTGGTAATATCTAGGACAGAGACTTAAAAACCATATCCACTTAAATAAAGCTGTCACAGCACGCTGCTGTCAGAGGCATTTCGCACAGAATCTCTTGAACTCTATACATACTTACCAGGGAAAATCGCTGGATTAATCTATTCCCAACAGAGTCCCTCTGACCTACGTGTTTGTATGGCACGATCGGGGAAAAAATGAATACCTGCAACAAACTCAAGTAATCAATATCACATAACGCCTCATCTGTGTAATGCAACACCCCTGTGATTTACTTCTAACCGGTATTGTAGAATAATCACTAAAGGAAACAGACCTTTGTTACAGGTGATTTGACATTTAGAGAGCATGTACATGATAAAAAATGCTTTGTGACATCAGATACAAGGCGGATTGTGTAATTGCGTATTGGGAGGGAGGCACACCAGCTTGAGTGTGTGTGTGTGTGTAAACATATGTTTGTGTGTAAAGCGGCACACCAGAGGCTTTACATTTGGCCTGTAGTCGTCCCATCAGGACCCCATCAGTGACACCCCTTAACAAGCTCAAATCAGGCCCATTCTCACTGCTGGCTCATCCATAGAGCGAGAACCCCTATTGCAAATAGAGTATTGATTTTACACCCTGCATTAAAGTGGTTTATTTCGGCAGCTTGGTAACAGAAGAACTCATATCTCCATATACTCTGCATTGACATACAATGAACTAACTTATAGGATAAAAGAGAAATTGACCAGGTTGATGTCCTGATGGCCCACTTTGGGCACGATTATGAACATAAGAACAAAAGGAGCTGTTTTTCAACTTTACAATCTTATTGATTTTCCAAATGGTGTTTTAACTAAATGACACATGATGTACTTAGCACTGAGCTGCTTTCCAAGTCCCCGCTGTTCCCTGCATCGCAACCCTAAATCTACCACAAGAGTTAGCGTAATTTAACACAAGAGTCTCCACAAGACTTTAAACTTTCATTGTCCCCTAAACAAAGGAGCGGTGGTTTTAATGAATGCTTTCTCGAAATAGCAGCCACTTCGTTAAGAGGAAAATCCTTCGCGGTGGAAAGAGCACGATGATAGGAGATGATAGCCTCCTCCAAATTGAATGGTTCCAGATTAGGCGATTGTTGGCACATAAAGGAGGAAATGAGAGATACAGAGAGATCAGAACTTTTCTGACAAATGACGAGATAGCTATTAAAAGGGCTATTTCCAAAGCTTTCTTTTAGTCGCACCAGACCCACCATCTACATAACAATGGAAGCAATCACAGTGAGAGGGAGGGTTTGGAACATTATTCAGATAAAGCACTGTTGATTGGAGCTCTGTTTTGGATTCGTTGATCGCTGAGGCCACAAGCGTAAAAAAGAAAAACAAAATAAAAACTACATTTACAAAGGCTTCTTTGTGTACATCACTAAAATTAGCCCTGAAGGATAACACTGGGAAGTTAGATTCATTCTGTTTATTCAAAGAACCAGTTAAAACTTGATTTACCAACTCATCTGAGTCTTTATTCAAAAGTGTTTTTCCACAGTCTTCTGCTGTTTATTACTGTTTATCACAAATTGATTTTTATGATTTTTTCCATTAATAGTCATTTAATACTGTACTTAGGTTTACTTTTGCATAACATTTCCTAATCAAAAGTTCCCAAGTAGCCAATTGAACATTTTCAAATGAAAAGTTAATTCTAGAGCTAATATGTCTAGTCACGTTTAAAGGTTTGCTCTGCAATACATCTGCTGTAGCGAGTCTTTGTCTTCCAACCCTCTTGTGTGGACGAATCCAATTCAACAGAGCCATTCAGGTGGAACAGTCAAGCTCTGTTTCTGTCCTCCCCAAGGCTGAGCACGTCAGTGAGTACAGCACACCTCCATCTGGCTCTTAATAACAATGCCATGAAAACACTTTGTGACCGCTGTGGCGGAAAAGGTTTGTTGGTGTAGTCACAATAATCATATATTGTCACACTTGTGCTATTCAAACACGCTGTATAAAAATTGTACAGAGCCAAGAACTCGGTGCAATTGAATTCCCGCAAAATGATTTCTGAAAGCACTTTTGAGAACAGCTTATTTTTCCCTCAGTGCTTACAATGCAGTGTATGTTTACTTACTTTACTTTACTTACGCCATTTAAAAGCCATTGGGTGAAGGTGAAGACGACAGTACATGTCAGTCACTTACATCTGGTAACGACTCCCTCCAGTCTGATGATGTTGGGGTGGTCAAATTGGCCCATGATGCTGGCCTCGCTCAGGAAGTCCCGCCTCTGCTTCTCTGAGTATCCAGCTTTCAGACTTTTGATGGCCACGTAGATTTCTCTCTTGCTGGGGAGCTTCAGACGGCCACTGCAAACCTCACCAAACTCACCTGGAAAGAAGCACATGACTATCATCAGCATCAGACTATGGTGGATTTATGAAGGAAAATACGCGTAAACAAAATTCACTTGACTGGACACTGTGACTGTGTTCACTGTCTTGTTTTCCAGTGAAAATATATGGTAACACTTTAGTACAGGGACCAATTCTCATTATTAACTAGTTGCTTATTAGCATGCCTATTATTAATATATTGACTGTTTATTAGTACTTATAAAGCACATATTATGCATGGCCATATTCTACATCCCTAATCCTACACAATACCTACATTTAACAACTACCTAACTAACGGTTAATAAGAAGCAAATTAGGTATTTATTGAGGCAAAAGTCAGAATTAATGGTTTGTTAATAGGGAGAATTGGGCATTGAAATAAAGTGTGACCAAATATATAAACATTATTTAAAATAGATATATTTTCTGCATAAGATATTACAACTCATTAAGACAGCAGAGAATATATTTTATTTTTAATTTTTCTGACCACATTTGACTTGTTTTTTAAAATCATAAATACACAATTTAGTGAGGTTCATTATATAAAAAAAGCATTTTGCCAATGGTGCAAGAAAGTAATTTATACAAGTACACAATTTAAGGATTTTTTTCTTCTGAGAAACAAGATATTTGTTGAAATGTTATTACGTGAGAAGAAAGGGACCGTAGAGTGACACGAGAAACATAAATCTAGAACAGCTTTGTAGAAAACTTGGCATATACTGTATATATATTGTTTTGGGAAAGCTCTGTTATATGGTGGATAACATCTCAGTCAAATATGTTTGGGTTAAATGCGTGTCCTGTTCTCACACAAAGAATCTAAGAATATTTCTCCATGGCATTGTTTAATTCAGAACTCCTAAAGCCCTAAAGAACTCTATTGCACACTATTGCAGCCAGATGAAGAGAAATTGGAAATGATAGAGAGAAATAAAGAACCAGGATAAAACACAAAAAAGTCTGAAAAATGGAGAAACAGTCACTCACGGACAGAGAAAGCATACGCTGAGGAAAATGAGATTTCAAAGCCAAGTTCAGACGCAGAGATATGCGGTATTAACAGCTCAGTATTTCAAACAACAGCTTTGTGTGTGAGGATTACGGTTGGCAGACGTTCTATAATTAGGGCTCAAATAGAAACCTCAGTTCTTTGACATACATTAGCACACAACTACGCTTACACACTGAAAACATTGAATGTTTTATGAAGTGAACACACCTCAATATTTAAGGAGCTACACTGACACGATTTGCATAATGTATATTTGAAATTCAATATTGTTTTATTTTCATTTTATTTCCACAATTTGAAGAATAAGACTCTCACCTGCACCTATAACTCTCTCTATACGTATAGTGGAGGCATCAATTTCCTTGGCAAAATCTCGGATGGCTTGATTTGGGTCCTCGTAAGTGTGGGGGTGAATATACGTCCTGCTTCCTGGAAGTTTCACTGCAGTAAGAAAAAAATAAATAAATACCACATATGATTTTCACACAGGGATTTTCAGTCCGAATGAATGCCAAGACACGACTGCACCATAAACCCAAACAGCCTCCTAAAAAAGTTGGAAAAGATAAACTCTATGGTGAGGTTGAGCATGAGGGTTTTTGATTTATATCGCACTCTCACAGCCGAGACTGGAAGAGAGACCTTTTACATTTATGTTACCTCTAAAACCAACCGTTTGTTTTGACAATCCATTATGTATGAGTGTTGTGTGTGTGTTTGTGTGTGCTATTTTGGCCATCGTACCTCTCCCATTCTGAAACTGCATTTTTTCTTCATCTGGATCTTGCTTCGCTTTAATGTAGCCACAATGTCTGCAACACATAAAAAAAAGATAAAAACATCACCTATAAAAATTTATATTTTTATAAACCAGCCATAAAATTGCCGTTCAGGACTGTATGAGAGTGGGGAATAGATTATGATTATTTCCAAGCTGCTGAAGAGATGAAGTTCCCTTCATATATTAGGCTCAGCTGTGACATCAATCAATGTTTTTCCGTCCATATTTATAGCATTAATTGTGTCTGAACACGTTTGAATGAGTATGCCACCTAAAACATGAATAAAAGTCTTCAAATGAGAGTTTGAGGAAGTGTATGCCCTGATAAAAGTTAGTCTTTGCATGTGTATGAGTGTGTGTGTGTGTGTTGAGTGCACTAGCACATCTGTGAGTTAGTCTCCGAGGGCACGTTGGAATGTCTAAAAATACCCACTGGTGTTCTGGGTCTCCGTGGGTACGATTCTGAAACCGTCTGCCTTCGCCTGCAGCAATATAGTGCAACACACCCAGTATAAAAGCTCCTAGAGGCTTAGCAACATTTTAAACATCACTGCAAAACAACAGCCCCCCTCACAGTCATTTGTCAACTGAATGCAGTTGCAGTTTATGCATTAAAAGACCCCTGAAGCATGTCTCCTAAATGCATTTAATTTAATTTAATTAAATAATAGCTGTTTCACATTTCAGTTGTACAAGTTCACCTTTTCATGCAATCCATGTTTGACTTTGCGTCTGCGATGGGAGATTGAATATGAGACTAAACTCAAGCCCATCGTATATGACAAGCAATTTCCATCGTGAACTAAAGAGGTTTATATACTTACAGAACTTATGTAGTACGTAAGTAAATAAATAAATGGTGCCAATAATAAAGTAACATTCAACATAAAGTTGAACGAACAAACAAACAAAAATTTAATAAAAACAAGGTTTCAGTAATTAAAATAATAAATAAACTTTAAAAAATCTGATTAAATAAAAAAGTTAAACGAACAAATTAACAAATAAATAAGTAGTGCCCATAAAATAACCAAACCAAACCCAACCCAACCCAACCCAACCCAAACCAAACCAAACCAAACCAAAACAAAACAAAACAAAACAAAACAAAAACAAAAACAAAAACAAAATTCGTAAATGTTCAGCCCTGGTGTCATGTGTCAGAGACAACAAAAATCTTTCTCTATTCAATATATGAGCAATATTAGCATGACTGGAATTGATTTTGAGATGTTACCAAGATGGATGCTGAATGAACTGACCTGCCTTTGAGTGTGCCTTGAAACCCATTTCTTTACCTAACCCAAACCAAACCAAAACAAAACAAAACAAAACAAAACAAAACAAAACAAAACAAAACAAAAACAAAAACAAAATTCGTAAATGTTCAGCCCTGGTGTCATGTGTCAGAGACAACAAACATCTTTCTCTATTCAATATATGAGCAATATTAGCATGACTGGAATTGATTTTGAGATGTTACCAAGATGGATGCTGAATGAACTGACCTGCCTTTGAGTGTGCCTTGAAACCCATTTCTTTACCTTAGAGCAGGTCATGAGGATGCTTGAGTGAAGATCTTCTTGAACCGAATCAGCCTCTGCAACTTCCCACATGTAACTGCCTAATCTTTCATGCTCCCTTGCAAACAGCATTACGCTTTAATGAGAGAAGCTATGAGGGAATTACATTTCCCTTCTTCAGGTTCTTCTCTCCCCTGTTCCTGTGCCTAAACTCCCCTCGGTAATTTGTCTCAAAGTAAGAATCACTCATGACAGCTAATCTGAGAAGAAAATGTAGAACTCTCTCATTACAATCAAAGACTAGTACATTTTAAAATCATCTTTTGATTATAATTGGTTTGGGGTGAGTTCCAAGGCATCCGTAACTGCTTGGGAGCGGCCGAGCTCGTGATAAGAGTCGGCAGCAGGGAGACAGATGAGCTGGAGGCTATGGCTTTTAATTTGGCAGTAATGATGAGGAGAGGGGCTGCCCATGCCAGGGTCACAGGAGCCCAGCCATGGCGAGTTGGCAGGCTGGAGCTGTGATTGCGTGGCAGAGAAAAGTGAGAATGATTCTGTCTTTGGCAAGCGCACCTCACTCGCACACATGTGTGTGTACACTACATAGTGTAACCGATTGCCAGTGTTCATCATGCTCCATCACTTCAGTTTGATGCTGATTTTATTTGGCTGAATCAAACACAAGCTCGTCATCATGTAAACGCCACTAATTGGCTGGACGGATGGATCCCCCTGTGCGTGTGTGTGTATGTGTGTGGAAACCTTGACTCATCTCGTCATTGATGTCAAGGAGAATGAAGAAAAAGGTGACATATAACAAGATGAACGGCTGAAGGTCATCAAAACTAGAAAACAAGTCATTCATTAAAATCTCAACTTTATTGTTTTTCTTGAATGCAATCTGACAAATGGGAAAATATCAGCGAATTTAACAGCTGTTTATGACAGCACTCAGCTATGCTGTCAGGAAAGTGACACAAGCGCACACCAAAATGCTGTGTGTGTGCTTATTGTGACAAAGATTTTGCATTAGTTTTTCTAATGTTTTGTTAGGGCTGAATCTAATGTAATCATCCTTTTATAGAGATGCTTAAAAGCACAACAATTACATTTGCAGCATTCTAACGTATCACTTTCTGAAGGTTTGTTAGTGTGTTGGATGGCATTGTTAGTCATGTTTGAGTCTTGTGATTTGAAAATAGTTAAAAGCGTTACAATTTTATGCATAGACAGATAGATAGATAGACAGATAGACAGACAACTAATTAAACGATAAATATAATGACAACTATATTATGATAGAACAATAGCTCAATAGACAGAACAAACGATAGCTCGATAAATAGAATGAACAAAAGAACGACAAAATGGACAACAGAACAAGCAACAGATAGACAGAACAAACACAAAATAGACAACAGAAAGTTGTAGATGGACAGAAGATAGATAGATAAAACAAATGTTAGGACGAGCAAGATAACAAATGAGTGAACAAACAGACATACTGTATAGACAGACAGACAGACAGACAGACAGACAGACAGACAGACAGACAGACAGACAGACAGACAGACAGATAGATAGATAGATAGATAGATAGATAGATAGATAGATAGATAGATAGATAGATAGATAGATAGATGGATGTGTTAAATTTACAAATTCAATACAAATTCATGAATTGAAAGGGAGCCAGTTCTTCACATTTGAATTTTGATCTCTAAGATCAATTATGGCTATTATTCATTATCAAATAATAATATCTTCATCTGGGCATCAAAATAATACTATATCAAAGAGAAAACTTGTCAAGTTAAAATAATAGGATTCTTGCTATAGATTGTACAATGCAACTGTTTCTACAATCAGTTTCTGTTTTGAAATGAAAATGTGCGCATGTCAATAACGAGCATACATTTCCATTACATAAAGTGTGTATGCGGATATTGAGGACCACAAATCTTATGAAGCTGTTCTCACTGTATGTCTGTATGGCTGACAGGCCTCTCAGAAATCTAATGAGAAAAAGTGCATCTTATATTGACAAAATGTCTCTCCTTGAAGAACAAAGCAGCGAGCATCATCCTGATGAACGACTCCAATCTTCCAGTGTTCCTCCAATAAATGAGCGAGCGTTGCTTGCTTTTGTTGAGCAAGGCCTCTGCTCTTTCAGTACAGCCTGAACACCATGAGGACAAATCACTTTGTGCTGCCTAATGCACTCTCGCTCTCTTTCTCCAGAACATTCTGCCACACAGAGCAGACAGATTTGAGATGTTCGGTACACCGGGGTCTGCTATTGTACATTGCTGACGGGAGAAAAAAAACTGTTCCCGCTCTACGTGAAGGTCTAGCACATTTCAGCTTCATATTTCCTCATTCTCGGAGTCGCACACTCAATTTACATATCAATTTACCTTCCCGGTCTAATATGCTGTCACATGAGCGCCATTCTTCTTCATGACGGCTTCCAGCTTTCTGTCCTGCAGACCATATACTGTGGCTTCTATAAAGAATAGTTCACCTAAAAATGCAAATTCTGTCATCATTTAATCACCTTCATGTCATTCTGTATGACTTTCATTCTTCCATGATTTTAATTTTTAAACAATATCCTGGCCACTCTTTTGCCCAAATGCATTATAAAACTATAATAAAAGCAGACCATTCAAATCAGTCATCTAAAGCCATTCGATAGCTTTGTGTGATGAACAGACAGAAATTTAAGTTGTCAAAATCTTGACATCCAGCATAGCTCTCACTGACATGTTCATGAGATTTCATATTAGAAGTAAGGATATCTTATCCATCTCCTAATCATTTTGAGTCTAATATTTCCAATGAACTGATTGTTCACAGAACCATCTGAATGATTTGTTCACTTATTTTTATGTTTTATTTTACATAAAGCTATCGCATTGCTTCAGAAAACTTGGAATATAATGTACGATTCGTATGGACCTTGACTGCACCCAACTTTTAATTCTCACTAAACAGAAAAAAATTTCAAAAATTAACCTTTTTATGAAGAAAGAAAAACACTACTGTTTAAAAGTTTGGGGTCAGCTGAATTTTTTTGTAAAGAAATTAATACTTTTATTCAGCAAAGGATGCATTAAATTGATCAAAGGTGACAATAATATACATTTATAACATATCAAAATAATTTTATTTAAAAAAATGTTCTTTTGAACTTTTTATTCATGAAAGAATCCTGAAAAGGTTTTCACAAAAATATTAAGCAGCACAAACTTTTTCAAGATTGCGAATAAATGATTCTTGAGCACCAAATCAGCATATTAAAATGATTTCTTAAGGACTGTGTTACACTAAAACTCTAGTAAATGCTGCTAAAAATGTACTCAGCTTTGCCATAAAAGGAATACATTACACTTTAAAATGCATTCAAATAGAAAAGTTACTGCAATACTATTTCACAAAATTACTACATTTTTGATCACATAAATTCAGCCTTAGCAACTTCGCTCAAAAACATTAAAAATATATTTTGAGCATAAATACACACATGTAAAAAAAAAAATTATACAAAAATGCATTTAAATAAATGTACTAATAAAAATGTAAACAGGAATTGTATGCATGTCGCACAATGATTCAGTTATTTTTATTCTTTCCTTCTCTCTTATCTGACCTTTTCACTTTTTGGAACTTGCATCACAATCATTTCTCCTCTCCCTTCATCTCCCTCACTATATTTTCACATCCACATCTTGACACTCTTTGAGGGTTTGAGTCGGAGCAGAGCTGATGATTGTGCTGACAGTGTGCTTTCTGCTCGGAGCGCTCAGTTGGGCTGCAGCATACTAACGCTATTGAAATGAGACTTGGGGAGAAAGTGATCTGCTGTAACAGGAACCCTAGAGCTGTAGAGCCCCTTCCCATCAGCCTCTGCCCTGAGCACCGAGCTGACTAAGGCACTTTTTGATTCCCCCATCTCTGCGAGGTGCCTGGTGTGAAAAACGGCTCTCCCCAAAACAGAATTTCTTTAGGATCAAGAACGCCGGCCAGACAAAGACAGCGGTGTGATCAAACGGAAGGAAACTTTCTCCTCTGCGTGAGCTCAGATGGATGGGTTTTTTATGCCGAGACTCCTTTAGAAGAAAGTTTGATACCTTTAAACTGAGTAAATACGGATGTAAAGGGAGGCTTTGAAACCAAACAGTATCAAATTGAAATGTAAATCTAATGGAAGTTCAAAGGCTGGAAAGACACAAAGGAACTTCTCAACCTTGACTGAACCTTCTCGAAATTCAAACTTTGTCGGATAAATGACGACAAAAAAGCTGTATATAATGAGAAATATTTTATATGACAAGCAGGCTTTCTCGATATTCAGATCAGTCGATCAAGACAAGCAGGACTACAGAAATAGGAGGACGGGTCAGGGTCCTGCTCTATCCTCCTGGCATTCCATTAATCTCCATTAAAGCCTCCCTAGCCACATGTCCTTGCCAACTGTTTCTAACTGACGCGCAATTAGGTGAAAAAAATGGTTCAGATATTCCCATGACTGCCGCTGCCCTTACCCTCGCGCTCCAGCAGTGTGTTGAATTACGATCACCTCATCTGGTTTAATTCATCCGCCATCTCATTTTACAAACACAAAGTGGACCGCCGTAGAAACGGGAGCAAGAGAGTCGGCATCATGAAAGCCTTTCGCTAAAGAGTAATCAGTGACTGTTTGGTCAAAGCGATGACCCTTTGAAATACCAGTCAGATTATAATACACTTGAAATTACTTTTTGACCTTGATTTTTATTCAAACGAACATGGATGTTTATCGTAGGCTTCTGCAAAATACACATATCTGACCTCCACGCTGACCTTCTCTACTGATCTGTTCCACCTTTAAAACATTCTCCTCATCTCAGAGTGATGAATGGCAGGCACTCTTAAATGTTGATTTCCTGTTTGGTGCACGCCTGGGCTGGGGAAGAGCTGTAAAACCTGAAAGGAGCCTGCAAAGGGCACAGCATGAAGTTATTTCCTCCCATAATGCTTAATTGCTTGTTTGATTACCTTGTGTTTTCCACAGCATTAAAACGGGAGGTGACCAACCTTAGCCTTTCATTTGACAATAAGCATGTGACCTTGAGATAACCGCCCATGCTGACGACACAAAACAGCTACGGTCAAGCTGATATGTGGATTTTACTTTTTATTAATGGGAGAACTAAATAAGCGTAGGAGACAAAGTGACCTTCTCAGGTCTGCAACACGTCTACAGCCAATTCTGAAAAGGTTTTAGCCATTCTGGAAAATTATTCTGTTTAAAAATACCTACTGAGCACTCTTACAAACTAAACTTAAAATTTCACAGCCTGATGCTGCAGAAGAACTTTTCAAAGTTCCGCAAAGGACTATTTATTCTCTTAAATAAAAGGGAATTATCACATTAATGCCATAGAAGAACCATTTTTGGTTCTTTCAAAAAAAATCTTAAGAACCTTTTTCCACTATAAAGAACAGTGCCGTGAGCACTAGAGTCAGGTCCCAAGAGGGTATAGAGGGCGGCCGTGGAGGATTTAACCTTCTCGCCATTTAAGGAACCTGACGACCAGGTCATGCTTCCCCAGTGACATCCTTTGTACGGGGTCGTGGTTAGCAACAATTGCAGTGACATAAACTTTCAGGGTGGAGGGAGACAGCCTTCGCTCCAGCCCTTGCTGCAAAAAGGACAGCACAACTACGAT
>NW_015505294.1:1886163-1886552 GCF_001515645.1 Sinocyclocheilus grahami
CTTCTCGGCGAGAAGAACACCACTCAACGAACAGGTTCCACTTCAAAGCGTAGGCGTGTCTCGTAGATGGTGCTCTCGCTGAAGTGATGGTTTCAACTACCTCTTGGGGTAGGCCACTCAGAACCTCCGCGTCCCGTCCAGGGACCGGGCATGAAGTTTCCAGAGGTCTGGATGTGGGTGCCAAATGGTGCCCCGTCTCTGAGTCAGTAAATCCTTCCTCAGAGGAATCGGCCAAGGAGGGGCTGTCGCGAGGAGCATTAGTTCCGGGAACCAGGTCCGGGAAGGCCAATAGGGTGCCACCAGCAGGACCTGCTCCTCGTCCTCCCTGACCTTGCACAGCAACTGTGCCAGAAGGCTCACTGGGGGAAATGCATACTTGCGAAGGCCCC
>NW_015505294.1:1886641-1890228 GCF_001515645.1 Sinocyclocheilus grahami
CTGCTTTGGTCAGCGGAGAACCGCTGGGCAAGTTCTCCACCGTGTCGCCGACAGGCCGGCCTGGGACACGGGGGCGTTCAAGAATCGTGTCTCGGGCATGTCAGCCAGCCAGAAATGGTGCTCCCGGACCACCATAGTGGACATCGCACGACCCAGAGACCATGCCGTAACCTTCGTCGCTCATGGCGCGAGGTCCGCCGCGGTGCGGAGTTCTCTGTGAAATTCCGGGTCGTGACCACCCTCGTGCAAGTCCCTCTAAGCGAGATCCCAATTTCGTCGGTCATCCGATGTGACGTCGAGAATGACCGACTGAAAGGGAACATTTTGTGCATTGGAAAGGTTCTATGGATGTTAAAGGTTCTTCATGAAACCATAGATGCCAATAAAGCACCTTTATTTTAAAAGTATTTAGAAATATTAAAGTTCTGATGCTTAAAATAGTTAAACATTTTAAAATATTGTCATGATTTCTGAAAGATAGCGTTTCAGATGACATCAGATATTAACAATGTATAAATGTAACTTTAAAATAAAGATTTTTTAATGGTTCTTTGCAGCATCTTAGGTTCAACTTGTCTAATGAAGCATCGTTTTTCATTGCATTGAGTTGTAGGGGCTATATAGATATTTAGAAATTGAAATAGTCCTTGATGTGACATTATAGATTCTTCAAATGGTTTCTGGGTTTCTTAAAGAGGTAGTTCACCAAAAAAAAAAAATCCTGTCATTACTTACTCACCCTCATGTCATTCCAAACCCATATGACTTACGTTCTTCTGAAAAACCCAAAAGATTATATTTTGAAGAATGTTTCTGCCTAGACAATTACAGTCAGTGGGGTCCAAAGCAACACTGGACCCCATTGACTTTCAAGCGAAGCGCTTTTGGTATAATTCAGATTAGACAGCAGTGTCCGTGTTTGAAGTCAGAATCAAAGTAAATGCTTTTGAGAGGCCTCTATTACTGATGAACAGAAATGAAAATTACGCGAATGATCTCGTCGACATTCGGTAATGAAGGAATTGAACAAATGACAGCACTTTGTTCTGAACCCTTTGTTCACTATACTGTCATGCCAATAAAGAGAGAGGGAGAGACATAGGAATATGATTTGTTTCTGGGCTTTAGAACATATACACTGCACACAATGCAGAACAAAAGAGAAGTTACAACAGTGTCCGTCCAAAATTAGTCTCGGAAAATTGACAATGAAGCTGAAAGGGATGCACAGAGGCTCTCCAGTGCTCCGTATGTTTGGTGAGGGAACGTTTTGGCCTGCAGTGGCTGTCAGCAGGGCTGATTAGCATAAATGACAGGCTTTTTTCAAAGATCAGATGATTTCTAATCATTCGGTGTGTTTGCCACAGTGCTAATAGGATGGAGTCGGACAGAGAAATGCCTCCCTAACGCTTTCATCACACGGAGTGGCTCTTCAGATTAATGGCAATCAGCAACACCCACGGCTCCAGCTCACAGGAGCCGTCATCGCTGCACCTTACGGTCATTACATTATCAAGCAATAACAGATAGCCAGAATGAATGCGAAACAAAATGCTCGTCCCTCATCTCTTGATCCCTCATTTCTTTAGCTACTTTCTCTTGGCTCCTTTCTCTGTTGGAGGAGACCTGGCAGACCTCCAAGGCCTGTGCTTGCTATTTAAAAAAAAGATTTACTCCAGCTAAAGTCATTATTAGTGAAGCGAAAAGATTAAATCGAGATATGTGCTAAATTCCAGGATGTGTTTCTGATAGGTGTGGAGAAACATCTCATTTGTTAACGATTCATTATAGTAATTGAGAATGCAGGAGAGAAAATTGCGGTGATAATACCAAAAAAAAAAAATCCTGTCATTACTTACTCACCCTCATGTCATTCCAAACCCATATGACTTACGTTCTTCTGAAAAACCCAAAAGATTATATTTTGAAGAATGTTTCTGCCTAGACAATTACAGTCAGTGGGGTCCAAAGCAACACTGGACCCCATTGACTTTCAAGCGAAGCGCTTTTGGTATAATTCAGATTAGACAGCAGTGTCCGTGTTTGAAGTCAGAATCAAAGTAAATGCTTTTGAGAGGCCTCTATTACTGATGAACAGAAATGAAAATTACGCGAATGATCTCGTCGACATTCGGTAATGAAGGAATTGAACAAATGACAGCACTTTGTTCTGAACCCTTTGTTCACTATACTGTCATGCCAATAAAGAGAGAGGGAGAGACATAGGAATATGATTTGTTTCTGGGCTTTAGAACATATACACTGCACACAATGCAGAACAAAAGAGAAGTTACAACAGTGTCCGTCCAAAATTAGTCTCGGAAAATTGACAATGAAGCTGAAAGGGATGCACAGAGGCTCTCCAGTGCTCCGTATGTTTGGTGAGGGAACGTTTTGGCCTGCAGTGGCTGTCAGCAGGGCTGATTAGCATAAATGACAGGCTTTTTTCAAAGATCAGATGATTTCTAATCATTCGGTGTGTTTGCCACAGTGCTAATAGGATGGAGTCGGACAGAGAAATGCCTCCCTAACGCTTTCATCACACGGAGTGGCTCTTCAGATTAATCAGCAACACCCACGGCTCCAGCTCACAGGAGCCGTCATCGCTGCACCTTACGGTCATTACATTATTAAGCAATAACAGATAGCCAGAATGAATGCGAAACAAAATGCTCGTCCCTCATCTCTTGATCCCTCATTTCTTTAGCTACTTTCTCTTGGCTCCTTTCTCTGTTGGAGGAGACCTGGCAGACCTCCAAGGCCTGTGCTTGCTATTTAAAAAAAAGATTTACTCCAGCTAAAGTCATTATTAGTGAAGCGAAAAGATTAAATCGAGATATGTGCTAAATTCCAGGATGTGTTTCTGATAGGTGTGGAGAAACATCTCATTTGTTAACGATTCATTATAGTAATTGAGAATGCAGGAGAGAAAATTGCGGTGATAATGACCCTATTTCTGAGAGCCGCTTTTTATTAGTTTGATTCAGTACAGCAGTCAGAATCCAATTAATTAAGGAGTCTGACCTCTGACATGATGACTAGTGTCACCCTAATCTATGCAGGGGCCACGCATGTAATAAAACTCTAATTTGCTAATCGGCTCAAAGAAAATGAAAGGACATAAAGTGCATGCCTTTGTTTTGGCGAAAAACGACTGTGTAAATTAGACTAAGCGTGATAGCAGGTTCATTTTGGTTGACTTTTAATTAGAGGTAATAAATACTAAGGATACAAATCGTGAAAGGTTATTTATTCAGCTTATAATTATAAAAGCAATCTTTAAAATTATAATTCTAATATATATATACAGTGGGTACGGAAAGTATTCAGACCCCCTTAAATTTTTCACTCTTTGTGATATTGCAGCCATTTGCTAAAATCATTTCAGTTATTTTTTTTCCTCATTAATGTACACACAGCACCCCATATTGACAGAAAAACACAGAATTGTTGACATTTTTGCAGATTTATTAAAAAAGAAAAACTGAAATATCACATGGTCCTAAGTATTCAGACCCTTTGCTCAGTATTTAGTAGAAGCACCCTTTTGATCTAATACAGCCATGAGTCTTTTTGGGAAAGACGCA
>NW_015505294.1:1891667-1900534 GCF_001515645.1 Sinocyclocheilus grahami
CAGATCTGTGCCTTGCCACAGTTCTGTCTCTGAGCTCTTCAGGCAGTTGCTTTGACCTCATGATTCTTATTTGCTCTGACATGCACTGTGAGCTGTAAGGTCTTATATAGACAGGTGTGTGGCTTTCCTAATCAAGTCCAATCAGTATAATCAAACACAGCTGGACTCAAATGAAGGTGTAGAACCATCTCAAGGATGATCAGAAGAAATGGACAGCACCTGAGTTAAATATATGAGTGTCACAGCAAAGGGTCTGAATACTTAGGACCATGTGATATTTCAGTTTTTCTTTTTTAATAAATTTGCAAAAATGTCAACAATTCTGTGTTTTTCTGTTAATATGGGGTGCTGTGTGTACATTAATGAGGAAAAAAAATTAACTTAAATGATTTTAGCAAATGGCTGCAATATAACAAAGAGTGAAAAATTTAAGGGGGTCTGAATACTTTCCGTACCCACTGTATATATTGCTATTATTATTATTATTATTATTATTATTATATTTCTAATGCCAGATTGAAGAAAAATATTAACAAAAGAACTACATAAAACTGCATAACAACACCATTAATGTTATATTATATTAATGTAATAAAATAGTAATATAACATTTTCATAAAGCATAATAATACTAATACTAATAATACCAATACTACTACTACTACTACTACTAATATTTTTTATAATACTATATGTATATTTATATAATACTATTATTGTATAATTAATAATAATAATAATATGAAATATTTTCATAAAGCATAATAATAATGCTATTTTATAATAAAACAATTATTATAGAATTATTAATCATAATATTACATTTTCATAAAGCATAATAACAATGCTATTTTATAATAATACAATTATTATTATTATTATTATTATCATCTCAGAAAACCAATCATATTTACAAAGCCATAACCTACATCTAACTTTCTTTTGTTGTTCTCAGCAAAGTTTTCTGAGGAAAGTACTACAGTACGTGGAAATTTACACTCCCTCCCCGAAGACTTAAAGCTCGAACCACACAAACAGGCCTGTCACCTTTTTCCTAGCAAGAGGTTTAAGATTCCCTTCCTGTATAATTGTGCTTGACAGGCGGCAGCTTGCTTTGCTTTCATTATCTCAGTGTTTACTTCTCTTTTATGCTGACTGTGCGGTATTTCAGTCGCTACTCAAATCGCACTGCTCAAAATGAACTGAGCTATAGTGCCGTCCATCCTATAGAAACAATTATAGCACCGGCAATGCTGCCAAAGAGTGCTTTTACACACAGCGAGTATATTGCGGTGAGAGGCCAGTCCATCATGTTAAGAGGATGGGAGAACCATTACACCTCTGGATAAACGTGAGAAGCATGTGTGTGAATGTGTTTGCACATGAGTGTGTAAATGAGAATGCACTGAGAAGGGCCCGCTGGCTATAGACTTGGAAACCGAGCTCCTATGAAGCTTTGTGTTCACCATTCCAGTTTTTATAATGGGACAGCTCTTCAGTTTATAAGCAGTTTTAGCTCTAAAACATCATTATGTCTGTTGTGCTATAATTTCAGGCATGGGAAGGCGCTTTGGTGAGTCTGCTAGCAGCACAGATGCATTTATACCAGGGCAGAAAAACAAAGAGCCAAACATTAAATTGTTAAATTGGTGCCATTTGACCAATCAAAGATATCACTTCGATGTTACCACACACAAGCACACTTGAGGTAAAACTGAACATTTTTTTGCAGAAATCCATTACGAACATGGCAGCGCAACAACCTGTTCGACACATAATGGGAGGATGAAAATGATCAAAAACATGTTGGAGAGCATGAAGTGCTCTCAGCTTCAGAAGAAACCTTCTACTCGCATGAGAGTGAGTGAGCGAATGAAGCACACTTTCCTTTCATCATTACATTTTAAGAACAACCCAAGGCCTGTAGCAGATGCTTCGAAGATAACATCTCATTGACAAAGAGCTGCTGCTTCTGTCTGATTAGATCGGCTTGAAAATCTTCCTGTGCACTTCATCTTTCATTACAGAGACAAATCCATCTGTGCCATACTAGCATCATCAAGGAGATAAGTGAATGATCTCTTGTAGAATCTCAAATTATTTCCACCGTCATGACAGACTATATCTGAAAAAGGTGGTAGAGGGGTTTAAAAGCACAGAATACACTTATAGAGGTGTACCAGGGAGGGAATACATGAATGGGGAAAATCATGATGCTCTAGAAAATAAAATCTCAATTTGTTTTCTCGTGAACAAGCATTCACATTTAATTAGACATGCCTGGAAATAAGTTGCAGGATCATGCATATACTTTTCAATGTTTACAGTTACTCATGCAATTGTAGAAATGCAGTTGCATTTGCATTATTTGCAGTTGATCTGAATTAATTTATTCCAAAAGTGTCCAAAAATCAGGAACTACTGAAATAAATCATTCATATAATATGTATATAAAATATGTATATGAGTAATATGCAACATTTAGCTGGTCATGTGAGCTTAACATAGCGCCCCCATGAGGCAACCTACTATACAGAAAATATGTAGGCAATTGACAATTCACTATGATTTTAAACATTTTTAAAAGTACAATTAATGTATAAAAAAAGTACAGCTAATGCATAAGTTTCTTACAAACGCACATATTTTCACTTCACGAGATGTTAATTGATAGAGTGGAGTCATGTGGATTATTGTGATGTTTTTATCAGCTCTTTGGACTCCCATTCTGACGGCACCCATTCACTGCAGAGGATTCATTGGTTAGCAAGTGATGTTATGCTAAACTTTTCTAAATCTGTTCCAATGGAAAAACAAACTCATCTACATCTTGGATGGCCTGAGGGTAAGTTCTTTTTTCATCAAATTGTCATTATTGGCTGAACTATTACTAACTATTGAAATGAGGGGAAATCATCTTTGAGATGCATAATACTGCAATTCATATGAATAATTTATTGAATATTTAAAAAAATACAGTGACTATTGATAATTATTCAAAAAGAATGTGCTTGCTTGATTTGCGTGCAGCAGAACATATTACAAATGTAATTAAAAGACAAATATTGGCATGTGTAGCGCGCACGCCAAATAATTAGGCGCTCCACTGAGGATACGGCTTAAAAGAGATTATCCTAAAGGATAGAGCGAGTTAGACGTGGGAGTAAAATAGATTTTCCAACTTTCTCATAAGTTAAAAACAAAAATAATTGTCTGGCAATGATGAGAGCAGCAGTGATGTTTGATAAGTCGGAGAGCTACACTTGCAGGAGTTTCCCAGCCGTTAGCACCCACCTGCCGTGTTTTAATTGTTTTTTAGGGAAACAGACTTTAAAAAAAAATTGTAGTCCGAATTTGATGACTGAACACCATCTGCCTGCTGTAACACATGCCAGTTTCTCCTGTTGTCCATATATAAGACCACAAATATCCTGTATTCTGTCAGCCAAATGTAAGTCCCTGGTGCACTGAACAAGCAAATTAAAACAGCATTATTTATTTATTTACTTATTTTGATCTCAGCTGTTATTTTATTCCCACACAAACTAAAGAGATCACAGGGAACGGAAAGAAGAGAAAGGAATAGCTTGTGCGCTAATGGCTCCAACTAAAACTTGATTTCTATTAGCCAGTGCACTTACACTTTTATTATTGAGAATTTGACTGTATGACTGTTTACAAAAATGTATTTTTATGGTATGCTAATCATGCTCGCCTATTTGCATTCAACAAGGGGAATGACGCTAATTAGCTGTATTTCAAATGATTATATTAAAGCACAGATCCCAGCCTCAGTCTTTCTTGTAGGCTACAAGTATTATAGCAGTGGAGCAGGCAATGCTGATGTTAAAATCTCTAAATTATGCATTATCTCTGTGAGCCAGGTGAAGTCATCAACAGTGCAAAAATATGCTAACGGTGCCATAGCCTTAGCAAAATATTGCTCATGTTTTTTACAGAGAGAAAACAGAGAAAGAGGGAGGGAAAGAGAGAGAGAAGAGGAGTATGGGGAATACAGATTGAAAATAATGAGGTAAAACAGGCTGAATACTGCAAGTCTAACTAGCCACTCTGCTACTGTTCCTTCATTCAATTGTTTGCTTGTTAATGCGTTTGGTCTTTCACTCATTCGTTCACTCGTTCGTTTGTTCCTTCACTTGTCATTCGTTTGCTCTTTCATCCTGGTGTGATTCTTATAAAAAAAGATGGATATACTTGGCAGCTATAAAGACTTAATGGTAAGAGGAAACAAAATGGACTCAACAGGTCAAGTGGGATTTTAGCAGACCAAGACGTGAAGAGCAGTAAGGTGATTAAGCTGTTGGATCTCTTGCCCTGAAATCCTGAGCTGCATGAAATGAAACTATTCTCAATGTTTGAAAGTAAGCCAACGGTTCAGCTTGAGGACTTATAGCTGGCCGGCAGGGGTTATTGAGGCCTGACTTCAATCTGAAGAACGATACTGTTTGCATAATTTTCTATAGTATGCCAGACAGCTGTGCTACAGTAGAGACTTACGCCTGAGGCCCGTAGCCAAAGGAATAATCTTCTGGCAAACCTGCACATGGTGGAATAATAAAAAGGCATTTGGGGGCCTCAAATTTGTGGGAAAGACTGTATATCTGCATTATGCTAGCAGGTCTACAGTATAGCTTTTGTAACATATTACAGTATGTCTGAATGACTTATGTGAGCCCTGTTTAATCAGGACTAATTAAACACATTATTGTCATTTAAGTTGAGCTGTTTTAACTTGACACAGCAATTTAAATACTAACAAACGTACAAGATGAAACAGATATATAAATATATATTTTTTCAATATTCTTTCATAAAAGGAAAGTTCAAAAGAACATCATTAATTTGAAGCGTTGTGTAATTTTTTACTGTCACTTCTGATTAGTTTAATTACTTGCTGAATTAAAGTATTACATTTTATTTTTTTAACTAACCGCAAACTTTTGAACATTAATGTACTTGGACCAACATACAAAAAATAGCACAGACTGAATGACGAATGTAAAGAGTCATTGACAGATATTGAACAAATAAACTAAATAACTGTTGAACAAAACAAATCAGTCTACACAAAAAATTAAGGCCTTATGGATGAGCATTGCCATGAACATTGCTCAAAGCAGAACATTTGAAATCTGACAGTAACTGTGTTGAAACGTATTGTTCAAGTCGCTGAATTTCTAACAGCAACTCAAAGGAGAGGAATTTAGAGATGCAACATCTCTGAAAGAGTTTGATGTGCTGACAGTCCAACAGCACACTAAAGACAACACGCTGTCAAAATCTTTTCAGAAAATGTGTGTCTTTAATTTCATTTTTCAAATTCAAACACCGGCCCTAAACATATTAGAGCTAAAAACATGAGACTTCTAGCCATCTTCAGTAATTGACCATCCTTCTTTTCTATTTTGTCTTCTCTTCTACAGTTATCTGAGGAGCTCCAATCAACACTGCCTGTTCTCTCAACACATTCTGTTTTTCCAGCTTTCACTCTGGACAGAGAACTCTAATTGGAAATGCATGAAGCTGCGTAAAACCTGCCGAGAATCACTCTACTACACTACTTTTTCTGGTCTTGCATATTCCAATCTTACATATTTATTGTTTTGGTTTATAGTTGAGTGGTTTGAGATTAATTATTTGTTGCACATGAATCCATTACGTGCATTTCTACATGCTCTCAGCAGGCAAACATGGGTCTTTTCTAGTCAATACTGAATAGGGCACTCAGCAGGATAGGCAATCACTTCAGATCAATGCTAATGTTTTTAGAGACTTCGGGCGAGCTTTGTTCGAGAAAGAAACCACTATTTAATTCAGTCAGAGTATATTTATTATCAGCATTAATTTATAGGCTCAGTACATCTCATCCAACTGACTGCACCGTCTTTTCTGCTTCAGCTATTGTTTGAATAGCAAAGATGCTGTGCAAAATGTCTCCTCAGACTTCAATTTCAAACGCTTTCTTCTTGGTTTTTAGGAGCCTATAAGACACACCTCACTGAGTGCCTGTATTGGGCTGTTCTAGTTCTTTTAAATGCTTCGGCATGGAAGAATCCACACTTCATTTTCTAATTCAAGGTTCAATTTCTTGTAAAATCGCCATTTGACAGCAGCTCTCAGATCTAGCGAACAGAAGCGTTTTATTTTGCTGTGTAATATCAGCACTCGGGACCAGCACACCTTCCTCCAAGATGGTTTAGAAGGATGGAACGACTGAAGCAAAGGTCAGATGGTGTTAAAAGGAAGCCTATTCTTACCGTCCACTCACTACAAAACACACCACCAGGAAGATAAGGAGCACAATGCCACCGGCTATGGACACCGCAAGGATTGTGGACTGGTTAGGGTCCCCAATGGCCAGCATATCTAAAGATGGAGAAAGAGAAAAAGAGACACATTTGCATCAGTGTTAACCCTCATGCTCTGTTTTTGAGATTGCTTCGCTTCCCAATGAGTTCCTCTGACTTTATCAAAACCCACAAGAAAGATATTCAGGCATGTGATCAGCTAAGGACAAAAGTTCTTATTTTTAAACATGAAAATAGCAACCAATCAGCAACCTCGGGAAACCCCTTTCAGCAACCATACAAGGAAGGAAACCCTGCATCACAGGAAAGCAAGTACCTCCAGATTCTAACTGAACTGGTGCATTTAATATAAATTTTAACCTAATTGAGGAACTCAATGCGAGGGTTAATTAAGTGATTGATGGTTGTTCAGATCTATGCAATTGCACATATTGCTGTAAACTTGGGATTTCACATTTTCATTCTCGTAAACTAATTATTTCCTCACTTTCTCTCTTTCTGCAACTTGTGTGTGAATGCGTGTGTTAGATTAGTTTATATGTCTTAGATTTATCCAATAAAGCCTTATTTATATTGAAAAGAGAAGTATCTTGTGTTTTGTGCTCACAAGTTAATGTCTTAAACTGCCGATCTTGTTACTATGCTAATTAATAGTTTTCACTATATTTTGGATATAGATATCCATTGCAGAATTGATGTCATACGGCTCGTTCACTGACTCGCTGGCCGTCTCAGTGATCAGCCGTAAAACAGTGATTCTGTCCTAATTCCCTTACATATTAATGGTGGCGTTCCCTTTAAAATCTTAAATGATTCCCTTTGAGCTAAATTGACCTGTTTCCCTTACACTTCAATGTCAAACTTTGCTTTGGTTTCCTTTGAAAAACCAGAACCAGCTGCATCTGGCTACTAAATATGTAGACGAAGGCGGGAGTCAATTTTCTAATTTACGCATGCCATCCAAATAGGTATGTTAACAGAGGGAATAACAGGCTCGGTTTGAAAGTTTCATGGCGAGTATATGGATTTTATGCTGCCGCAATCGACTCATTACTCAAAACAAATACATCATTTATCAAGACCGGCAACGCATGAGTAACCGCCTCTTTCAGGAAAATGAATATCTCTAGCAACATGAATTGATTTAGAATTCCACTCAACTCCATTCAGCAATCTCAGTTATGCACCACGTACAGAAAGAGATCGCAACTTTCTGAGTCAGGACCAGATGCATGAAATATGCTAAATAGGAATTTCTCTCTCTTTTTTTTTTTACAATATAAATGATTTTTGCCCTTTTTGACAGCTATTTTGACAGGACAATGAGGGATATGATCGGAAAAGACATTGAGAACAGAGGCAAGCATGGTTCATGATATACAAAAACTGGAAACCTTCACAATCAATTTGCATTAAACATGAAAATGCCATTAGTGCTGCCAAACGATTAGTCCCAATTAATCGCATCCAAAATAAAAAAAAGATTTGTTTACATAATATATGTGTGTGTACTGTGTATATCTATTATTTATATATAAAAACACACATATATATGCATATATTTCAGAAAAATATGTTATGTTTGTATATTAAACATATTTATATATAAATTATATGAGTATATATTATATGAAAATGAATATAAATATATGCATGTAAATATTTTCAAACTATATACTGTATGTGTGTGTATTTATATATACAAAATAAATATACACAGTACACACACATACGTATATTATGTAAACAAAAACTTTTATTTTGTATGCAATTAATTGCGATCAATCGTTTGACAGCACTAAATGCTATTAAATGCAGATTAAATTTAGCAGCCCTAACTAAAATAAATAATAAATAAATTACAACTATAGTACTCTGCAAAAAATTTAAGTAAACTAAAACTAACAATAAGTGAAAGTTACTAAAAACTCCTGGAAAGATAAGTTGAAAGTAAAAGAAAAAAAAATCACTATTATAATAACCTAACCACTAGCCAATGGTTTCATAAATTGATTTTTCTATATTATCAGACTAAACATATGCAATTTACAGTACTGCCTGTTCTGCTCTGGTGTGTATCGTATGAACAAATGCACATGGTGTAAGGCGTTTATGAATGTCACTGTGAGCCAAAGGCTTAAGCATTTCTCATATAATTAAAAGAGCAATTACTATACTGGACTCCGTTAACTTTCAGCTTGGCAGATCAGGTCTGCTGAGCTCTGTGATATGCTTCCAGAGATGCTCGGTGGGCCGTAACATACTTTAAATTAGGTGCATGTACCACAAGGTCTCTGTGTTTACCGTATGCCCCAAAGCCTTTTAAAATGTGCCTCCATTCTTTGATCCCTATCAAAGGAACATTGACTCAACACAGCCTTGTTTGTCCTCACTAGACATGGCGACACACACCGTGCTCGCCTCCCAATGAGCATAAGCAGGAGGTTTGGTAAATAAGTCACACACCAGCTCACCATATTCAATTCAAAAGCAGTGTCCTGAAACTACCAGCATCTGCTCAACAATGGAAAGAGGAGC
>NW_015505294.1:1902954-1930968 GCF_001515645.1 Sinocyclocheilus grahami
TTTGTGCTCACAAGTTAATGTCTTAAACTGCCGATCTTGTTACTATGCTAATTAATAGTTTTCACTATATTTTGGATATAGATATCCATTGCAGAATTGATGTCATACGGCTCGTTCACTGACTCGCTGGCCGTCTCAGTGATCAGCCGTAAAACAGTGATTCTGTCCTAATTCCCTTACATATTAATGGTGGCGTTCCCTTTAAAATCTTAAATGATTCCCTTTGAGCTAAATTGACCTGTTTCCCTTACACTTCAATGTCAAACTTTGCTTTGGTTTCCTTTGAAAAACCAGAACCAGCTGCATCTGGCTACTAAATATGTAGACGAAGGCGGGAGTCAATTTTCTAATTTACGCATGCCATCCAAATAGGTATGTTAACAGAGGGAATAACAGGCTCGGTTTGAAAGTTTCATGGCGAGTATATGGATTTTATGCTGCCGCAATCGACTCATTACTCAAAACAAATACATCATTTATCAAGACCGGCAACGCATGAGTAACCGCCTCTTTCAGGAAAATGAATATCTCTAGCAACATGAATTGATTTAGAATTCCACTCAACTCCATTCAGCAATCTCAGTTATGCACCACGTACAGAAAGAGATCGCAACTTTCTGAGTCAGGACCAGATGCATGAAATATGCTAAATAGGAATTTCTCTCTCTTTTTTTTTTTTACAATATAAATGATTTTTGCCCTTTTTGACAGCTATTTTGACAGGACAATGAGGGATATGATCGGAAAAGACATTGAGAACAGAGGCAAGCATGGTTCATGATATACAAAAACTGGAAACCTTCACAATCAATTTGCATTAAACATGAAAATGCCATTAGTGCTGCCAAACGATTAGTCCCAATTAATCGCATCCAAAATAAAAAAAAGATTTGTTTACATAATATATGTGTGTGTACTGTGTATATCTATTATTTATATATAAAAACACACATATATATGCATATATTTCAGAAAAATATGTTATGTTTGTATATTAAACATATTTATATATAAATTATATGAGTATATATTATATGAAAATGAATATAAATATATGCATGTAAATATTTTCAAACTATATACTGTATGTGTGTGTATTTATATATACAAAATAAATATACACAGTACACACACATACGTATATTATGTAAACAAAAACTTTTATTTTGTATGCAATTAATTGCGATCAATCGTTTGACAGCACTAAATGCTATTAAATGCAGATTAAATTTAGCAGCCCTAACTAAAATAAATAATAAATAAATTACAACTATAGTACTCTGCAAAAAATTTAAGTAAACTAAAACTAACAATAAGTGAAAGTTACTAAAAACTCCTGGAAAGATAAGTTGAAAGTAAAAGAAAAAAAAATCACTATTATAATAACCTAACCACTAGCCAATGGTTTCATAAATTGATTTTTCTATATTATCAGACTAAACATATGCAATTTACAGTACTGCCTGTTCTGCTCTGGTGTGTATCGTATGAACAAATGCACATGGTGTAAGGCGTTTATGAATGTCACTGTGAGCCAAAGGCTTAAGCATTTCTCATATAATTAAAAGAGCAATTACTATACTGGACTCCGTTAACTTTCAGCTTGGCAGATCAGGTCTGCTGAGCTCTGTGATATGCTTCCAGAGATGCTCGGTGGGCCGTAACATACTTTAAATTAGGTGCATGTACCACAAGGTCTCTGTGTTTACCGTATGCCCCAAAGCCTTTTAAAATGTGCCTCCATTCTTTGATCCCTATCAAAGGAACATTGACTCAACACAGCCTTGTTTGTCCTCACTAGACATGGCGACACACACCGTGCTCGCCTCCCAATGAGCATAAGCAGGAGGTTTGGTAAATAAGTCACACACCAGCTCACCATATTCAATTCAAAAGCAGTGTCCTGAAACTACCAGCATCTGCTCAACAATGGAAAGAGGAGCAATGCAAAAATATATAGAAGAAAGTAAAAGAAAGACGAAACTGTTGAGAAAAGCATAAAATCATTACCCTCATGACTGGTCTCCAGCTCTATCTCTCCACCGTAGTTGCCGTAGCCTCCGTCAGTGCGCGCCCTCACTCTGAACACATAGGTGGTGCCCGGCTTCAGCCCCTCCACTGTCATTGTGTGGGCTTTGGTCTTCAGAACCGTGTAGTTCTGGTCTCTTTGGTTCTGGAATGGAAAAACACAGCAACATTCACATTCACTTACAGAGAGATTTGTTAAATTGGATTCAGAGATTGAGGATAAAAAAAAGATGGAAAATTTAGAGTTGCATATAGCGTTCCTGTCCGATTTTATTTATTTTAACAGTCGGATTACACTACTGTTTAAAAGCTTAGGGTCGATATAAATGCCTTTGAAAGAAAATGTTCTTATGCTCACCAGGGCTGGATATATTTGATCAGAAATACAATATCTAAAAAAAGAAAAAATAGGGCCCAATGAAATCAGTTTAAATTTTTCCAAAATTCAGTTTTATTTTTTTCCAAATTCCGTTTTTTTCTACTTAAATTTTTCTAGACTATCTTTTAATGGTTAAATTAAATTTTATGAATCAAAAAGCATGTCTAATTAACTGAAATCATGAAACTTACAATATTAAACAGCAATTTATTAAAAGTTTAGCAAAAATTAAATTTTAAGGCCCTATGAAATATGTTTAATTTTTCTGCTAAAAAGATTCTGGAAAATATTTTTTTTCCTGGTAAATATGACGAGATTACGTTCATGTGTTCATGCACTCATATATTGAGGCGGCAGAGTCTGAAAACACTGTGAGTGTCACACGTGCTTCAGTATGTGTGTAGTAAACAAAACTGTGCATCTGTGCCCTTCATTCACACAGAGCCACGCAGAACATGCAAGATTCCTATTTTCACAATCAATTTGCATTAAACATGAAAATGCCATTAGTGCTGCCAAACGATTAGTCCCAATTAATCGCATCCAAAATAAAAAAAAGATTTGTTTACATAATATATGTGTGTGTACTGTGTATATCTATTATTTATATATAAAAACACACATATATATGCATATATTTCAGAAAAATATGTTATGTTTGTATATTAAACATATTTATATATAAATTATATGAGTATATATTATATGAAAATGAATATAAATATATGCATGTAAATATTTTCAAACTATATACTGTATGTGTGTGTATTTATATATACAAAATAAATATACACAGTACACACACATACGTATATTATGTAAACAAAAACTTTTATTTTGTATGCAATTAATTGCGATCAATCGTTTGACAGCACTAAATGCTATTAAATGCAGATTAAATTTAGCAGCCCTAACTAAAATAAATAATAAATAAATTACAACTATAGTACTCTGCAAAAAATTAAAGTAAACTAAAACTAACAATAAGTGAAAGTTACTAAAAACTCCTGGAAAGATAAGTTGAAAGTAAAAGAAAAATAAATCACTATTATAATAACCTAACCACTAGCCAATGGTTTCATAAATTGATTTTTCTATATTATCAGACTAAACATATGCAATTTACAGTACTGCCTGTTCTGCTCTGGTGTGTATCGTATGAACAAATGCACATGGTGTAAGGCGTTTATGAATGTCACTGTGAGCCAAAGGCTTAAGCATTTCTCATATAATTAAAAGAGCAATTACTATACTGGACTCCGTTAACTTTCAGCTTGGCAGATCAGGTCTGCTGAGCTCTGTGATATGCTTCCAGAGATGCTCGGTGGGCCGTAACATACTTTAAATTAGGTGCATGTACCACAAGGTCTCTGTGTTTACCGTATGCCCCAAAGCCTTTTAAAATGTGCCTCCATTCTTTGATCCCTATCAAAGGAACATTGACTCAACACAGCCTTGTTTGTCCTCACTAGACATGGCGACACACACCGTGCTCGCCTCCCAATGAGCATAAGCAGGAGGTTTGGTAAATAAGTCACACACCAGCTCACCATATTCAATTCAAAAGCAGTGTCCTGAAACTACCAGCATCTGCTCAACAATGGAAAGAGGAGCAATGCAAAAATATATAGAAGAAAGTAAAAGAAAGACGAAACTGTTGAGAAAAGCATAAAATCATTACCCTCATGACTGGTCTCCAGCTCTATCTCTCCACCGTAGTTGCCGTAGCCTCCGTCAGTGCGCGCCCTCACTCTGAACACATAGGTGGTGCCCGGCTTCAGCCCCTCCACTGTCATTGTGTGGGCTTTGGTCTTCAGAACCGTGTAGTTCTGGTCTCTTTGGTTCTGGAATGGAAAAACACAGCAACATTCACATTCACTTACAGAGAGATTTGTTAAATTGGATTCAGAGATTGAGGATAAAAAAAAGATGGAAAATTTAGAGTTGCATATAGCGTTCCTGTCCGATTTTATTTATTTTAACAGTCGGATTACACTACTGTTTAAAAGCTTAGGGTCGATATAAATGCCTTTGAAAGAAAATGTTCTTATGCTCACCAGGGCTGGATATATTTGATCAGAAATACAATATCTAAAAAAAGAAAAAATAGGGCCCAATGAAATCAGTTTAAATTTTTCCAAAATTCAGTTTTATTTTTTTCCAAATTCCGTTTTTTTCTACTTAAATTTTTCTAGACTATCTTTTAATGGTTAAATTAAATTTTATGAATCAAAAAGCATGTCTAATTAACTGAAATCATGAAACTTACAATATTAAACAGCAATTTATTAAAAGTTTAACAAAAATTAAATTTTAAGGCCCTATGAAATATGTTTAATTTTTCTGCTAAAAAGATTCTGGAAAATATTTTTTTTCCTGGTAAATATGACGAGATTACGTTCATGTGTTCATGCACTCATATATTGAGGCGGCAGAGTCTGAAAACACTGTGAGTGTCACACGTGCTTCAGTATGTGTGTAGTAAACAAAACTGTGCATCTGTGCCCTTCATTCACACAGAGCCACGCAGAACATGCAAGATTCCTATTTAAATAGTGTAAATAATTTTTGTGGCGTATTATTCACAGACAGTGATCCATATCATGTTTTGATTTAAGTGTACTGACCAATACTTCTGCTTTATCTAAAATTTGGCAAAATCAGTGACATTCCACATTATACAGTAAATCCTATGAAATATGTTTAATTTTTCTGCTAAAAAGATTCTGGAAAATATTTTTTTTCCTGGTAAATATGACGAGATTACGTTCATGTGTTCATGCACTCATATATTGAGGCGGCAGAGTCTGAAAACACTGTGAGTGTCACACGCGCTTTAGTATGTGTGTAGTAAACAAAACTGTGCATCTGTGCCCTTCATTCACACAGAGCCACGCAGAACATGCAAGATTCCTATTTAAATAGTGTAAATAATTTTTGTGGCGTATTATTCACAGACAGTAATCCATATCATGTTTTGATTTAAGTGTACTGACCAATACTTCTGCTTTATCTAAAATTTGGCAAAATCAGTGACATTCCACATTATACAGTAAATTCCATTTTTATGACTGGATTCCAACTGCTTTCTATTTTAAAATATAATTTAATTTCTGTGATTGCAAAGCTGAACTTTGGTTTTTCAGTGTCACATGATCCTTCAGAAATCATTCCAATATGCTGATTTGGTGCTTAAGAATCTTTCTTATTATAATCCATGTTGAAAAGAGTTAATCTTTTTGTGAAAACTGTAATACATTTTGTGTAGGATTCTTTGATGAATAGAAAAGTAAAAAAAACAAAACAGCATTTATTTGATTTTTTTTTGTAACAACGTCAATTTTAATGCATAATTTTTTTTATGAAATTACACATCTATAAAACTTAACAAGCTTTCTGTTAAATTTAACTGTGATGCTATGCTATCGATGTTAACCAATCAGTCTAATATACTTGTTAAATCAATTTAAAGTAAACGGCAGGGTGGCAGCGTTGATGTGCTGCATGTAGAGCAGCAGAATTTCGAGGTTGTGCTGTAGAATATGACATAAGAGGATTAATGAAGGATATTATTTCAGCAGCATGTTAATACTGTAGCCAGCAGGCGTCATATTTTGAGTCATTTTAGAGAGGCAGATGCTGGGGTGCTAACATACCAGGCCAAGGCTTTAATTTACACTGTCTGACATGATTATTTGTGTGATTATAGATACATGAGTCAGACATCTGCAGTCTATGAATACTGTGAGTTTATTAATTTTATAGTAATTACCAAGAATGCCAGCTAACACTTAATATGGCAGATTCACTTATTCTCTGATGCATATTGTACACAAAAATGGCAAAAGCTGGCTGAAAGTGCTAGTTTGGATGTGGCTGACCGATTTTTACTTGCAGTCAGCAGTCTGGTTAAGCATTACATTTACATTCATACATTTGGCTGACACTATTATTCAAAGCGACTTGCATTCAAGGTATGCAAGTCTAAAAAAAAAATAAAAAAATCTTGCAATATGATCTTATAAACTGATCATATAAATCAAGAATTGACAAAATGAGAGATGATATTCCTCAGAGATATCAGCCACTAGCTACCAGTCATTAAAACAGTCAAACCACCCTTTCAAAATGAATAAATCTCTTTCAAATATTAAAGAGCATCCCATAACCAAATGGGTTCTGGGAAAGACTTGGTTCCTGTCCACCACACCCAGAATGAATGAGTGCAGAGCAGGTTTGTGTCTGAGAGCGTGGGATCGTTCCAGTTCCAACAAACACAGCATGCACCACACGATCTCCAATGCCAGACACCCATCTGGGCATTCAGTCTGAGCTGACATCCCATAATCGCACAACAACCAGTATGTGTGCCAGACTAGACTGGGTCAAATGATTGCATCTGTGCAGGACTGATTGACTAAGGCTGAGTTAGGGATAGAAGTGCAATCTGTTCAATATGTGCAAAAAAAATAAATAATTATTGACCTAAAATGAATGTGATTTTTTTACATTTATTATTAAGTATAAAATAAATAATAAAATAGGATGTACTGTATTTATATGCCTCACAGCCTTGATTACTTGATTAACAATTGTGTGTGCATGTTAAAAATAAAATAATAAAAATAATAAATAATAAAATACAAAATAAAATATTGGATGGACACATTAAATAGATCAAAAGTGACAGTGATTTCTGTCAAATAATCGCTGTCCTTTTCTATTCAAAGAATCACAGTTTTGCTAAAAATATTAAGCAGCAACTGTTTTCAACATTGATAATAATAAGAAATATTTATTGAGCATAAATGATCATTCATGTTTTCATAACCGCTGGCCAAATTCAAAAAACTAAAATTAAATAATGTTCGAGAGCAAGGGGGCCCACCCTGGTGTTTCGGGGGCCCTACACAGCTTATGTATTTTGCGTATAGGGAGGATCAGCTCTGACTGTATGAATCTACATCATTCTCAACTGGTGGCTGTGACTCAAAAAAGGTCCCAAAAATATATATATTAAAAAAAAAAATCTATTAGCTTAAACAAAGGAGGATAAATCGCTTCCCATATTAATCTCTATGACCAATGGGTCACTTGGTAATTATGATTAACACAAAAACAAAATATTTGGTCCAGTGTTTGTTTCATGTTTAGATTGGTAAATCTTTGGCAAAGCAGCACAGAAAGTACACACTTCAGCTGTAAAGACACATTCCTTTTCCCTTTTCAGAGCTGTTACAACATCCCGTGTTCTGTAAAAATGGGTCAGTCAACACGGACTTAAATAACCAGTGGAGAAAAAAGAGCCTGAGTGCAGGAATTACAAATAGTTTCTTGTAGCAGAGCGTCCCTATAGGACTTCGCAAAACCAAAACACATCCTTGAGACCTGGATTCAAATTCCAACATTTCCCTGCCTCAGAGTACACCACGATTATGTTTACAAACTAGAGAATGGCAACCTGACTCTCCCCTCAAAATGCGGCCATTTCTCGATTTCACTTTTCTATCTCTCTTTCTCTTTCCCATCTTTTCCACATCTGCCTCTCACATTCATTTGTTTGCCTCAGAGCCCCAATGGATGACCCAATTTCTTGGTCCCTCTGAGGAACCATGTGAAATACGTGAGGAGGAATTCAGCCTTTTACACATTTACAAATGCAAAGTGTTTTCACAAACACAGGCCTGAGAGAAGGAGCACGTAGAGGAGTAGATGAAGGTGGCGAGTACGACTTTAGCATGGTGTTAGTCTCACTCTAGCTCAAGGCGCCAATAAAAAAACACCACACAGGGCTTCTGCATATTCTAATGAGGCCGTGTGAATGTTAATGAATTGGAAAGGGCATATTTATTTGATTGCTTTGCTGCTTGGCACTCATCGAGAGGATGTTGGTGGGAGGGAGGTGGTTCGTGATGGTGCGTCTCAGGGGTAGAGACGTAAATTCACAGTGCAGTTAAGGTGAGAGCGTTAGCAATCTGCACCGCGAGCAAATTAGACAATCCTGCCGGCCGCCGAGGTCAAGCCATCGCTAGTGTCGGAAACGCAATTCAATTGATGGATCAATGCAATGATGAATTTATCCTCGCCTTGATTGCCTGTGTGAGTGGTGAAGGTCACGGATTTAATCAAGACCTGCAGCTCCCTTGCTTGCCCATAAATCCACAACCGGCAGAGAACGGCATGCTTACCCTACACCGCAAAGATCCAATCTCCACCTCGGTTCCTATACATTCTCATATCATTTGTTGCTGTTTCTCTTTTCCTCTAAAAAACATGAATAGAAATACAATGTGCAACTTTCATAAGCCTCCATTGCTTCTTTGATTTATCACGGGAGCCAGTTTTCATTTGTGTTGTTTTTCCAGTACAAATATATAACCTTTCTTCAAAAAGATACATTTACTTGAGAAACAAAATTATTTAAAGTCAGCATTAGGGCTGACAATTAATCGCATCCGAAATAAAAGTTTATGTTTACATAATATACAGTATGAGTGTGTACTGTGTATATTTATTATGTATATATAAACACACACACACATACATGTACATATTTAACAAATATTTATATGTATAGATTTACATTTATATATAATTTATATTATATATAAATATAAATATTTTATATATGTGATTTTCTGGATTTTTTCCCTCATTTTGTCTCTCATAGTTGAGGTATACTTATGATGAAAATTACAGGCCTCTCTCATCTTTTTAAGTGGGAGAACTTGCACAATTGGTGGCTGACTAAATACTTTTTTTCCCCACTGTATATATTATGTAAACACAGACATTTATTTTAGATGCAATTAATTGGGATTTATTCTTAGTCCTAGTCTTTTCTCCTGTATTGTGACATATATTCGAGTGAAACCGGTTACTTAATTCAAAGGAATAACTAGTTTATTTTTTCGTCCATACTATTATTATGCCAAATATATAGTGCCCAAATAAACGTAAATGCATTTAGCTACATTTTATTAGCAAAAGTTGTAATGTATCTAACTACTTATTAAAAGTTTAGCTTGACTGCTAGTAGTATCATACTTTAAACGATAGTTAAACTACAAACTAGTAAAGTAGCGACAAATTGTTCTTATATATTGTGAAATGGATTATTGAAAAAAAAAAAAAAAAAAAAAGGGTTACACTTTATTTAGATGATAAAATCCACTATAGACATTATATTAACTATAAGTAAATTTGTAAATTTAAAAAAAAAATTAAATTTGTAAAAAATAAGAGTATTAGTAGACTTAGGTTATGGTTATGGTATACTTGCAAAGTTACTTATTAAACACCAGCAAAAGAGGTTTCCCAGCATTTGTGCTAACAGCTAGGCTATGGCTTCAACAGCTCCATGCTCCCTGGAGGAACACATGCCTTCTGTCTCAATAACTTGGATCAATACTTGTCACTGAACATGCTCATTGATAAAATGCACTGGTGGGAAAACCTCACCTGATAGTGAGGCGCTATCAAGCCATAGCATTGATAGAGCCATGCTCTACCTGCTGAGCCACAAAAACATATTTGTTCCTTTGGACGCCAATGGAGGGATCGAATCAGCAACCTTCCAATTACCACCCCATGAGCCTTAACCACTACACCACACCATCCCATTTCATTGTCCTGATTCAAATGAAAAGTCAGCCAATTGGGATACATTTCACGGCCTCCTAAATAGCCATAAGCAAACAAATAAATTCAAATTAGGTTCAAGAGCGTGTGGGACTTTTGTTGGGTCGTAGCGGTTGGAAAGAGAAGGAGAGAGATAGAAAAAGAGATGAGTAGGGCTCTGCTCTTAGAAAGCCTAATCAGAAGCGGAGCGTCTGGGGTGAAGGCTGGGCACCGTGCCGCTGCACTGGAGAGTTTTGGCCTGCTGATGAGGGTTGCCTGGCTGTTCCTTCCTGGCACTGATCCACAGCGGTATATCAGAACTCCCAGGCAGCCTGACCACACACAAACACACACCAAACACACACCAAAAACACACACACAATCTGGAGCAAACACACATAGGCCCTTACGGCCACAGGAAATTCCCTTCTGCGTAACAATCTTTGAAAGTCTTTCAAAGTGTTTCTGAGAGAAGAAGTCTATGACCTCCAGCATCTGTTTAGATGAGTTTCAAAGACTCAGCTTTACCACAACTGTTTCAGCAGTACGTGATGAACTCTGGGTCGAAGATTGAAAAGCCATAATTTGTTCATTGTACCAAACCCAAATTATACTAAATGCAAATAATTTCAAGTGAGAGTGAAGCACTGGAAATTGCTCCTATTGGAGTCATAAGGCTCAGGGAAGTTTGATGTTTATTTGAAAAGCAGTGTTTGACAGAATTAAAGACATAAGTACTATTTGAGCAACATTTTTTCCAACAGTATAATATTCATGTCAGGAAAAGTGAAGGGTCAGGATGGCTGCATAGTTATCCAATACTTGTCAACCCTCCCTGTTTAAATATAATTTAAAGACACATCTCTTTAGCCAAGCATTCATACAGCTCTCATTAACGTGTATTATTATATCTTATGAAATAGCACTAAATACACGTGATCATCTTTTGTCTGAAATGCTATGAACAGCAGCTAATTATTCTCATTTTGCTTTCCTGATTTTCTTCAGATTAACTACAGTTTGCACCAGCTCCAGTATGGATCCAGCCTTTGTGAAGATTTCAGACGACACCAACACTTGCAAAGACCTCAGGGGATGTCAACTTTGGATAAACATACAAAACTGTCAATCATTATCCTTATATTGTAATCATTATGAGCACAATAATATTTGTTGAACCTGCTTAACTGAATACATGACATTAACTAACCACATAGCATGTATTATATTACAGCTACCTATTACAGCAATATGGACATTACTCTGACATACTCATCTCTGGCTAAAAACAGAATACTTCCGAACTGTAAATTTTAAACAAACATTTTCTGTAAAGCTGCTTTGAAATAATATGTGGTGTGAGAAGCGCTATACAAATAAACTTTGAAAAATGAATTGAAATAGTGAGTCTTTATGCGTGATCATTTGTAAATATTATTTTATTTCAGCTTAAAGATTATGAAAATAAATAAAATTTAACTGCCCACGAGGGTTTTAGCAAGCTGCTTAAAATAATTTTTTGAGAACATGCATTTAGGATTGAATTGTAATATATGTTTGGACTTCAGTAAAGATAGCTTTTGAGGGTTTTTTTTGTGCAACTGTGTTCTTTTTGGAAGTGAAAAGAAAGAGAAAGTGTGTGTGTGTGTGTGTCCAGTAGTGGGCAGATGTTGAGAAAGACCCAAACAGACATCCACATTGTGATAACAGAAAGAAACCAGAAGCACTGCCTGAATCTACTGGAGCCAAACACTAATGATGAGGCACAATTAAAAGCTTCCCAGAGCATTACCAGTGAAATAAGTTACAGTTTGGACATACTTGTATTAAACCTTTAATGACTTGAGATGCATGCATTAGATGCATGATTATGGACAACTCACTACCTTACAAACATCCATGGAATGGAGGTAGTACACTTGGGACCCCCAAATCTACATCTATGCCTCTTGTATAAGGTAGCCCAAACTTCATACATCACAACAGAGATATTTTTCAATACTTCAGTATCCAAGTGCAGCAATACGTCTGAGGAAAAGTAAAGCACTGCGTCCGCTCCTCCCAACAGCATGCGCTCTCACACCGATAGTAAATCAAAAGACAAGGGGAAGCGAACGCTCCAGAAATCTACATCTCGGATATCTCCAGGAGGTTTGCCCCATTAAAAATTCATACCCATCTGACTCCAGCTCTTTGTTTATGGCAATCAATAGCTTTTAGATATGATTCCTGAACATAAGAAAAGGGAAAACACAACGCTTCAGGGAGACGAGAGCTGAAACGATCCACTCACAAGACAACATTGTTTATGAGACAAACTTAATCGTCATTTTAATTTACAGAGAAGCGGTCATCCGTGGAATTTGATTACAGCATTACTCAAATATTTTATGGCGAAAGTGTTTAATAATCTTCGCTAATTGTGTGCTGTGTTATAATAATGCTTGAGGAAAAAAAAAGAGAGAAAATACAAGAGCTTGAAAATGTGTGATTTATGTTAAGTTTATGCATCTACTTAATGCACATGAAACGTCTGATCTCAGCAGTACTGATATCATAGTCAACGGTCAAGTGAGTAATCAATTCCAAAATGAATAATTCTTCATTTATGAGTTCACTTTTCATCTACATATCCTGATTCACTTCCTCCATCTCTTATAAAGAAGTCAAACGGGACCCGACAAGCGAACGTACGCCACTGATGAAGTATGACCCGTTTGGGTTAGCCGACTGCAACGCTGTCACATCGCATCGATGTATCACTGATTATAATCTAAACAAATTTTCCCCGTGCTAATTGGCTATCACAGCAGTAAACAGGCAGAACGGGTTTCAACAACATCCCTCTTTATCCAATCAGACGTCAAAGCAGAGGTGTGCATTTTTCAATTAATGGCCTTTGTTCGGCTAGAGAACAAATTCGCAAGACAGAAAATTACCAACCCCACAGCCGTCGTCGTGCTCATACATAATGCATCAGTCGGTGCCTGTCTTTTTAAAGCAATGACAGTAAGTAAACAGTGCTCTGGTGCTGAGCACGACCCACGCCTCCTCGCAAAAGCTACCTAGCATCAGCATCAATAAGGACAATGTTATTTGCATGGAGAGGACAAGCGCAGGCATGTCTTTGCTAATTTATTTGGCATTTGCATTCCCCAATTTTTTTGTTAATCGCTAAGTTTACCTGAGATTAACAATGTATGACATGTACACTCTTACAGACGTAGCTGCTAATTTACTGTTTTTCAAAAGCAAGTGAATTGCTGATGAAAGGAACATGGAAAAAAAAGCTACAGCAATCTGACGGCTAGTTGAGCAAATGGGCCTAAAACCACTGTAGAATATGGATGTGTCAATCAAACTCTTTCCACAACAGTCTAGGATATGCTGGGTTTTTTCCCCAACAAGTGTGAAATTCATATGAAATACAATCACATCCTGAGAGAGCAATACCTAGTCCCCGGGCTAAACAAGTGTGTGTGTGTGAGAGAGAATAAACTAGCGGAGGTGTCTTGGTGTCTCTCGCTACCTCAGGCAGAGAAATAGAAATCACACACTAATAGATAACTGTGAATTACATCCTGGAGGATGACATCATTACTGGAGCACACACACACGCACACACACACACACACACACACACACACACACACACACAAAAGGTAGGTAATCACCAGCAGTGAGTTGCGTCCTGGTCTGTGTGTGATAAGGCTGTGTGGAGACTCACAGAAGGAGCTCTAAGAGCTGGTGTTACTGCATCATATGATATCTGGACATGGAAGATCAGAATGTGCCAATCACACTCATGGTGGAGGGTGAGGGTCCATCTGATTGCCCACAAACTCACAGGGAAAGAAAATGGAAGACGGCACTCTAGATAGGTCTTAAGATAAGCCTTCCTCTAAACACACCCACACTGGAAATGACAAATTCAATGTAATCGAAAAGTCACATCGGAAATCTGCTGTACTTGTGATATCTTTGACACTATTTTGTCTCTATTTACCAGTTTGCAGAGTAACAGGCATGTTTACAGCAATGTTGTTATTGTCAACTGAAATGATTAAAAATCATGCTCATATTCAAAACAAAGCTAATATAATATATAGAAATAGAAATATAAAAATATATATAAACAATTAAAATGCATAAAACAAAATGACAATGAAAACTGAAAATGTATAATAAAAAATTAAAATAAAATTAATAAATATATTTATTTACTAGTATTTATTAATATTTTTATTTTTACATTTTCAGTTTTCAGTATAATACATGCTATACAGTATAATTATATATAATGCAGTACATTATGCAGTCCTTAGGTCCTTACACTGGCTACCAGTTATATCGAGTCAGTTAGAAAAACCAAGGGGAGTCCGCTTTTAGTTATCATGCCACCCGCAGTTGGAACCAGCTTCCAGAAGAGATCACATGTGCTAAAACATTAGTCACATTAACTCTAGACTCAAAACTCATCTGTTTAGCTGTGCATTTATTGAATGAGCACTGTGCAATGTCCGAACTGATTGCACTGTATTTTATGTATAATAATTTTCTTAAATTCATTTTAAATCAATTTTTAAATCATTTTCAAAGTTTTTAAATTCCTTGTTTTATTTTTGTGTAATCATTTTCAAAGTTTTTAAATTCCTTGTTTTATTTTTGTGATTATTTTTTATGATTATTTTACTTTCTTTTAAGTAAAGCACTTTGAATTACCATTGTGTCCGAAATATGCTATATAAATAAACTTGCCTTGCCTTACATATTATAATATTGAATAAAGTATAGTATTAAAATTTACACTAATTTACAGAGTATGAGTTAGCATACTGCTTAATGCACTGTATAGTGTTTACTATTTTTTAAACAGTAAAATATTACACAGTGCTAAACTTTTCAAATAGTATATGCTATACTGTCACACTGGACAATAAACAATTAATTTAGAACAATAAATTACCCTTCCAGTTGTTCATGACTACTGAATAAGGATTTTAAAAACATAATTTTGTAGAGACTTAGTTGCATAATAATTGAAGAAAAAAATGTGTATCTGTGTGTGTGCTAGATTACAATTTTGAAACATTTCCCTAATATTGTAATATATATAATTGCAGGTCTTGCATAACTGTGAGAACCCTAAAATTTAATTTGAGTGGCGTCCAATTAATTCAGTCCAAAATTAATCTAATTTTCAGCTAAAATTAAGTATTGGATGTTCACAATAAGGCAAGATAACACAATGTTAAAGACCATGTTAAAAATCACACTGCCATTACTTCAGATTCATTAATCACACTGGAATTTTGACAGCACTGCATTGTAGGATACAGAATCTCACATAGTGTGCTTTGGCTGTATATTGCAAAGTCTGGCAAATGCTGTAGGTCATCCGTCTATTACGTGCATTTTTAAATTGCGCATAGCATACACACTGCATACTAATTATTAAAAAAAGCTAATATGCCACTCTGAACATCTCCCCACAGTCTAGAGAAAGACGTGAATGGCCCCTGTGGTCGACAGGGCAATGTCATTTTAAGATAACTCTCTCATTGAATAATCCCCTCCCTTAAGCGGAATGTTTCTATGGGATTACGCACGGCCTCTCTATTGAACTTCAATATGGAAAGCATCAATAGACACAGGGTGGAAGATAATGCACAGCCGTCGTCGTGCTCATACATAATGCATCAGTCGGTGCCTGTCTTTTTAAAGCAATGACAGTAAGTAAACAGTGCTCTGGTGCTGAGCACGACCCACGCCTCCTCGCAAAAGCTACCTAGCATCAGCATCAATAAGGACAATGTTATTTGCATGGAGAGGACAAGCGCAGGCATGTCTTTGCTAATTTATTTGGCATTTGCATTCCCCAATTTTTTTGTTAATCGCTAAGTTTACCTGAGATTAACAATGTATGACATGTACACTCTTACAGACGTAGCTGCTAATTTACTGTTTTTCAAAAGCAAGTGAATTGCTGATGAAAGGAACATGGAAAAAAAAGCTACAGCAATCTGACGGCTAGTTGAGCAAATGGGCCTAAAACCACTGTAGAATATGGATGTGTCAATCAAACTCTTTCCACAACAGTCTAGGATATGCTGGGTTTTTTCCCCAACAAGTGTGAAATTCATATGAAATACAATCACATCCTGAGAGAGCAATACCTAGTCCCCGGGCTAAACAAGTGTGTGTGTGTGAGAGAGAATAAACTAGCGGAGGTGTCTTGGTGTCTCTCGCTACCTCAGGCAGAGAAATAGAAATCACACACTAATAGATAACTGTGAATTACATCCTGGAGGATGACATCATTACTGGAGCACACACACACGCACACACACACACACACACACACACACACACACACACACAAAAGGTAGGTAATCACCAGCAGTGAGTTGCGTCCTGGTCTGTGTGTGATAAGGCTGTGTGGAGACTCACAGAAGGAGCTCTAAGAGCTGGTGTTACTGCATCATATGATATCTGGACATGGAAGATCAGAATGTGCCAATCACACTCATGGTGGAGGGTGAGGGTCCATCTGATTGCCCACAAACTCACAGGGAAAAAAAATGGAAGACGGCACTCTAGATAGGTCTTAAGATAAGCCTTCCTCTAAACACACCCACACTGGAAATGACAAATTCAATGTAATCGAAAAGTCACATCGGAAATCTGCTGTACTTGTGATATCTTTGACACTATTTTGTCTCTATTTACCAGTTTGCAGAGTAACAGGCATGTTTACAGCAATGTTGTTATTGTCAACTGAAATGATTAAAAATCATGCTCATATTCAAAACAAAGCTAATATAATATATAGAAATAGAAAAATATATATAAACAATTAAAATGCATAAAACAAAATGACAATGAAAACTGAAAATGTATAATAAAAAATAAAAATAAAATTAATAAATATATTTATTTACTAGTATTTATTAATCTTTTTATTTTTACATTTTCAGTTTTCAGTATAATACATGCTATACAGTATAATTATATATAATGCAGTACATTATGCAGTCCTTAGGTCCTTACACTGGCTACCAGTTATATCGAGTCAGTTAGAAAAACCAAGGGTTCACACAAAACAAGGGGAGTCCGCTTTTAGTTATCATGCCACCCGCAGTTGGAACCAGCTTCCAGAAGAGATCAGATGTGCTAAAACATTAGTCACATTAACTCTACAGAATCTCACATAGTGTGCTTTGGCTGTATATTGCAAAGTCTGGCAAATGCTGTAGGTCATCCGTCTATTACGTGCATTTTTAAATTGCGCATAGCATACACACTGCATACTAATTATTAAAAAAAGCTAATATGCCACTCTGAACATCTCCCCACAGTCTAGAGAAAGACGTGAATGGCCCCTGTGGTCGACAGGGCAATGTCATTTTAAGATAACTCTCTCATTGAATAATCCCCTCCCTTAAGCGGAATGTTTCTATGGGATTACGCACGGCCTCTCTATTGAACTTCAATATGGAAAGCATCAATAGACACAGGGTGGAAGATAATGGGATTTGACTTGTCTTAAAGAGGGGCCACCGTAGGGTTCGACGACATCCAGCACATAAACACAACAACTTCCTCCACATTTTGCAATCTCATATGCAGATGACGCATGGGTCAGGCCATTACAACTATCTGATCGGGGCGCGAAATGCACTTTAGCACCTAACCTCGGAGCTCTGATGAAATGACGGCTTATTCACTGATATCTTTCACAAGGCAATGCGACACAGGTGCTAATGTTATTTAAGAAGAAACGACTGGACTGTATCAGCCAGGCTGGGCGCAAATCACATTCAAATCTCAGGATATGAAAAACACGGCAGACGACTGTTCCTGCCGCTAATAAACGTCGGCGAGATAAAGAGATTCAATTTCAATGCCTTGTGTTAGATTTCCAGGAACTCTTTTTGTCACTCGCTGGCAGTTGCCTTCACTGCAGGGCCTCTACCTGTATCTCCATTTACTGTTTATGATTTCATAAAACCATTCCCCGAACGTATTAAAGTTGGACATTGACATAAGGAGCTGTTCCTGAAGGGCTCTAAACAATGACAGGCCTCATTTGTCATGAGAGTGTAGAGTGTATCTGGCAGACAAAGGAGCAGACGGATATCTCTGCAGGAATGAGGGTGGCGCAGGGGAGTGAGATGTAAAACCCAAGCTCATTGTTTTCCTCTCGGATTTTGATGCCTATGACAGATGTGTCATTAACGTTTCAGAACAATGTCGTGCATGCGGTGGACCACTGTAACGACGACATAATTAGCTACACTTCCTGTGCAGGAACATAGAATCTAATAACCTAGAACAAACACAATTAGCAGTTCACAAACCTTGGCTTTTAGGGTGCTACATATTAGGCCATTGAAAGATGACATTTTTCTCAGAAACTGAAAGCATCATTAAAAAGCTGTCAAACCAAAAATCAAATTCAGGAAATGTGCCAACATGAACTATTTTTAAAGCCTTTATCCAATCAGAATTCAGATACATATCAGACAATGAAAACTGAAAATGTATAATAAAAAATAAAAATAAAATTAATAAATATATTTATTTACTAGTATTTATTAATATTTTTATTTTTACATTTTCAGTTTTCAGTATAATACATGCTATACAGTATAATTATATATAATGCAGTACATTATGCAGTCCTTAGGTCCTTACACTGGCTACCAGTTATATCGAGTCAGTTAGAAAAACCAAGGGGAGTCCGCTTTTAGTTATCATGCCACCCGCAGTTGGAACCAGCTTCCAGAAGAGATCAGATGTGCTAAAACATTAGTCACATTAACTCTAGACACAAAACTCATCTGTTTAGCTGTGCATTTATTGAATGAGCACTGTGCAATGTCCGAACTGATTGCACTGTATAATATGTATAATATTTATTTATAATAATTTTCTTAAATTCATTTTAAATCAATTTTTAAATCATTTTCAAAGTTTTTAAATTCCTTGTTTTATTTTTGTGATTATTTTTTATGATTATTTTACTTTCTTTTAAGTAAAGCACTTTGAATTACCATTGTGTCCGAAATATGCTATATAAATAAACTTGCCTTGCCTTACATATTATAATATTGAATAAAGTATAGTATTAAAATTTACACTAATTTACAGAGTATGAGTTAGCATACTGCATAATGCACTGTATAGTGTTTACTATTTTTTAAACAGTAAAATATTACACAGTGCTAAACTTTTCAAATAGTATATGCTATACTGTCACACTGGACAAAAAACAATTAATTTAGAACAATAAATTACCCTTCCAGTTGTTCATGATTACTGAATAAGGATTTTAAAAACATCATTTTGTAGAGACTTAGTTGCATTATAATTGAAGAAAAAAAATGTGTATGTGTGTGTGTGCTAGATTACAATTTTGAAACATTTCCCTAATATTGTAATATATATATATTTGCAGGTCTTGCATAACTGTGGGAACCCTAAAATTTAATTTGAGTGGCGTCCAATTAATTCAGTCCAAAATTAATCTAATTTTCAGCTAAAATTAAGTATTGGATGTTCACAATAAGGCAAGATAACACAATGTTAAAGACCATGTTAAAAATCACACTGCCATTACTTCAGATTCATTAATCACACTGGAATTTTGACAGCACTGCATTGTAGGATACAGAATCTCACATAGTGTGCTTTGGCTGTATATTGCAAAGTCTGGCAAATGTTGTAGGTCATCCGTCTATTACGTGCATTTTTAAATTGCGCATAGCATACACACTGCATACTAATTATTAAAAAAAGCTAATATGCCACTCTGAACATATAATTAATTATATAAATAAATAAATGTAAAAAAAAAACGTATTTAAAAAAATAAACACACCTTATAGACACACACACACACACACACATAATATCCCGGTAAGTTTTCATAAGGCATTATGAAAATTAATAATAATTTAATTAGTTAAATGCTCACAAGTATGATTTCTAATACATTAGCTTTGTGTCTGTGTATTTTTTTGTTATCCTGTATATATATTTTATATATTATATATATATATATATATATTTATATTTATAATTTATAATTATATATTTATCATTTTTTATATAAAATATAATAAATGTAATAAAATAAATAAACACATATTAATAATTCCTTTAAAAAAACACGTTAGATACACACATGATCATACACTCTAAAAAATGCTGGGTTGTTTCAACACAACATTGGGTCAAAACAACCCAGCATTTTTTAGAGTGTACCCCTGACTGTTAGGCATTATGAAAAATAATGATTATTTAGCTAAATGCTCCCAAATATAATTTCTAATACATCAGTTATTTGTCTTTTTTGTTCTATTATTCTGCTTATATTACTTTGTTCATCAAGGGCTTCTCATATCCTTATTTATTTTTAAATAAAGTTATGTGAATCTACATTGAGCACGTGTGTGTGTGTGTGTGTGTGTGTGTGTGTGTGTGTGTGTGTCTGTGTGTGTGTCAATGTGAATCCCACAAAAAACAGTGAGGTACTGCTTATAGTAAAATAGCACTAAAATACACTAAACAGGATACTTACAACATGAAACTCTGCTGACGGCCTCACAAAAACCCAAGAGATTCTTTCTCTCTCACCATTTTCATTCACCTGATGGGCAGTGGGCCAGGCCGGGCCGGGCCGCTCTGCGATATTGATTTTGTGTCATCCAAGAGAGGACGGACTCATGAAAATCATCTTTAAACTCTTCTCTCTCCTCTTCATGCTAAGCCTGAGCGCTGCAGTGCATCAATAGAAAATCAACATGCCGCTATTCCAGGCCGAGCAGAGCTCCAGATGAGCTGAACTAAGGGCTTTTCTCTGTAATAGCTACAGCCGGCCCACAACCATGCACGGGGCAGCTATTCACCCGGGAGTTGCCTCAACAAAATGCATTTATCTCGTCGGCTGCTGTTTTCTGAGCTAAACGGGTCACTGAATAATTATCTCTGTCAATGGAAAGATTGCTGGTAAAAGAAAGATTAAAGGGAAAAATAACAGCTAAGGCTTGAGGTACAAAAAAATGAAGATCTAAAACGGTTGTAGCAAAGGAGAGACGTGACCGCACACTTTTACAGCATGTAGGGAAGTAGTTTATGCAATTCATCTCATTTTAGCTAGCATTTGGTAAGTAGATAGTTAACGTTAGATAATGTTACTTTGATAGTTTGCAAAAACACACCATAATCCAGCAGTTTTTATATAAAAAATAATAATACATTCTTAAAAAAAAGGTTATAATTTAACAAAAATAGTACTATAAAACATGTATAATGATATATTATCTTAAAAGACAGCAAGAGAGAAATATGGAAGATGAGGGGAAAAAAACATCTCCAGAGAAACAGAAAAATAACACAGTGAGGTAAATCCCAGCTGGGCGTCTCTGGCTTACTGCTTCGCTCCAGATACTCAGCAGTGAGCCACACTAATCACTCACTAATTTCATGCATGCCTACAGACACTATAATCACCCAAACACATAACAAAACCTAAATCGATCCCAGCTGCATTTCTGCTTATGTGAGTATAGCTGGACGCAGCATGTGTTCAGGAACGGAGCCTAAAGAAATAAGAGAGAGGACGAGGAATAACGAGTTTGTGTGCTGGACAGCAGCATGTGCTGGTTCTGCTATGTAACGTCCTAAGCATTTCAATTCCATGTAAAACAGGAGCAACGGCACACATTTTTGTGCATTGACAAAGAAAATTGCTTCCAAAATTTCACCTCACGTAATTTTCCTCAGGCTCTTCATGAAGTTCACCTACCTTAACACAAGCTGAAATTCAACAAACAAACACAACAAAACATTAAATAAATCCACTAAATCTCACTAACCTACTGTAATATAAAAACACCTTATTCTCATTGCTGGAATTAATATGAAGAAGGTGGAGGAGGAGGAGGAGAAAATTATTAGTATTATTATTATTGTCGTTGTTGTTATATCAGTGTTTATTATTATTATTATAAACACTAATACTTATATATATATATATATTATTTTAATTATATTATAATTATTAACAAAGTATACTATTATCATCCCACTATCATTATCAGACTCCTTTATTATTATTATTATTAAATAATTGAAATAATTAATAAAAATAAGAATTTTTTTAAATGAGAATTTATGATAATTTGAGAGGAAAATGTGTTTAACTCCCATGGGGAAAAAAAGTCACAATGCAAATTAATCTTAATAGTCTAAAAATATAAAATCTAATCATTATTTCTGTAGTATTGTAATGTTACAAACAATAAATAAATAGGTTTGATGCAATATACATCTAACATAGTTGAAGTTGATTATCAAGCAAAGAAAAAAATGTGAATCATTTCAGTTGAAAGGCTTGTAGTAGCAAGTAGCAATTCACGCTCTGTGAACAGGCCTTTAGCTACAACAGTGAATCATAATGTCTTGTTTTTTGCTGTTTGCCTTACACTAGAAAGTGTAAAGAGAGTGACAAACCAAGAGCACAGTGATTAGAAACAGAAAAACGGCAAGGTGAAGAAAACAGCTTACTAGAGAAAAGGAATGATAAAAGAAGAGCGGGGATAGGGCTGATTCAGGAGTGAGGGATGCAGAGAGAGTGATGGGAGCTCGCTGTGTGATCTGTGTTGTCGTGTGAGGATGAGCAGTAAATATTTAACGCTGCAGGCTGGGACTCACGTTGCTGCGGCAGGTGCTACAGCCCTGCGCCTGCTGTCTGGAGACCGCTCGCTTTCGCTCTCTACATTTACGTTTACATCTATCTCCCCACTCTACGCTTTCTTACCAAAGTAAACATGCACAAAATATGTTGTGACACTCAGTCTTCGGCAACTAGTGCAAAATGCAAATCATACACAAAATGTAGTCTTCTGTAGATTTGCATGCCTGTGCTTTAAAATAGCCGTTAGACAGCAGCTACAACCATATACACGCATAGACAGATGAATGTAGTTTTGTACATCTCTAGTGCCAGGTTAGTTTTTGTAGGCGTTAGAAGTTTCTGTCCATGTACTTTTTCTCAGATGGAGGAACGCCAAGACTAAAGGATAAACTGAGCAGCAGTTAAATAAAGGTCTATGAAACTGCGGCCCAGCTTTCAGCAGCCACCCCACCCCAAAACCTCCTTATGAGCTCTTCTGTGCGTGAAATATCTGACATGAAGAAATACAAACAACCCCCTGCTCTCCAAACCTCACATCTCTCACTGGGAGACCAGAGTCAAACTAAGTTGTGTTTCTGAACTCCCATGAACTAGCCTAATTTTATTCTCTGCTCAGCGGGAACCAGGAGAAACTCATCCATTTGGTCTGATCAAACGTTTTAAAGTATCATTCAATGTCCCAAACAGTGTGTAATACTTTTAGTATGGATTCCAGAAAAATGGAATGGCAAGTGTAGTGTCTAGGGCAAAAGCAATCTAAACTAAGCTGAACTATATATAACAAAACAATAATGGTTAAATTTATATCAACAAAGACTATTATTGTCAAAGTTAATCTATGGGAAATATATATCAAATACATATTTATACTTAAATGTGTAGTTATATTTTGTATATATATATATATATATGTGTGTGTGTGTGTGTGTGTGTTTACGTATACACACAATGGGCCTCATTTATCAATCTAACGTAGAAACGTGTGCAGAGCCGTGCACACAAATCAACTTATGACAGAGTTAACGTGTGATTCATGAAACATTCGTATGCCGCCAATCTCATCGTACGAATGATCGCACATTGATAAATGTGGCAGCACAAAACAATCATCATTTGAATATCACGCCCCTAAAAACACCTTGGTTTAGAAGCCTCACCCCTAGAGTTTACGACACGGAGAAACGAAACCTGGCCAAAAAGACGAGGTAATCTCATGAACGAGAAACTGATCTTACTCCAAAAACGCCCGTTAACCTTGTAATTAAAAACAATTAGGCTACATTAATTTAAGTAATTTATATGTATATTACAATACTGGTAAACATTAGGGCTGTCGCGATTCGTCAATTTTATTAGACTATTCGATTTTTTTAAATCCTCGACTTAATTTTGCTCGTGTCGACTAACTGGCAAAATACCGGAAGTGGCGCATTTCACGGAAGATAATCCATAAAACACATTATTAGCCATTGGCGTCCCCTGCAGGCCTTTGTTGTAATGCGCAATGTACATTAGCTCTATTGTTTATAATGCATTATGTATTTTAACAGTTTTGTTCAATAAAACCATATGATTTCTTGCTTTTGATACTTTATTTGAACTAATTATTATTGCCTCATTGCTATTATATATGTATTTTAAGTAATTTTAAAGGCTATTGTTCACTTACATCTATTTTTCATCTTACATCTATCACAAAAATATTAATTATAATTATAGGGCCCTATAAAATCCGTTTAATTTCCAAATTCAGTTTTTTTTTCCATTTTCATTTTTCTATACTCGGTTTTAATGGTTAAATTAAATTGTATTAATCAAAAAGCCTGTCTAATTAATTGAGTTTTACAGTTTTATCTTTACCAAATTCCGTTTTCCATTATTTTCGGGATTCCATTTTAATGGTTCCATTTTAATAATCAAAAGCATCTCCAATTAATTGATTTTATAAAAAAATAAATAAAAAAACAAGTATAAAGAAACAGTATTTATTTTTTCAGAAATACTGCACATTTATATTTTTCTCCTAAATAAATTCTGGTAAATAACATTTCTGGTAAATACTCCTTTAAAAAGTGTTTTTTGATTATAATTTTATTAGTAGTAGACTAGAACACGTGGATATGTTGTCATTCTTACACTATTACACTGAACTTTTATTTCAGTGATTTGGACTATGAGATGGACACTTGCTTGTTGCACTCTATGTTGCACTTTACTTTTGCTTTAAAAAAAGGATTTCATTTGGTTTAATAAAATATAGTTTTAGCGACAATTGAATCTCCATGGTCTTGTTTAGGCTACGCTGCTATTCGCGCATATAAAGCTAAAGCTCTGTGTAAAACCAAAAAAAAAAAAAGACATTCTAATCTTACTGGTTAACAATCGACTAATGAGCTTTGTTTGATGGTCAGGAAAATAAAAATGAACAAAATGCTGTCATTCTACAATTCTCCACCATGTTTACTATGCTGCGCGCAAGTTCAGGTAACTCAATAACTTTGATTTGATCGTAGCCACAGCTCACGATTCCAAGTTTCTGTCATACGTTCGTTTCGTAAATGAGGCCCAATCTATTTCAAATTATAATACATAATCATAATACTAATAATAAATAAATGCTTTCTGTTTGTTACACAATATCATGTGGTTTCAAAAGACTTGTTATAAAAAAAGAACATGTTACGTGGGCTAAATTAAGAAAAAGTCATAAGAGTTTGGAACAACAAGGATATACATATATTTTTTCATATTTAGATGAACTATCCCTCTACTTTGTGTCACGAATCCGGTCTATGAACTTTCAAATCACTCACTCTGATCCCTTTCAAACTGCCGAGTATTGTATGCGCATATCGCTAGTTGTGATAGCTACGTTACGGAGCCTGCTTTAAGTTTCTTAGTCTAGTCTAGCCTAGTCTTGCCTTGTCTTCTGATCATTGCCTGTGTACTTTGGATTACCTCTCTCGTCTTGCCCTGTTCGGATACTGTTTGCCCCTGCCTGGACCTTTGCTTTGTACCTGGATTATCCCTCTAGCCTCACCCCTGTTGGATTACGTTCGCCGTCGACTGACCCTCGCTTGTTTACTGGACTGCTCTTGTTTTGTCTTTTATATACCTGTTTGCCTTTGCCTGACCCTCGCCTGTTTTGACCACGCCCTTAATAAAGCTTGCAAATGGATCCGTACGTCTCACGTCTTGTTTGCTCCATAACACTTTGGATGAACTATCCCTTAATGATGATTAATAATTAAAATAATTTAATAATTAAAATGACAACATTAATCAGTAATCATAATAATACGTATAGTATAAATTATTATTTATAATAATAAATACTTAACTAAATACATCACTTTTTTATTTTCATTCTGTTAGGAAAGTCGATATAACTGAAATCACAAGATTCAGAGTAAAATTAATTTTTGCCTGCTGTCATTAGCAGGTATTAGGTTTCGGCAAATTACATCCTGGCTCCGTTCATCTGACCCCCCGGCCCACATGGCAAGTGAAGCTTCCTCTTGCCGACAGGCACACAGAAACACACGCACGCACACATTGTGTGAGAGAAAACACTATCAAACACTGATAACAGGCCTGACACAATATCTCATCCCTATTCACTCATTCACACACCGCCAAACTCCTGCGAGAAAGCTGGCAGATTGTCCACGGGCCATTGTTCCTTTCATCTTCAGATGGGAGGTTATGGATTTCAGATTGAAAACTGCATACTGATTCAGATGAAGCATATGCTCCCTCTGTCAGAATTAATAGGAAAAGCTCGCTCCTTTCAGTCTGGCTGATAGGGATTTTAGTGTCCGTTTCTTTGAGAGCACAAATGAACCCTGATGAGCTCTTCCTCGTTGATAAGCGCAGTAATATCCGGGTTTCGCCCTCCGTGGCGGCCCGCTGCTTTCTATTGTCCTGGACTGATTTGAGTCATGGACTCTCCAGGAAGCTTTCCAGACGGGCTTCTTTATGAGCTCAGCTCACCGATTCCAGAAAAAAAGATGCCTCTGCTTGCATGTCTAGCCTGTTTGAGTCCTGTAACTATATTGCACAACAGGTTAGGTTTGACTATTCAGCAGTGTCTGATATTGAAGGATAGATGACAAGGCAGAGTTTTCTATCCGTATATTGAAGTACAGGAAGTAAAGAACAAATCAGATATCTCCAGAATTTTCCAGTCGGATGTTCATTCATTAACTGATTTAGATAACACGGATTCATTCATTTGTGACTATTTTTGTCTAATTAACTACAGAAACCACATCATAAGAGTTTAAATCACACGCAAAAGATATAAAGCAGTCTTGCCGACTGCTATGTCTAACATACTTACTGTCAAACCGTCTAGCCATATCATCACATGCTAGGAGATATAGAATGATCTAGAAGTAAAGCCTAAAAACACCTGTCTCTCCTTGATTCAAATATCAAGAACCCTTCAAACCCATCCAAGTGAGCCAATGGGACTGTATTACTGGGCATTAGTGAGCCTTCTGAGAATCCTACTCACTTACAAAGAGAGATATTAATATAAAGGATAATATACAGTGTCCAGGCTTCCCACCTAAGGACCGTTGTTACCAGGTGGAATCAAATTAATTTAGCTACCCTTCTAATACCAGGTCATTCAAGGATTCACACATATATAAATACAGCTTCAAAAATTAAAGCCACTGTGAATGCTCTTCGCACTAAGCACATCTAATAGGCTTACCACAATAATATTTAGCAGGAGCTGGTTCTTCAAAGCAAATATTGGCCTCTATATATAGATATTGGAAACACAGCTATGGTTCAACTGGTAGAGATTTTTCTGTATCATTTAGAGATGATATCGGCCGATTTTCCTCATGATCGGTCGGTCAGTCTCACTTCTATCCGATTCCGAGACGATCCGTTTTGTTACCAGCAGCACAGGCAATAACATCAGCCGTGCATTCTCGCTCTCTTCTTTCCGACGACCCCTTCTCTCTCACACACGTCTCATTCGCTCTGGTTAAATAGTGCTTGTATTGCACATTATTTTAGTCATTCCTGCAGGTTTCGCGCTTATACCACTGCTGATCTATATCAGTCTCAAACAGCTTGTGAGCCACAAATACCAAAATGAGTGGCTAACTGCGCTAAACCGTTCAAATACATTAAAAGTATGTCAAAATGCCTGTTTCGGCGAGTATCCAGTTAAAAAGTCTGTCATGTTAATCAAAGAACAAAAGACAAAGAAAATAATGTTTTATTACTTTAATGGTAAGCATTAATCTGTATTTAATTTTTA
>NW_015505295.1:0-2013 GCF_001515645.1 Sinocyclocheilus grahami
TGTATACGTTTTTGTTCTTTTTGTTACTGTAAAAATGTATTTAGCATCATTTTAATATGTATAATTATAACTAATTATATTTAATTTTTACAATTTTGAATACTTCACATTGATCAACTTTTCTAATCATTATTTTTTATTTTTTTAGATTATCATCTAATATTTATATTTTATTTTAAGCTTTATTTTAATTACTGAATAATTAAATAACTGAATAATTTTAGTTGTAGTTTTTGTTAATATCAGCAAGCTTATTGTTGGTATTATTATTAATAAAACGTATTATTATTATTACTACTACTACTAATAATAATAATAACATTTTTATTATTATTAATATTCTTAGTATTATTATTATTATTTCACCACATTATTGTGGAATAATATCTAGTGTTTATTTATTAATAACAATAGGCAGCATTCAGTAAAAGCTTTGTGATTCAAACAAGAGAAACACTGAGGAGAATCATATAGATATAATCATTATTTCTGCATTATTATTATATAGTTTATCTCGTTTGAATATGAAATCATGTGTACAGTTCTGTTGAAAGGTAAGATGTTGTATTAATAGCAGCTTCTGACTGTAATGTAATATAAATGAGAGCGTAAAAGAAATGAGTTTGTGTCCCTCACTGTTTCTGATGTAACGGTCAGTATTGATAAATCACACAGAGAATGACTGACAGTGATGAGAGGAACATGTCTGATGTGTTTGATCACAATTCATAATCATCTGTGTTGTGTTCACTCTTGATCATTATATGAACATCAGAATAACAGCATCTGTTGATTGTGTCTCATCAGCTCCTGTGATTCTGGATCCAAACACGGCTCATCCACGTCTCGTTCTGTCTGATGATCTGACCAGTGTGAGAGACAGCGGTGATGATCAACCTGTTCCTCATAATCCAGAGAGATTTGACTGTGATCGCTGTGTTCTGGGTTCAGAGGGGTTTAACTCAGGAACACACTGCTGGGATGTGGAGCTTAAACAGAGTAAACACTGGAGACTTGGAGTAACTACAGCATCAAACCAGAGGAAGAGACGGGGTTTCTTTAACACTGGTGTCTGGTTTGTGACGTATGGTTTGTTTCCAGGTTCTGGTTTTGATGTTAAACGTAAGATTGAGCGTGTGAGAGTGAATCTGGACTATGACGGAGGAACAGTGTCCTTCTCTGATCCTGTAACTAACACACATCTACACACATTCACAACCTCCTTCACTCACACACTCTTTCCATTCTTCTGTACTCTTGACTCTCTGAGGATCTTATCGATCAATAGTCAGTAATCTGTAGCTCTGGATCTTCCTGCTTTCATCTTTCATCATGTTTCAATATTTAATCCAGATCACACGAGTAAGAGTCTGTTGATCTGAACATCAGATCAGAAAACAAGTGCATTTATTCAGCTTAAACATGTGATGAAGAGTTAAAATAAATCATCTTAATCATATCTGACCAATGAGAACACTAGCAACAACATAGTAACCAATGCTGAATGAAATATTAATATTTAGTCTAGAAACTAAATTCTCATTCTCAGATCAAATGAGACTCACTGAAATCTCTGACAAAGTCTGAATCAGTTTCACAACAAATATTAATAATGGCTTGTATAAACTAACAATGTGTGATTTCATGATTTCAGTCTCATTTTCAGATTGAAACATTAAATGTTTCTCATGATTATTAGGTTTTAAATTGTGCTCAAATGTCTGGAAACCCTGATTTCAGCTGTAGCGTCTGGACCACTCAAACACACAATATATATTTTGTTAGCTAGATTTAACAAATACTCTGTAACACCCCAGGAAGCTGAACAGGCCTTGGTTCTATAGCAATGCTGACACCCGATACATTTACGACCTCCTGGAATTTAGGTGAAGAAAATCGCTTCCTTGCCCATAAAGAAAATCCACAAGGGAAGGACTTTTCTTTGCTAATTAATTAATAGGAAAACCTTTCTTTGAATGAACACACATGATCCTTCAGGTCATTGGGTATATT
>NW_015505295.1:2898-7938 GCF_001515645.1 Sinocyclocheilus grahami
CTCTTTCTGTACTGAGTTAAACTTTAACCCTTTCCTATACCAACTGTATGTGTGTGTGTGTGTGTGTGTATGTGTATGTTAGACCAGTTTATGTGTTTATGTAGTATGTTAGACTAGTTTAAGTGTTTATGTAGTTAATAAAACCTTACTTGTATCACACTTGACGTGGTTCATTGTTTGCTTATAACTGGAGTCACTTAATCACGCAGATTTACAGTAAGAAATTTATTTCCCTTAACCAGGAAATTAACGTTCTTAGAATTGACAAGACAGTTGACCCTGAGAGGTCAGCAAACCCTGATTTTCTGATCTAAAATATTCATAATTAATTATAACTAGTTATGGTTAATTATTCATATTTCCCATGAGCTGAGTCGCTACACAGCTTTATATTAATAAACAGGACAATAACAGCATCAGTGTTGGATTATGAAGGAATGAATTCAATTTTAATGTCAGATATAAAGCAGAAGACAATATATGGTGTCATTATTCAGATGAGTGTAAACCGCTCCAGATGAAGTCAAAGTAAATGAATAAATGAATGTAATAGAAATGCTTCAGCTGCTCGTGTGAAATCAGTGCAGATTTACTGACATCTAAAGCTGAAACTGAGCAGCTGACTGAAAATATCACTGGCTTCATTACAGACGACCGTCCACAATAATAAGAGCTGTTTGACCATTTATCTGAGAAACCTGCATGACTCTATATGAATTATACACATGACTATATTCTTAATAAACCCTCTGATGCACAAGCTATGAAAACACCTTCTGATGCAGAACATTCATTCACTACCATTTATTAATATTTAAACTATTGTTTTCAGTGAACACCTATTATTATTTAAGTTTTCCTGGGTTTTGTGTTACTGCATCACGTTTACACACACCGCTCAAAAATGACCCATCTATGAAAAAAGCCTCTAAATTAAGCGCTGCTTTGAAACTTTTCAGTGTGTTAAACAACTAAAGTGTTTTATTGAACACATTCACTCTTCACTGTTAAAAGTATTGACCTGCAAGTGTTACCTTAAAGAGCTCTTTCTGCTTGATTTAACCCATAAAATGAGTTTTGTTGGTGTAAACTGAAGTGTGTAAGTTTGTAATAATTTACTTATTTGTAAGGGAATTAATCATTATTAATTCATTCAGGTTTATTTCTAGCTCAGGTTTTAAAAGAACTCGATCTGAGAATTCGAGGTGGCTCAGTGATGTTAAATAGTATTTTTCACTTGAACAAAACCAGTTCATTTAGATGTTTCCATGTTTAGGTCACCGTTGTGTTCACTATTGCATGGCCATTTCCACACAGGCTAAACTGTACAAGCTAAACAGGTCTGTACATGTAGTAGTGATTTACTAAACTAAAGCACACTGCTCTCCTGTTAGATGGTGAAGTGCAACGCCTGTTTGGTTGACTTTACATTTAACAATATTTCACATTCTCACTATCTCTGAATGCAATGGCAATGTTGATAATACAATGTTACAATATATGTTGATTGTAACATTAATTGAGTAATTTAAACAATTGAACATTTTCAAAGTCAAATTCATATGTTGAGAAGTGTACTGGGGTTAAGCCAAGAACATGTTAAATAAATGTTAAATAAAACAAATGATATTGTTAACTATAAGAGGCATTGCCTCTGCCCTTAACTGTTGCCATCTGGCTGACTCTAATTGTTTTCTCAATGCACAATACACTTTTTAATGTATCAGTATTATACAATATATATACAGTCAAAGCAACATTTATTGAGACACCTTCAACATTTCTCACATTATCACAGTTTATTCGCTATAGTTTAGAAAATGGTAATAAAATATGTTAAACTGTGTCAGAACAAATTCATCTTGATAAAGTCATATAGCACTTAAGCAAAACATGGTCAGGTCAAATGTCTGAATAATGTTTGGTCCCAAATGTTTTATCAATTTTTGAAACTTTTCCCACATTTTTTATCAATTTTACTGGTAGTCCACTGTATGAAGAATTTTTGGGTATAATACGTCACAGTTTACTTTATTTTGCTCTCCTCACTTACATGAATGAACTGTAGTGTCCTGCACGTTTTGTCTTAATAATTTTTGGTTTGACTGAATATATATACAGTGGGTACGGAAAGTATTCAGACCCCCTTAAATTTTTCACTCTTTGTTATATTGCAGCCATTTGCTAAAATCATTTAAGTTAATTTTTTTTCCTCATTAATGTACACACAGCACCCCATATTGACAGAAAAACACAGAATTGTTGACATTTTTGCAAATTTATTAAAAAAGAAAAACTGAAATATCACATGGTCCTAAGTATTCAGACCCTTTGCTCAGTATTTAGTAGAAGCACCCTTTTGATCTAATACAGCCATGAGTCTTTTTGGGAAAGATGCAACAAGTTTTTCACACCTGGATTTGGGGATCCTCTGCCATCCCTCCTTGCAGATCCTCTCCAGTTCTGTCAGGTTGGATAGTAAACGTTGGTGGACAGCCATTTTTAGGTCTCTCCAGAGATGCTCAATTGGGTTTAAGTCAGGGAACTGGCTGGGCCATTCAAGAACAGTCACAGAGTTGCTGTGAAGCCACTCCTTCGTTATTTTAGCTGTGTGCTTAGGGTCATTGTCTTGTTGGAAGGTAAACCTTCGGCCCAGTCTGAGGTCCTGAGCACTCTGGAGAAGGTTTTCATCCAGGATATCCCTGTACTTGGCCGCATTCATCTTTCCCTCAATTCCAACCAGTCGTCCTGTCCCTGCAGCTGAAAAACACCCCCACAGCATGATGCTGCCACCACCATGCTTCACTGTTGGGACAGGTGATGAGCAGTGCCTGGTTTTCTCCACACATACCGCTTAGAATTAAGGCCAAAAAGTTATATCTTGGTCAGACCAGAGAATCTTATTTCTCACCATCTCACAACTCCATGCGGGCTTTCATGTGTCTTGCACGGAGGAGAGGCTTCCGTCGGGCCACTCTGCCATAAAGCCCCGACTGGTGGAGGGCTGCAGTGATGGTTGACTTTCTAAAACTTTCTCCCATCTCCCGACTGCATCTCTGGAGCTCAGCCACACTGATCTTTGGGTTCTTCTTTACCTCTCTCACCAAGGCTCTTCCCCCCCGATAGCTCAGTTTGGCCGGACGGCCAGCTCTAGGAAGGGTTCTGGTCATCCCAAACGTCTTCCATTTAAGGAATGGAGGCCACTGTGCTCTTGGGAACCTTAAGTGCAGCAGAAATTTTTTTGTAACCATGGCCAGATCTGTGCCTTGCCACAATTCTGTCTCTGAGCTCTTCAGGCAGTTCCTTTGACCTCATAATTCTCATTTGCTCTGACATGCACTGTGAGCAGTAAGGTCTTATATAGACAGGTGTGTCCAACCTGACAGAACTGGAGAGGATCTGCAAGGAGGAATGGCAGAGGATCCCCAAATCCAGGTGTGAAAAACTTGTTGCATCTTTCCCAAAAAGACTCATGGCTGTATTAGATCAAAAGGGTGCTTCTACTAAATACTGAGCAAAGGGTCTGAATACTTAGGACCATGTGATATTTCAGTTTTTCTTTTTTAATAAATCTGCTAAAATGTCAACACTTCTGTGTTTTTCTGTCAATATGGGGTGCTGTGTGTACATTAAAGAGGAAAAAAAATAACTTAAATGATTTTAGCAAATGGCTGCAATATAACAAAGAGTGAAAAATGTAAGGGGGTCTGAATACTTTCCGTACCCACTATATGTAAAAGAAAAATGATTATTCTTTCTCTGAGATACCTGGTTTATCTGTCAACAAAACTGCTGTATGACGCAAAACACAGCATTTCATCATTTTGATGATGCAAAAAGTGTTTTTGTCATTTTGTAAAAACTCGTCATTTCATTTAGCGTCATCCCATTGCTTACAAATAAAAGATATCTGTAATGATATATAGATACACATAACTCAGAGAAAGAGTAAATATTGTTCATTACTGATATTAGAGACGTTGAAATAATACAAAGTGGGTTGAAATTGGTCAAACTTACCCTTAAAGGCAATATAAGGATAATATTTGTCAGTTTTGTATGTTCATGTACAGTTGCCGTCATCTGAAGTCTTCTTGAGTGTTGGCGTCATCTGAAGTCTTCTTGAGTGTTGGCATCTTCTGAAGTCTTCACAAGTGAGGCTGGAACTGGCGTAATCTCTAGTAACCTTGAGATGGGCATCCCGAGATATAAACAGGAAAACAAAAGGAGAAAGATTAGCATAGCTGCTGTTCATATTATTTCAGACAAAAGACGACTTATTTCATCACATAAAACTGTAGTGCAAGGTTATGAGATGTGTTATGTGAATACTTGGCTAAGAATATGCATTTTTTTAATAGTTTTATTTTCAGATATAATATGTGAAACATAACATATATTGCACACATAACATTACAAGCATTATTTTTCTTTTACAAAAGTATATAGCAAAAAAAGATAAGGAAATAAGGGAAAAAAACATGCAACTCAGGAATCATCTATTTAGCTGCAATAATTATTAATATAAAATCTAAAAAATATTGTATTTCCTTGCAACTAATTTGCAATAAGAGAAGGTAAATACTCCAGAAAAGAGCCCCACATTTTTTTGAATGATTTTGGTGATTTCCTAACCCTCCTGATTCCTAATTCCTAGAGGATTTTCTCAGGGGTGCAGTATGAAATGAGCTCGTTGATCCAATGTTTTCTAGATGGAGAATGAGTCGACTTCCAGTTCACTTTTCCCAGCCGTACCAGCTAAAAGTGTGAAGTACTTTTTATGATGAGACAAATCTAATAATTCAGTATCCCCTAATATCCAAATTCTAGGATCATAACTGATTGGGATTCCTATAACCTTTGAAGATATATCAAATTATATATTTTCAAAAATCATTCAATACAGGAAAATTCCAAAGCATATGAAGTAAATTGCCTTCAGATGTTTTGCACCATTGACATTTTGAAAGAATATCAGTATTTAACGTGTAGTTTTTGAGTAGTATACTGTATGTCTAATATGTCAAATGTAATTTAAAC
>NW_015505295.1:8363-11338 GCF_001515645.1 Sinocyclocheilus grahami
ACCTTAAGATTGCATCAGGAATCTCTTTCAGACAGCCGAGACTCGCAAGTATCAAACTTAGTCTTATTAATTGATGCATTAAGTATCAGTTACACCTTTTTACAAAGGTGTGTTTGAACTAAGAATCTGACGTATCCCTCAGGTGTAGATCTGCTGAATATGCAAAGTGTTCCATAAAATTCATTCTTTATGCCTCTTTCTGTACTGAGTTAAACTTTAACCCTTTCCTATACCAACTGTATGTGTGTGTGTGTGTGTGTGTGTGTATGTGTATGTTAGACCAGTTTATGTGTTTATGTAGTATGTTGGACTAGTTTAAGTGTTTATGTAGTTAATAAAACCTTACTTGTATCATACTTGACGTGTTCATTGTTTGCTCATAACCGGAGTCACTAATCATGCAGATTTACGCTACAAGCTTTTGTAGAATTGTACAGTAAGAAAGTTATTTCCCTTAACCAGGAAATTAACGTTCTTAGAATTGACAAGACAGTTGACACAAGGTGGTGTAATACGCGCACATCCAAAACCTTTAGGCAGGTGCTCAATCACATGAAACACTTCACCTATCAATAAACAAAAATCGGCACACTGCCACTAATGCTCTAAAAAAGTGTTTCATGTGATCCCTTAGTAAATGTATCATTTGTCCTCATTATTTGGGGAACAGGCACTGTCTCTATAGAATGGACTACACGTGCCACAGTATTATTTAAGTGGGTGGAACATCATAACTGTAATTTACACTACCGTTCATAAGTTTGGGGCCAGTAAGATGTTTTACGTCTTTGAAAAAAGTCTCTTCTGCTCACCACGGCTGCATTTATTTGATCAAAATAACACTGTTTTTTTATGTGAATATATTGTGAAATATCATTTATTTCTGTGATCAAAGCTGAACATTCATTACTCCAGTCTTCAGTGCCACATGATCCTTCAGAAATCATTCTTATATGCTGATTTGCTGCTCAAGAAACATTTCTTTTTATTATCAATGTCTTATCAATTATCAAAAGTTAGAACAAACATTTCTGTTTCAAATCAATGCTGTACTTTTTAAAAACCTTTTTATTCAAAGAATCCTGAAACATTGATAATAATCAGAAATGTTTCTTGAGTGGCAAATCAGCATATTGGAATGATTTCTGAAGGATTATGTGACACTGAAGACTGGAGTAATGATGCTGAAAATTCAGCTTTGATCACAGGAATAAATTACTTAAATATATTCAAATAGAAAGTTATTTAAAATTGTATTCATTTCATATATTAAGCTGTGGTGGGGATAAGAGACTTTCAAAAACATTTAAAAAAATCATACCAACCCCAAACTTGTGAAATAGTAGTGTATGTTTGAGATTATACTTACAAATCCTGCGCAGAGCAGAGGTACAATGCAGATAAAAGAAAGAATAATCTTATAATATAATAACATAATATGTGAAATAGCAGAGTTGGTGGATTTAGGCGTCAGAGTGCAGAATTCAGCACTCAACAAAACTCTGGTGTTTCAGCGATGACTCATCTGAACGCCTTTGATTGGCCATTGCATTAATAAACTCAATGGAACCGTATGTTATTGGTTGTAATGCTCACCGCTGTAAAAACAAAAAAACAATATTTAGTTTTATTTGTTGGCCCTAATATGCACAGTTAATTATTCATTTATTTATCGTAAGTATGCAGAAAAAGAAAAAAAAAATTTTAAAATAAAAAAACATAATATACAAAAAAATACACCTACTACTAATAATAATCTTAAAACAACAGAACAGCAACATTATCATCACTGCAAACATCGACACAATCATTCACATGAACACGTTTTCCTCACATGTTTCTTTAAGTTAGCAAACGCAGAAACAGCGCTGTACTCGATGATAACGAGGCAGAAACGAGCTCGTATATGCTGCATAAACAAACAGTGTAAAGTGTATTTAACAGGTAAATAAGTGAGATACTGTGATCTGCTGAACTCTCCTCAGAACACTCGACGCTGACGGAGTGACCGCACGCTGGTGATGACGTCGTCGGGATCAACAAAAAACCCGCCAAATTCTATTTTTTTTCTTTTGCCTAATTTGTTTTTTTCTTTTTTTAAAACAAACATACAGAGATACATAAAGTCAAACAGAACACAAACAAAAATGGGGGATACATATAACAGCTATACATCATGGAGGGTAAAACATTACATTTTACAAATAACATGTTTTAATATGAGAGACGTTTTTATAAATTTCTTGTCCCTAGTGATTGAAATCAATGAGTCATCAAATATTTTAAGTTCTTTACAAAAAAACTGGGAGTAATATACATTATTTTTTAGCAAAAACGATAATAATAAAAAAAAAGTAGAAAATCAGCATATTAGAATGATTTCTGAAGGATCATGTGACACTGAAGACTGGAGTAATGATGCTGAAAATTCAGCTTTGCATCACAGGAATAAATTACATTTTAAAATATATTAAAACAGAAAACAGCTATTTTAAATTCTAATAATATTTCACAATTTTACTCTATTTTTGATCAAATAAATGCAGCCGTGCTGAGCAGAAGAGACTCTGACCTGCTCATCCATGTCGGTGAAGTCCAGATCCATCCTGTTACTGTGCTCCTAGATACCTGCTTCCAAAAGTCTTCAGTATGTTTTCAGTTACAAAATAAATGTGTGTATCATTTTCTACATGATACTACAAAACTACAAAAAGAAAATTTTGGTGAGACATCTTTTCTAAACTTGTTAATAAATGTATTACAGTGATAGTACCTATTAGGTTTGCCGCGATAGACGGTGCTGACGGTGATACCGGTGTTAAGCCGTAAAACCGGTTACGTCACTTGCCCACCGCGACACCGACCCCCACCATCGTTTTGTTCATAATTTAGTTCAGTAAAAGGGAAGTCGTGGCCTAATGGTTAGAGAGTTGGACTCATAACCCAAAGGTTGTGGGTTCGAGTCTCGTACCGGC
>NW_015505295.1:12425-12649 GCF_001515645.1 Sinocyclocheilus grahami
GGGACAGAGAGAGGAGAGGGGAGACGGACAGAGTGAGGTGAGAGAGACGAGAAGAGTGAGGCGAGACAGACAAGAAGAGTGAGGCGAGAGACGAGAAGAGTGAGGCGAGACAGACGAGAAGAGTGAGGTAAGGTGGGACAGACGAGAAGAGTGAGGTGAAGAGTGAGGTGAGGTGAGATAGACGAGAAGAGTGAGGTGAGGTGAGACAGACAGAGTGAGGTGAG
>NW_015505295.1:20395-23125 GCF_001515645.1 Sinocyclocheilus grahami
CGAAATCGAAGAACGAATTTTTTGTACGAACGTTTTGAGTTTGTTATAAATTGCGATGGGTTAAATAAACTCAATAAGCAGACAGATGTGACTACAGTCAAGCGCAGATCAGTATTGAAGTGCACAGGAAATAAGCAGCAGTCATATTTAAAGCAGTTTAAATTAATATTGAGTACTGATTGATGTTCACTTGGATTTTTTTTGGAAATAACTTAATACTCTGTCATTTATAGTCATATGGTAAAATTTATATTTTTAATTGTGTAACGTTACGTTCAAAATAACTACAAAATGTCATGCCTTTGAAAAATAAAGAGAACAACAGAATGCGCTGCCTTAGCACGTCTTGGTCTCCTTGAGCATCTTTCTGGCGCATGCCACAAACATCAACCACAGTGAATACTTGTCTTTTAAAAGGTTTCATTTAGATTATTTTACATTAAATGCATCATATAGATCACTTTGGAATAAATCACAGTAGGCCTATGTATCATGATAAAAAAAAGTGACTTTACACTCTATAAAATACAGTAGGCTATAGCAAATTATTTTACGGAACCCCTATCACTTTAAGAACCGCTGGTCTACACAGAAGAAAGCCCTGTCTAGACTCTGCCCCGGTACGAGTTGTGTCGAGCTATTCATTAGTCTGTTTGATGAGAAAAATATGAAATTAATAACCTATTTTATCAATCCATACAACTGCAGCAGCAGAGGACTATTATTCTGCTGTGATACTGCAGAAGAACTGATGATGGCACGTTTTGATCTTCGACTGACCAATCAGCAGAAAGGGGCGTTTAATTTCCGCCCACATGTAGAAAACTAATATTCAAGCTGTTTATTCATTTTTCCACCCATGAATTCTCGTTTTTTGGAAAAAAAAACGAGAATGGAGCTGTTTTCTCATTTTTCTACTTTCAATATTTCAAAAAACGAATGATCGAATGATACACGGATTGTTCTGGAACTCCACCTTCTTTGGCTGCTTTTACACTTGGCATTAACATGCGATCACCGTGATCTGATCAAGCAGATCGATCATCAGTCAATCAGGACATTGACACGTTTACACTTGGCAACATCAGCTGACTTCTCTAGCTGGATAACCGATGGGATCTGTCTATCCCACACAATATTTAAATAACTCTGTGGTGCAAAGTGGTGGGTTTTCTTTTGAAAACTATTTTCAATCAATCACAATAAATGTAGTCTATCTAGCGCTCTGTTCTTCTGACAGTTCGGGAGAGACGGGGCGGCGTTTTGCGTGATGTCGACCTGGGTATGCAGACACGATGGCTGGATTGCGTTTACATTACACTGAGATCCGATCACAATATGCGTCCTCGACTACCTCTGGACCAGGACACGCTGATCGGATAACTTTCTGATCAAGTCAAGTCAAGTTTATTTGTACAGCGCTTTTCACGATACAAATCATTGCAAAGCAACTTTACAGCAAATTAAGTTTCTACAATATTTAGTGGTAGTTTATCAGTGGTGACTGTCAGTTAATGTACACACGGCAGAAATGTACAGAAAAATCTATTTAAGACGTAATACTTTAGTGGACTTTGCTATCCTAGGTACTACCAAAAGTCCAGAGTTTTGCGACCTTAGGGAGCGTGATGGATTGTAGCGTGGTAGAAGACTAGTTAGGTACGCAGGAGCTAACCCATTTGGGCCTTATAGGCAAGTAATAATATTTTGTAACTGATACGAAACGTAATAGGTAGCCAGTGCAGAGACTGTAAAATTGGGGTAATATGATCATATTTTCTTGACCTGGTAAGGACTCTAGCCGCTGCATTTTGGACTAACCCTGATGAAAAATTTTCCTATTACAACAAACTAAATCTATATCTGCTTGAAGCGTTATAATCATCAGTATTATTAATGAAGAATCAGGGTTCATCAGAATTCATCAGGGTTTTTTAGTTGGTCATTTTGATGCATCCCTGAAACTCCATGAATGAGGTACATAATTGATCTTCTAATTATTATTTTTAGAACATTATAAATCACAAATCCCATGTTTCTACAGGGAGAACTATTATAAACCATAGAACATGTTCTTTTAAGTTGCAGAAGTTATGAAGATCAGAGGAGAAATATGATGGAAGAATTAAGAAGAGATGGGCTGGTATTAAATATATACTGCAAAGTGGGTTGATTAGTCAAAGCAGGAAAAATATTTGTAATTTCTTAATTAGAACGGGTTTGATGAGGAAAATATGATTGTGGAAAACAAGCTGGAGGAAATAAAATGGAATAACATCACAGGAGAATAATCCTGAAGATGGCGGTAATGCAACGCTCTTGGATGCAAGCTGCCATTAAACCTCAAAGAAGAGAAGAAGAAGAAGAAAAGAAGAAGATGGCTGCGTTCGAAACTGCCTACTTCTCTACTATATAGTAGGCGAAAAGCAGTAGCTGAGCGAATAAGTATGTCAGAAACCTCAGTATTCATAAAAGAGTAGGCGAGAATTACCTGGGGATGTACTAATTCTCACGAGGATCGGACACGCGTCTACTTAAAGTGAGTCCGAAACCGTATACTTCTCTACTATATAGTAGGGGAAAAGCAATAGCCGAGCGAATAAGTATGTCCGAATCCTTAGTATTCATAAAAGAGTAGGCGAGAATTACCTGGGGACGTACAGATTCTCACGAGGATCGGACACGCGTCTACTTAAAGTGAGTCCGAAACCGTATACTTCTCTACTATAT
>NW_015505295.1:23332-25209 GCF_001515645.1 Sinocyclocheilus grahami
GAATGTCAGTAATGTAAATACATTTCCATAAAGTAACTAAATATAAGTAATCAATTTTATTTGTCCATTAGTACTGTTGAAAAATTGAGGAACATTTGTGTTGGATAAAAAGCTACTTAACACATAATCAACTACCTCAAAATGTAAATGTAGTTTTGAGCAAACAAATCTCAGAGGTAACTTGACTCTTGTCTGGATTAGACTTGTGCCGGTATTCGGTAATGCGATATATCACGGTAATGAATATGCACGATATTGTTATCGTGGGCACTTCTAAATACCGTGAATAATTATATATTACAAATTATTCCGAATTTTGAATGCATTTTAAGAATACTTTTCCCATCAACTGGTCAAAATGCACAACGCTGTATGCTGCGTGAAAGATGCGTGCGCACTCTGATGTACACATGCGCGGACGAGAAGCGCGCGGCGGAACATGTGAGAGACGCTCTGGAGGAAAGCCACTTTCACTCTCTGACAGCAGATGGCGCTAAACTGCAGAAATAATAATAATAATAATAATAATAATAATAATTCATTTAAATGCAGCCATTACCCCGGAAACCCTTTAAATAAAGCAGCTGCACTGTTCTGTTCTTTCTGTTTCTGAAAGGTGTTTAAATGATTTAAACAGCCATTCAGATTTGTGTATTTGCTATGATGTTCATCACAGCACCAAATACTTACATATTTAGACTTAATAGGCTATTTATTTTCAAACTTTTTTAACATTTTAATCTTACTACAACATGCCCTAGATATTGTTTGAAAGTGTTTTGATTCTTTATTGTTCGGTCACGCTTTATATTAGGGCTTCATTAGTTAACATTAGTTAAAGGTAGGGTATGTAATTTTTCAAAAACGCATTAGAAAACTGATTCGGGCAGAATAGCAAAACAAACTTGTAGCCAGTCAGCAATAAGGGACGTGTCTACTCCTGATGTGGAGGAGAGAGCGTTCAGTGCACAGTAGGACCCGTGTAAATATCGGATCAGCTTTCCAGCGCTGGAGAGAACTCAAGGAGCGGAGGCCTGCAATCGGACGCCGAGGTTGCTTTGTTTCTTCTCAGTAGCTGAGTAACACCGTGTCTACAACAGCTAAAGTCTGCCTACACTGGACGCGATCAAACGACCGTTGAAAACCATTTGAAATGTGTGTCAGCACGTCATAAATAGAACCCGGCAGCAGTTTTCTGTCGGGGATTTGTTGCGCCACGCCGCTCACGTCCGTAGACACGGCGTAACATTGGTTTTGCTTTGTTTCACAGAACTAATCGTTGCCTGGGTTGCGTACGTATGTGTGGGGCGGAGCTATCAAAATAAGGGCGAGACCCTTTTGGGGTAGGGGCGTGTTTGTTTTGGTGATTTCAAATATCAACATTGGCTACCAGAAATCGCTTACCCCGCCGCCTTTAACATAAACTGCCAATGAACAATTATTCTGAACATTCATTAATCTTAGGTATTCCAATATTTAATAACACGTTGTTAAAATCGAAAGTTGCAATGGTGTTATTTAATGAGCTAACATGAACTAAGACTTGTATTTTTAAACAAAGATTAATAACTTAAAGATCAATAGCAAATGTAGCTATTGTTCATTGTGAATGTTAATGCATTAACTAAGGTTAACTAATGAGATCTTATTGTAAAGTGATACCTATTGGTCTTTATAGTTCTTTTGCACTTTAATCTGTGTAAAACTTTTAACTTTATACATTTTTCTGTATTGCTTTATTGCATTTAAATGTTCAGTTATTTTTGTTATAAGAAAAAAGTTATTAAACCTGTTATACTGTATTATGAGAGCATAAATTTAAATACTGTGATAATACCGTATACCGTGATAAAAGCATTAGCAATTAATCACAACAT
>NW_015505295.1:25784-31760 GCF_001515645.1 Sinocyclocheilus grahami
TCATTGTGAATGTTAATGCATTAACTAAGGTTAACTAATGAGGTCTTATTGTAAAGTGATACCTATTGGTCTTTATAGTTCTTTTGCACTTTAATCTGTGTAAAACTTTTAACTTTATACATTTTTCTGTATTGCTTTATTGCATTTAAATGTTCAGTTATTTTTGTTATAAGAAAAAAGTTATTAAACCTGTTATACTGTATTATGAGAGCATAAATTTAAATACTGTGATAATACCGTATACCGTGATAAAAGCATTAGCAATTAATCACAACATTAAAATTTGATACCGGCATATCCCTAGTCTGGATGTTACAGGGACAGATGAGCACACACGTCTGCTTATCCGGTAGAGAGCGGCTAATGAAGCCCTCTTCACCAGAAAGCGGAATGCTGCCATCAAAGGCTTTGTGTGAGTATACTACAGAAATTAATAAAACATCTTTTAAATCTTAAGTTGTAGTTTATTTTAATTATTGTAATTTCAAACAGAGTTATCAGCACTTTTCTGATTCTTGTTTCCTGTGCATTTGCTGCAGAGCTTTTGTGGGGGAGCAGGACCTGCAAGGAAAGGTGACGGCGGCATTTGTGGGAAAAAAGGGAAAACCTGAAACAAAAATATAAATAAGATCATTCTGTTACTTCTAATACAGAAATCAAATGACATTGTGCTGTTAAAATTACTGCTTTTGTATTATATTTGTGCTTCTTTGCAGGATCTGAAATGTCTGCAGACTGGTGTGAGCTGTGAGGATGGAGAAGTCCACAGCAGCATCCTGGAAATGGTCCAGTGCCGCGGATGAGACGCTCCATCACTCCACCTCTTACTGTCTCATCAGGACCAGGTGCTGCTGTGGTCTCTTCATCCTCTGTGACCCCAGAGCCAGCTGGAGCATCTAGAGAAAAACCAAAAGACACTGAAGATGTGAGTTTGGTCAAGTTTGTTCTGCTGGTTTCTGTTCATACAATATCAGTCAATGAAACCTGAGTTTCAGAAGCTTCAAAAGTATCATCAAATAATGTCATGAAGCTTCTGAAAGTCAGGCTCTCATCGACTGATATTGTATGAACAGAAACCAGCAGGACAAACTTAACTAAAATAAACTTTTGTGTTCAGAAAAACAAAACAAAACATGATTGAATTTATGTTTGGATGAACTAACACTTTAAACCCCCCAAATATAAACTGTATGGAATATATGTAAGCATTTATATTATAGTAGTACCTTGAAGAAATAAACTAAGAAATAAGCAGCTTTATTGAGCGTTTGTGCCCAAGACACAAAAAAAGATTTACAAAAATCACATTTACATTAATTGATTTGTCAGACACTTTTATCCGAAGTGACTAACAGTGCTCTTATTACAGGGACCCTAAATCCCTCTGCAGCAACTGGGAGTAAAGAGCCTTGCTGAAGGACACAGCGGTGGTGATGACTGCAGAGATTGAACCAGTAACCTTCTGCTGATCAGTGCAGTGCTTTAGCCCACTACACCACATATAACAAAAATTAACATGTAATTGTAAACATATGAGATGAAATGCTGACAACATCAATTGTAAAATGTTTTACTCTGTTTAAATGTTTTACAGATAGTCGTGCTCATGGAGAGCAGCACACAAATGTTTGGAGCAGACCGAGTGACAGTCAGATTGTCCCGCACATGTTCTCCTGCTTTTATTCAGGGTTGTGTGGATCAGGAGCATCATCATGCTCTTCCTCATCCTCTCTGTGCACTCAGACAATAGCCCCGATGTCCCTTTCTCATCCATGATCAGATTCAGTCTGACTGCAGCAGTGAGGGTCGTGATGGACAGCAGAGACAGCTGAAGGTGGACACAGTGGTCAGCTGCTTCATCAGAATAAAGCTGCAGAACTGTCTCAGCTGTGTTGAGATGCAGTAGATGTGGGCTCACCGTCTGTAAATACATGATTGTTAGAACAATGTTTGAATAAAGCTTTGTTTCATGTGTCGATTACTTGTATTTATTTATTGTCATGTTTACTTTTATTTATTTTTATTCATTTGTTCATGTTTCCTGTTTTCAGTAAATAAAATATAATTGTTTACTCTCTGCAATACTTTCGTAAGAGTCTCTTGAACAATGCAACACATATAGAGAATGTACAGTAATACAACACCAGTACTGCAGGAATTTACTCTCAATGCACAATGTTTCTATGCAATTAATTCAGCTCATGGAGAAGAATGCCTTTCTGTGTCACAGAATCACCTTCTGCGGTATATGCTGTCAGAAATATGTGAACGCCAACATGGATGAGAAATCGGTCACTACAGTTCGTCATGCCATGAAGGTGCTTGCAAACGGCTCAGAAACCATGATCTTCGTATTCTTGGGTGTTACAGCCATTGATACAGAGATCTGGGTTTGGAACACAGGTTTCATCCTCCTCACCCTCCTCTTCGTCTTTATATACAGGATCATAGGTGAGTGCAGTTGTGGCCTATTAAAACTTTTTGTAAAAAATATGTATTAAATTGATAATCCACTCTAGTAAATATCATTTTTGTCCACAACATTCGATTATATATACTTTTTTATAATTACAAAAGTCTGTTTATATGTATTTTTCAAGTCTAAATATATTGTAACTTCAAGTCACAATAAAAAATACTCAAATAAAAAATAAATTACACAGATGAAACAGACACAAACTAGATCATCGTGGCTGTAATCAGTCACTATCTCATTTGTAATGCAAAAGTCGCACAGTGGTAAAAAAAACATTCAAACATGCAATATAACAGCAAATTCCCATAGCACACTTCACTATAAACACTTACCCAAACCTGTTTTGCACACCTTTTCTGAATGGTAAAGTTTTGCAGTACAAACCTTTTTAGTCTGTAATGACACTGCTGCATGCTAGGTAATGGGCCTTGCTAATATATTCATTCTCAATCAACTAAATCATAAACTTATAATAAAATATTCATAATAATTTGAGTTTACAGAGAAGCCAAAATCAAAAGTTTAAGAGATCTATGCTCATTCATTGTAACATTCATTGGTCGTGCTTGACAGTCAAGATCCACTCATTACAAAAAAGAAAGAAAGAGCAGTGTTATTTTATTTTTTGTTTTTTAATAGAAAAATCATATTGTTCACAAATATTATTTGAAATAATTATGCTTGAGATGTAAAAAAGAATAAAACATTTAAAATCTCCCTCACATTACAAAGATTTCTCTTTCAAAGAATGCCTCTTGGATGTGTTTTTATGATATGTTTAGGAATGTTTGTTTTATATTTGCAGGTGTTTTCTTGCTCACCTGGATGTTGAACAAGTTCAGATTGGTTCCCATCGAGGTCATTGACCAGGTTGTAATGAGCTACGGTGGTCTGCGGGGGGCAGTGGCGTATGGACTAGCAGCCATGTTAGACGAAGACAAGATCCCAGAGAAGAATCTGATGATTAGTACCACACTCATTGTGGTGTATTTCACTGTCATTCTTCAGGTTAAAACCCTATCACTCTTATCACAATTATGAGACTCTAAATGCTTGGATTATTTTGTACGTCCTACCTAACCTGTAGTGGTTATGTCTATGTGGTTTCTTTTTAGGGACTAACAATGAAGCCATTAGTTCAGTGGCTCAAGGTCAAAAGAGCAGCTCATTCAGACTTGAAACTTATTGAGAAACTAAACAATAGGGTAACTATTTGACAGTATCTATTTATGTGTTCATTTTAATAGTTATAGAAAAAGTTATATATATGGTGTCTTCATAGGCATTTGACCACATACTAGCAGCAGTGGAGGACATTTGTGGACGTATAGGAGATAACTGGTGGACCAGAGGGTGTGTTTTCCTCAGTTCTGTGGATATACTTAAATATTAATAAAAATATATAAATAAATATATGGACACACATCTCTTCTTTGATCTCTCTCCCAGTTGGAACAGGTTTGAGGAAAATTATATCAGCTGGTTATTGATGAAACCTAAGGCCAGAAGGAACAGAGACTACCTATTTAGTATCTTCCACAAACTCAATCTGGAGGATGCTGTTAACTACGTCAGTGAGGTAAGAGCATAGATTGGCGTTATACATTGCATAATATTGTCATTTGTTTGGTTATCTCAAACTGCATGTGTTTCCTGTAACAACAAAGTTTGCAATAGTTCTGTCATGACAACTCTCAGAGGGATTGGCATGGTAATGTACATGACAATGTTAGTTAATGTATTTGGTCTTGGCGGGATAGATCTGCTTTGCTGCTCCTGCGGCAGAGCAAGTACTGAGACTTGCTACTGCCAATGCATCCACAACATGCTGCTGTGAGCATGTAAGAAATACTGCTGCTGCACATATAACATATATGATAACCTCCATAACATAGCCTACATGATCACCCCATAGCAGATCTATACAGGTGGAGCTGGGGAAGGTGGGGGGTTTTCTGAAGTGTGCTGTAACTGTTACCACAAGCATTAGCCAAGCATTTGAATGCTGAGCAGTGAGCTCATTGGCTAAAGATACAGGAGAGAACCAATCAGCTGTGACATGTGATAATGATGTCATTATGTCATATTGAGTTAGATCTATCGGACTGCGCCATCTAGAGTTTCATGCCAGAACTTTGTATTTTCACATACAATCATAGTGAATATAGTGATTGCAATGCAATCCATGTGCTGCTTGTGTACTATCAACAAAAAAAGCTCATGAGAAATGTATGTAACCTCTTTCTTTCTTCATGTAGGGTGAACGTCAAGGATCTCTGGGCTTCATTCGTAGTGATGAAGCAGCCAATGTAGATTTCAAAAAACAATTTGGTTCAGAATTTACAGATGTGATGCCTGATATAATGGTTGATATGTCAAATTACGAGCTTGAAATCGAAAATCTTTCAGTAACCTCCATTGTGTAAGTGAACTGACTGTTTAAATCACATTTAAACACAATTGCGTAATTAATGCATCAGTTGTAATCAATCGTAAAACAGTTATGAGTAATGAAAGAGAGGGATAATTACTGTCTTAACAGAGATTTATATACAAGACTAAGAATCTTTTCCGGAGTTACAAAGCCAAAAGTGCTCAAATTTGACAAATAAATTCCTAAATGGTGAGATGTGGCAATAATGAAAATTGCTTTGTCTCTTGTAAATTAGAAAAGACACTATTCCCTCTGTATCCCTGGACATCCATGGGCAAGACAGGAAAAATGCGGTGGACGACATCAATGCCCATCATCTTCTACAGCAGCACCTGTACAGGAGCAGAAAGAATGTATGAATCGCTCTCACAGACACGTACACAGTTTGCATCTCATTTGACCCATAATTTTCTCTCTTTCCGAGCAGCATCGTCACAAATACAGTCGCAGTCACTTCAGCATTAACCAGAGTGAGGACGAGGTGCAGGAGATCTTCCAGAGGACCATGAGGAGCCGCCTTGAGTCCTTCAAATCAGCTAAGATGGGTGTCAACCCTGCCAAAAAAATTACAAAGCACCACAAGAAGGAGCTTACACACAAGGTAAGAGACTTTCATGATGCCTCTTTCACCTGGATTGCTCAATTATAGTATTGCATCTCTCAATTTATACATATTTTCAGATGGCTAATGGACACCCAGACGGTACAGGCCATCTATATGGAGATGAAGGTAACAATATTTTATATTAGCCTTTTATTAGTATTTATGACACAGAGCAGCTAGCTAAATGTAATTAATTTGAAATAAATATTAATAAAATAAATAAATAAATACATATTATACTAAATGTAATAATAGTGTAATAAATAAATAGACTTGTATAAGAAAATATATAAATAATAGATAGATAGATAGATATTAATAAATAAATGTATATTTTAAAATAACGATACTATATATTACATTTTAAAATAAAATAAAAAATATTACATTTTTTAAATAAAAATGGGAAAAAATTAATATATATATATATATATGTATATATATATATATATATATATATAT
>NW_015505295.1:31961-52343 GCF_001515645.1 Sinocyclocheilus grahami
AAATTAATATATATATATATATATATATATATGTATATATATATATATATATATATATATATATATATGCACTAAAATATGAAATAAACTATATAATGAAATAAAAAATACATAAAGATAAAAGTAGTTCAATAATTCATAAGTTCTATTTAAATCATAATAAATTATATGTATACATTTATAAATTAATAAATGTATATATTTTCCAAGTGTATTTGTAATACAAATGTAATTAAGTATTTGCTTTTAAACATAATGAAATAAAAACAATTACATACAAAGTTGTAAAAATTAAACATAAACTTCCTCAACATGATTTCCTTTTGAGTAAATGATCCGTTTCCACTATTTTCCACTATTCATTTATTAAACTTTTCTGCTCTAATTATCATTCTTTGACAAACAGTGTTGCGGAGTAACTAGTTACATGTAATGGCATTATGTAATTTAATTACAAAATAAATGTAACTGTAATCTGTTACTTAGAAAAAAAAAGTGTAATTAAATTAGTTACTTATGAAAATGTTAGCGATTACAAAGGGGGTTACATTGGAATATGTTCTGCAAAAAGCTAGGATATGTTGAATAGTATTAATTTGTTGCTTTACCTGTTTTTGATGTGTACAATGCCTCCTGACATTTAAACACCATTTAGTAAAGTAATGCTATTTTAATGATTTTTATTGGTTCTCTTATTTGAATTTGCAGCACACCACGTCTGCCAATTACATCAATACACATTATCGCTGAACACTTTAGGCTGCAACCTGTCTGTCTTTTAAATAGGGTAACTTAAAATCTGTAACCTAATACATTTCCAAAGTAACCCTCCCAAAGCATGATTTTGTGTTTTTAGTTGACAGTGCTGTGGGGAGTGAGACTGGTGCTATCCGTGGTACTTTCATGAGAGACACGTATACAGTGGGAGGTAAGAAAAGGGTCTGAACAGATGTTGTTTTGTACGTAAAATCTATAGGCCTACAATATAGTTTGCATAAGTACCATATTTGAATAAGTAAGAAGTTGAAGGTTTGTCGATGTTTCTTTCCTATCTCATTGAAGCTGGCATAGAGAATCCAGTATTCTTGCCAGATATGGACAGTCCCACTCACAGCAGCCTTCCCTGGCTAATGGAGACTGAGGCTGTCGCACCTTCCCAGAGGGCCCAGCGACGCCTGCCCTGGACACCCAACAGACTGCGGCGTCTTGCACCCATGAGGATCAGCACTTGCTCCACAGACTCCTTCCTGATGGCTGATCTGGAGGAACATGAGGAACAGCCCCAAACAGACCATGAAAAAATGTGAGTTTACACACACTTATCTGAAACAATTCAGACATTGTTACTGACCATGTGTTTTTATGACTACAGACGACCAGTCTTTGACTAGATACTTCAGGGCAATAATGCGGCATGTCACAAAGCACATCCACAGGCATGGAAGCATGCATCTACAGATTTCAGGCCAAACCTCCAAAAAAACAAGGTGGAACTGTAGAATAGCTGCAGGAAATTCCACTGAAATTAAACAGCATGGACCAAAATCTCATGGATGTTCCCAGAGAATCCATTTAGGACAACATATTAATGTACTATTGAGTGCGTACAGCAGTAGAAAAAGAAAACGAATGCTTTCAAAGTTTTCCAAGTGACGCTTCTGCCTTTTCCAAATTTTATATGATTTTTAAAATGTAAACACCTTGTGAAATGGTTGGTCAAAAAGAGTTTCCTACATGTGCTGACATATTTCCCATTGCAAAAGGAAACTTGGGCTTTAAAATAGCCAGTAACCTTCAGTTTACATCACAGCCATGATGAACATTATTTGCTATGCGCTATTTCTAATCGGTTTCAGCTGCTGAACTTTTTTTTGGGACAACTTTTAGGACTAGACTAGATTATAGATGGTCTCAAATCTAACAGACACTAACTATAAGCATCTAATTTTGATCTTTAACACAGTGTTGGGGGAAAGGTTGAGAATGTGTTTTGTGCAATAATGCTTATGTAATATTATGGAAGCTTGTTTCTGCCACAGAATGAAAAAATAAATAAAAAAGGAATTGTGATTACTTTTACTCAATACCTATTTTTTTTCTCAGAATTGCAAGATATAAACATCTTGCAATTCTGACTTTTTTTTCTCAGAATTGAGAGTTTATATCTCACAGTTAAGTCTGTGAGAGTCACAATTACCTTTTATTTTTTATCCCATTGTGGAAACTGCTTCCATATAATGTAGCAAGGGAAAAGCCATGTAGGCTTTTGTAAGATCCAGCTTGTGGTTTCATTTCTCTACAAGGCAGATTCTTCCCTGTATCGCAATGTGCAACTAAATTAACAAGGAAGGAATTAAGTAAATTTGATATAAAGAGAGTTTTCACTCATAGAATTAATTTTAGACTGTATGTGTGTGAATTGAGGTGGTAACTGTTACAAACTATGTTTGTGTATGGAAAAGGTCATATTTTAAATCAATTGATTGTATCTTTCATTCAAATAATATATTTCTCTGGACATTGTTCTTTCCTTTGTGGGATTAATAAAGTATTTATCAACATTTCTATTTATCTAATCTACTGTTAGCCATTCTTACTTCAATCTACATCTGTGTACACTTTTATTTTGACATTTTTATTTTTCAGTTGGAGTAATTTTGCTATGTGTAATTAATAATAATAATAATAATAATATCAATTTTAGTAATATTTCTCATTTACATTTAAGTGAATCATCTAATATTTATATTTTATTGCAAATAACCAACAATTATTTTTAATAGTTAATAACACTGAACTACATACTCCTTTCTTGCACAGTAAACAGAAATGCATGTGCATTCAATATTTATTCATACGTGTCATTTTTGTCCAAGACAAACAGTTCAAAAGACATCCATCAAAGTTTGCATACATACAGCTTTAATTAAAATATTGACAATTAAATAGATCAACCAAATAAAAAGACCCAATGAAAGACCACAATTAGAAGAGCTGAGATAAAACAAGAGACAAATATATATTTGAAAACTGGACAGTTCTGTTATCATTAATATTATTTCATCACACTTAAACTAAACGGTTATATCAGAGCGCTGAACATCATGTTGCATCACAATGGAAAGAGTGCTGACTTTGAAGAATCCTATGAAGCTCCTTCAAGATGAGAAGAAGCTTGCATAGTATGATCAATCTGATACATATTGTGCTGTATTTAATCACAGATACAGATATCCTCATTTTATAATCACCAGATCATCATGTTAATAAATGTAACAGTTGGATCTGTGAAGTTCATTTATGGAAAAGTGTCTAAAACTGGAATTTAAGCCAAATATTAGTGACATTACCAATTTCGTTATTGCTATTTCATCACGTATAGAGAACACAGATTTGTCTTGGTTGTTAGAAATGGTTTGAAGACAAAAAACAATAAAGGGAAAACATCACTTGGGAGTCAGTGCTTGATCTATTAGTTTTGCAGTGCCAAATCCTTACAAAAAGTAGCTATAACCCTTGTAGAAAGTTTGGTCCAGATACCCTGTAACTGGCAAGCTCAGTGATTTAATGTGTTCTTGGCGAAAAAAAGAGGCACAATCACACCCACACATACAGTTTTAACACTCTTGAACACATATTATACAGTATATCATATTAATATAACTTCATGTAGGCTTGTTGGGCCCTTAAAAATGTCGTATTTTACCTGTCTGAGAACAGCACCATCAGAAAAGGCACATTCCACTAACTCGTCTGCCCAAAGGATGAATCTTCACCACCTCAACATAGTCAGAAAAATAACCTCAAGCAGCAAATACTCTAGGCTTGAGGAAAACAGTTTATCACTTTAGTTCAGACACAATTAATAGGAGTTCAAGAGGGCTTGACGCCTACAGGCATTATTAAATGTGCTTGTGTGTGAATCATCCTGTTTTTAATCAACTAAATGGAAATGTTTGAGGCGGTACATTCATGTTTAAGTCAATAAAAGCGAGAGGACTGAAGGCCCATTGTGAACTACATAATTTTGCTCATAAATACCATAGGACAATGCAGAGACACTCACAAACGACTTTTTCTTCTAAAAACAAGATGAGACGAATCTATTAGTCAATAGTCTATTGCATATTAGCCCAATTTATATTAGTCACTATCATGATTAAGATCACTATTACCATCTTTTGCTTATCTTTCATAGACTTTGTTAGCAAAAATAATTGATGTGCATTATGCAGTTCCGTTATTTAAAAATATACAAATATACTACTCTGAATTAAAAATGCTTTAAGGTAGCCGCAGTCCAGCTTTAAGGGGTAGAGAGGGTCGCATCACAGTTTCAGTGGGAGGTGCCATTTAAGCCACACCCACCAACTCAAATAGCCCCACCTACAGGACTTTTTATAGCGATTTATTCCGTGGCAACTTCAAAAGGCTGTATAAGTGGTCATCTAAAGCCAAACATGCATACGGGTGAAGGTTCTACTAATCACTCCCCTTATTCAAGTAAGTTCAAATGCTGGTAGCGGCAGAGAAGTAACAGTTCCCAACACATCGAAACAAATGAAAAAGAGCACCGAAGCCATTTGACATTAGCGCAAAGATTTTTTTTATAGAACTAAACTCCAGTTAACTCGCTAAAAGTGGCATTTTATTTAAACTGTTTGGATATAATATCATGTATGTGGGTTTGGTAATTCGCAAAAAAAACTCTCGAAAAATTAGCGAGCTAACCGAACATCACACTCTGAAAAAAATCCAAACAAGGTTCTAAAGATCTACATTTTTCACCATACATTAAAAAAATGCTAAAAATTTTCGCAGTAAATGCGGAGCAGACACATTAGCGTAGTTAACATCCCCCAATTACAGCACCACACCTCTTAGCACCTTGGGCGTTTCGCCAAATCTGAGACCATACAGCTTTTTAAGTGCAGCAAAATATTTGTCAGTCATTTCTCAGAATCTCTCTTGTTCTCTCTCCACATATAAAAGCAGATGTAGTTTATGTAAAATAGCAGCTACACTGGTCAACACATATTTGTGGCTATAGGGCAGAAAGACCACAGTGCCATTCACATTAAGGGTGATGTGAAAGTGTGCCAGAGGCCATGGAGTTAACAAATATTACCCTCCACCTACCCTACTGCAATCCAAATGCCTTTACTCAATACTCCCTGCTACCCCTGTTTTCCGAGGCACATCGGTTTGGTCTGTATGGAATGCAGCTGAATATACAGGGGCTGTGAACACGCAGGGGTTTGAAGAAAAGAGGTCAAAAAAAAAAAAAAAAGGCGTCTGAAAGTTCAAATGAATGTTTGAAAATTCAAACAGAATGTGTGAAAATGTAAACTTGAAGTTCAAAATAAAGTTTGAAAGTTCGAAATGTAATTTAAAACCTCAAAAGAGAATGTCCAAATGTTTAAAAGAAAGTTCAAAAAGAGCTTTTGAAAGTTCAAACGTTCAAAAGAATGTCTGAGAGTTCAAAAGACAGTTTGAAAGTTCAAAAGAAAGTCCAAAAGTTCAAAAGAAAGTCCAAAAGTTTAAAAGAAAGTCCAAAAGTTTAAAAGAAAGTTCAAAAGAAAATGACCCAGTACTTGGTTTATTCAGTTTTATATTAGTGCAACTATTCAAATTAAGGGCTTAACAACAAAAAGACCTTAATAACAACCATTTCAATAGCTAAATATCTGTCCAACCTATGTACACGCCACTTACTTTAAATATATATTTAAAAATACCCCAATAGAATTGCGTTTTAGGGATATTTCCTACAAAACAGGCACTTTGTCTCATTTGACATTTTACAAGAAAGGTTCGTCCAAGACCTCTTGACAGCAAACTGATTCTTTCCCATAAAACATACCCATGAGAGTATCCATCTCCTCTGTAAACGCAACTCAGCATTCTAGCCTTAAAACACATCATCCATTTCAAATCAAGTTCTCTTACACAATGCCACATACAACAAAACTTTTTTTTTTTTGTAAATTAAAGCATTCACTCATAAGGTACGGTTTGCATTGTATAATGAAAGTCTACGACAGAGCCGTCAATAATTGGCTTATTGCACTAAAAGGCTTATGGGACAGTGTTTGTCAGAGTTCACAGGGCTAAAACGCGAAATAAAGAAACTGATAAGTTAAACAGATCATTTCCAGATGCGCTACTGACAAATGCCAGTTAAAAGCAACATTATAAATAAGCTCCGAGATCATAAGTCAGAATGAAATGTCTAACAGCTGTAAAGTTAATATTAATGGATGACGTAGGCCTCTGAGTAGCCTTGGGTGGAATTATATGTGCACACACATCAAATGTGTTATGGTCACGCTCCGACTGATTTGAACACTTGCGTTGTAAGCGCACCCAAAATGAATGAGGCACAGAGACAGTTGACTATGTGGAAAATATTTGCCAACTTTTTGAGTTTCAAAGTTCATCTTTTGTTGATTCTGCAGTCCTTAGCTAATCTGTCACCTCTGCCTAATGAGCGAGCCGAAGAGAAAGCCGCCAGGAACAGCAAAGAACCAATAGTTCAATGGTAGGCGCAATATTTTCCAGACAGCACATGGACTAGAAAGTTAATGCATCACAGAGGTATATAGAATCATTTGAAAGACTGTGAAATTTGAAGAAAAGAGGTGCCTCCAATGTTCAAAAAGCAGAATAAGACATGGACACATGGAAAATGAGATGTAAAGGAACAAAGATGGATTTCCGACTGGTTGGAATGAAATGGAATGACATTTCAATTGTCTTTTTTGCAGATGCTAGATAAGATTTTGCTGGAAAAGCATGATTTACTAGTAAAATATAAAGAATGGTTTCAGATTAGCACAGCAAATGTCCAGAGGAACAGTGGAGGACCTACAGTAAGATGTCATAGCCAACTTTGCACTGCCCTCTAATGGCATTCCTCCACCAACCGACTTCATCAACCCTAAAAAAAAATCCTAATCCTAAACCAAAGGTGGTTCCAAAGATTAGTTCAAACACGCCAGCCTGGCATTTTCAACTAAACCAGAAGACACTGATGTTCAACTTGTGTGTTTGATCAGCTGTGAAACAAAACTCTGTAAAAGGCGAAATCCTGATGAGTAGGGCTCATCAATCTGCTCCTAAAGAAATAACACTGCCTCATTCATTGATCTAGTACGAGTTCATCAAGCAAACCTTCTTAAGCTTGGTTTTGTGACCTAAATAGGCAAAATTAATAGTTAAACAGATCTACAAATCTAATAAATAATGGTATAGCTGCAATCTACATATTAAAAACAATTAGTAAGCGAAGCAGTCTGGAAAGATTGGCTGTTTTTCTATTGCATAACAGTGCTAGTTCCTCCTGTAAGTTCTACATTTGGTTCTCTTTAGCAGCCTGTGATTGGGAGAAGCCCTCCTCCGCTAAGTGCACGATGACCAGCGACTGACAGGTCTGTGAAGGTGGGGCTAAGCAAAGTACATGGTCCTCAGAGTGTCGTGATGGATCTGCACAGCTTTGGCCAGGATCTGGGGGTCTCGGCCATTACTCTGGCCCGACACGTGGCTGCCTTCCGCACTGTGAAAGAGGAGAAAGAAATGAGCAGAGGCAGAAATGTACACTATGAAATACATTTTCCTTGACATACCAGGGAGATACAAACTTACACAATATGCGCACTACCCATTCAGGTTTTCAAATCAATCAATCAGCAATGATGCATTAAATTGATCAAAGTTGACATTTATATTTATGTTTAAAAAAAGATTTCCATTTCAAACAAATATTGGTCTTTTTCTTAAAAAAATTATACTGATCCCAAACTTTTGAACAGTACATACACTGTACACAGTAGTAAAGTGCAAACATCAATATATAAAAACTGATTAAAAAGTGTTAACTTGAAACATACATAAATATAAAGAAGAAAAAAAATCTCCTTTAGCAGCCTGTGATTGGGAGAAGCCCTCCTCCGCTAAGTGCACGATGACCAGCGACTGACAGGTCTGTGAAGGCGGGGCTAAGCAAAGTACATGGTCCTCAGAGTGTCGTGATGGATCTGCACAGCTTTGGCCAGGATCTGGGGGTCTCGGCCATTACTCTGGCCCGACACGTGGCTGCCTTCCGCACTGTGAAAGAGGAGAAAGAAATGAGCAGAGGCAGAAATGTACACTATGAAATACATTTTCCTTGACATACCAGGGAGATACAAACTTACACAATATGCGCACTACCCATTCAGGTTTTCAAATCAATCAATCAGCAATGATGCATTAAATTGATCAAAGTTGACATTTATATTTATGTTTAAAAAAAGATTTCCATTTCAAACAAATATTGGTCTTTTTCTTAAAAAAATTATACCGATCCCAAACTTTTGAACAGTACATACACTGTACACAGTAGTAAAGTGCAAACATCAATATATAAAAACTGATTAAAAAGTGTTAACTTGAAACATACATAAATATAAAGAAGAAAAAAAATCTCCTTTTTTTTTTAACACTCAGGAACTGTGAAGATGTGTAGATACAGTCCAATGATATAAAATACTACTTTTATATGGTATTGCAACACAAATCTGAGTCTGTTTTTTAGGCGGCAGGCTTGAATAATTCAACTTCCTGAAATCAAACCATCACTCTGAATCATTGAAATGAAGAATACTGGCTCACTGTGACACCTGCGGCAACCAAGAATATCCAAAGCCTATTCAAAAATCCGAATGATTGACAGCTTCCAAAAGCCTTTAATTTAAATCAAATAGAACATTTCTACTTATAGACACCAACACAGCGACAATCAGGCCAGTAAATCCCTCACCTGTCGTGCTCTTTATCCACTAAATGGTAGCGGGCTCTAAAGGCCACTAGGTGGGCATAGTAGGCAGGCGCAGGGATGGAAACGGAGCGGGTACATCGCACATATGTGTGGCACAGCTGGTAGGTCAAGAGCTGGAATTCATCGGCTGTAAAGCAGTTGTCGTCCCATAGCACATGGTAGTGTGACGGTCGGCTTGTACCCTGGGTAAAAGAGGTTAAATAATCATTTTGATGAAATGCATTATGTTCAGTTCTACCAAATTGTGTAACTTTAAATGGATTTAATAACTCAATTAATCAATCAATTGATTTGACAGGCAATAATGCAGCAAAACAAGGCTTAAAATGCACTAATACAGTTATTATGTATGTGTGTTCATACCTGTATTCCAGCATGGCTGCACAGATAAAAGTCAAATTCGTAAGGATGGGTGATATCAGTGTCCACTGTGGTACCTGCTGGTATGTTACCACTGCGGCCCACCTTTAAAAATAATAAGAAAAGTAAGTGTGTGAGTTAAAAAAAAATTAAGAAAAAGTGAGGAAAATGTAACAAAGCTTTTAGGAGAAGTCTCTCATATTCACCCTCTCAGTGGGGTCAGCGCAGAAGAGACGAGTGTGGTGACGTTTCTGCACAACGATGTAGGTAATTCCTGGTTGATAATCCTTCTCAAGGCTGATGCAAGCTTCACGTATGGCCAACAACTCGTAGTACAGCACCTAGAAATAAACATGTAACATACAGTTCAAAATACTACTGAATATGGCAGGGCTGCATGATGATGGTTAAACTGATAATCGTGATTATTATAGTCATTTTAGAAATGTATTTTTAGATTTCATCAGAAATCCAACTTGAATTGGTTATTTTTCCTCATCTAGTTTCCTGAAGTATTATATCTACCATATAAATTAACACATTAAAACTGTACAAAACAAGTTCTCTCAAAAGCTAAAACATAGCAAACAGCGCCGTTAACCACATGAAAAACAGACTGGCTGTATTACACTTTCATTTAAGAAAAATATCGCAGTGGAGATTGCTCCAAACTTACATTTTTGATAACTCCAAATTATATTTTTGTTAGTGTTTTCAGCTCATCAGCACTTTTTTTCTTAAAGCAAAGAAATGTGGGCATGGTTAAAAGGTTGGGAAGAAAATGTATCCATTTAGGAGAAAAGCTCCGATTGGGGGATTTTAAACTCTTCAGATCTGGCAACTGCACTCATTAAAACTTGTGGAGTTTTGTTACCATTGCAAGATAATGCAAACGGTTAAATGAAAATGAAACATTTTCATGATATATAATCAGCTGGCAAATATCAAAGACAATTATGCTTAATCAAGAGAAATCACAATAAATCGGGATCATGATTAAAATACATTTAAGCATCTCATGAGACTCTTTCGACCACATGCAGTGGAGGCTAAGGGCAGAGAGGGGGCGCTAGAGAGCCTCACCTGTCTGAACTGTCCCTCAGACACACCGTCCCTGTAGAAGATGATTCTGGTGGGTTTGTAGTGGGTGGACTTGTAGAACTGGATGAGCAGCTCTCGCACCATGGACGCCAGGTCCTGAATCACCTCCTGTCTGGGCCTCTGAACACGGACGGTAGCGCAGTACCTGCTGGGGTGAGCGTCCATGCTGCCCACCACCTGTTCAGCAACAAATTTGAAGTGAGGAGAAGCAGAAAAACAGTATTTCTTTGAAATATCCACAGTCAACATAACAGTCTAACTTTCAGGTCCATAATGAGGATATGATTTCAGGGTTTGCAAATGATTTTTTTTCCTTCACAAATGTGCATGTGATTAAATTGTAAAGAATATGACAAAAAAAGGTGTGTATATGTGGTCGGCCTTTCTCACAGCTGCAATGGAGGGTTTCTTGCCATCTCCTGCGGGTGGATGAGTTACATCAGCTCCCAGAAAAATGACAGGCTGCTGGAATACAGATGGGCTGAAAATCAAACAACATAAATACACATAAACAAGGTGTTTGGCACATTTAGGGGCATTTTGTCAAACAATGAAACCAAGTTTTCAGTGTAAATGGATTAATTTTATTCTCTTACCGCTGATGGGGTACCAGTATGTTGTTGATGCCGCCCAGTTTGACGTTGATCTTGAGACAGAGGTTGGAGAGGGTCTGAGGGGAGGTTTTCACCACGTTCTTCACCTGAACGCACTGAGTGGCCATTCCCAGAAGAGTGTCTCCAACACGTTTCACTTCAGCTAGAGAAAGAGAGCGCAGACTTCAGTGCAACAGTGAGGAGCTCAAAGAATATATCATGTGGGAGCCGAACTAAATCCAAACTTAATGACCAAATAAACATCTGTCCATAAATAGTTACCATAGACAGGAGTTTTCCCAGGCAATATGACGATGATGAGTTGGAGGCCAGCGTAGGTGTTTTTCAGGTGGCGGAACATGGGCTCCACATTATCCGCTCCCTGAGCGTATTTGCAGAAACATGGCTGGCCCTGTATGGGCATCCCTGCATCCTTAGAGATCTTCCGCAGCTGGTCTGTAAAGCCCCTGCAAAAAGTCAGGAGAGACACTTCAGTATTTCTTTTTTAATTCCATTAATAAATGGTGATTTGTTAAAGACAAAAAGATGTAAAAAGCTTTACTTGAGAACTTCCTCTCTGCATTGTCTCTGAGTGGCAAAGCAAGCAATGGCCCACATCTTGATCTCCACACCAGTATGAAACTGCTTGCCTCTCATATCCCACACTCCATGACTTGGGGTGGCTACTGTACGATTCTGTATCACATGGATACAAACTTCTTAACTTGTTGAGATCAAATAGTATATGAACTCAAACAGTATACGGTGTTAAACGTTTGGCCAAACCTACAGTATATGTACTTTTATAGAGCTGTTACAATGAAAAACATCAAAGTTTCAAACTAGTTCAATTTGTGCTCAAAAAAAGTAATCATCATTTACTCAAACTGTTGACATTCCAAACTGTTTGAATTTCCTTTCTACTGTGGAACACAAAAAAGGACTGTCAAGCTCAAAAAACACCATAAAACAACATAAAACTAGTCTATACAACCATATTTTAAGTCTTCTAATGCTGTACACATCTTGCTTGACAATCATAATCATTGTTCACTTCACAAATTTCTCCTTTTGTGTTTCACAGCAGTAATTCATACAGGTTTGGAATGACATGAGGATGAAGAAAATAATGACTTTCCATTTTTTACTTTTTAATTATATCTTTTGGTGAATAATCCCTTTTAAAAAACCAAACAAATTAAACAGTTGTAAGAAAACAATAACAATAATAAAAAAAAATCACATTAAATGCTTCATTAAAAGCCCTATAAATAGCCACACATATTCACAATTTAACAAAAAAAATGGTATAAAAGATATAAAAAGCCAAGCAATTACACACAAGCAACAGATCTCATTATATAAAATTAACACAGCAACTCCTCCCACATCAAAGTCTCTTCAAGGGTATTCTATAGTCTTTGTCCCACATGTAGACATTAAAGTGCCCCTATTATGGATTTTTAAAAATTACCTTTCATGCAGTGTAACACAGCTCTAAGTGAATGAAAACATCCTGCAAAGTTTTAAATCTGAAAGTGCACGTGTATAAAGTTATTGTCTCTCAAAAGAATGAGTCGACTCTGAATCAATTAAAAGAGTCGTTTTTAAAACGAATCCCAAGCCGTTTCATGTTGAAGTCAACATAAAACATTAGCATATTGCCCGCCCACTTGCTGTATTTTCACATTGGTTGAATGAAAATGCAAATTTATTCTTTGCCACTAGGTGCTGCTTTTGGAGCGTAAAAATATATTTTTCCCCGGTAACGGCTGTACACAAAACAGCACTGCACTCACAAACGCTGCTTTATCAGGCATTACAGGCATGATGAAATGAAAATGAGACCAATCGGACCAAGCACCACAGATTAGCGTCACACAAAGGAGAGGTTTGGAAAAATGAATCGTTGAGCGAATCATTTGGGAGTCGTTAAGCAAGTAAGGTAAAAAATAAATGCATATTATAAGACAATTAAAGTGTTTTTTGACCTTGCATGCATGCCAACCTGTTGTTGGGGACTCCCAAAACCAAAATATGAACTTTTCATAACCCATAACCCAGCACTTTAAAATTAGCACACATTAATTATAATTATAAATGTTAAATCAAGCCTCAAACCATGACCAATTTCTAGCCTTCTGCTCAAACACAGACACAGACACACAGACACACATACAGTGCATGAGTGAAAGGGAATGGGTACCATAAAGTGTTCAGAGCTCACCCTGCCGCCGTACTGCAGCATAGGGGCGGGCAGGACACGACCAGTCACCTCCGCCATCTCATCCCGCACACGGAACTGAAACTCCTGCACGAAGGGGTCCGAGTTGTAGTTGGCACTGCGCACCTATGTTTTCAGAAAGATTGAGAGTTGAGACTGATTGAAAATTCTTGTGACCGTTTTGATTTTTGCCTGGATACTATGAAGATCTACTATGATACCAACATTTTGGTAGTCTACATGAAGAATTAGGCCTACTGCAGCATCAGATAGCAACACACTGAACTCACCAGTCTGCTGATCTCCTCTTGTCTGTCCGGTGCCGAGCGGGCCGTGGCTTTGATCATGGTGGAGGTTTGGTTGTCTGTTAATTTTTTAATGCAGCGCTGGCCTACCACAATGTTGCACACCTGAGTGATAGAGAGGACGATCAATTTTGGCACCATTAAAATGAATCGAGACATCTGCAAAGCTTCTCAAAGTGTCTAGACGTGAATCCATAAATCAGTGAAGAGATGGTGGCTGTGGAAAGAAATGGTAGCTAATGTAATTGATCAAATATCTAGACTCTTACCTCTAAAGGCAGATATGTGTGCTTCTGCTCTTGCCCTACTTGCAGGCAGGGCAGATGGGGATACTTGAGCTGTAAGTTGTACTTTTCCCTGAAGTATTGTGCCACTGTTCTCTCCACAGTCTGTCCATTTTCCAACTGTAATGGAAACCTGACATAGCAAAACAAAAATTCAAAGAAAGTTAATGGAGAGCTGGGGTGACTAGCTTTAAACAAAAAGGTTCTAAAATGTTCTTAGCAGTTTTTGCTCTTTAGAGGAATAGTTCACCCAAAAATGTAAATCTGCTGAAACTTAAAACACGTGCTCGACTCATTTCAGATGTATATGAGTTTGTTTGTTCATCTAAACAGATGTGGAGAAATTTAGCATTACATCACTTGCTCTCCAATGGATCCTCTGCAGTGAACAGGTGCCGTCACCACTGTGAGCAAGTGATGTAATGCTTCAATATAACAAAAAGGACAGTAAAACATTTCATATTTTTGACACAGTACAGACTTATTGGCCTGCTAACTGAGAGACAATCAAACCTCACATTATCATGAGAAATATACAAAACAATGCATATTCAATAAACTTACGTCTGGTGGCTGGCTGGTCGACGGGTAACATTACACACCCTGTACTTCCTCCGCATGGTGCCACAGTGGGTGACCTCCACCTTTAGACCTGATGGGAGGAGAAGATCGAATTTACACCACTATACAGATGCAAATGGTAAGTTTACAGCTCAGAGTATTTTGACTATTAAATACAGTACAGGTAAATATTATGTTTCAATCCCAGTTGCAAATTTAATTTATGCAAAAATTAAAGAAGTAATGTGTAAATAAAGCAGAATTTCCTTTACATGTTTCTCCTAAACAAAATCGTCACTTACATCCGTCACTCACATCTTTGAGTTTCCATCCAGTTTTTTTTTTTAATGTTATCCCAAAATGTGCATAAAAATATGTGCATAGAAACCTGGCTACTGATCTATAGCATTTACCATTCATGCATTTTTTTTATTATTTGTATTTTTTTAAGAAGCCTGCATTTTTTTACTTGAACAATTCAGTAAAAACAGTAATATTATGAAATATTGTTACAATTTCAAACAACTGCATTTTATTTTAAAATTGTATTTATTCCTGTGATGGCAAAGCTGAATTTTCACTATGATGTTTATTCAGGATTCTTTGATGAATAGAAATTACTCCATTCTTCCATTCACACAAACCTTTGATCTCTTTGGTGAATTTGACTCTATGGGAATCAGTTAGAGGTCGAGGTTGCTCATCGATGTTGTGGATATCCAGAACCTCACACATGAACTGAATCACAGCTTGAGCTTTGTAGAATGCAGTGGCAGACACTGTGGAAAAAATAAAACATGGTCAATGTTAAACAATTAGTTAATAAAATAGTTACAAGTCATTTGCAGGTTAAATCCCCCCAAATATAAACACAACGATGCTTTTAAAAGTGGGACTATCTGTTTGTCTGACCAATGACAGATAAAAATGACATTAAATTAAATGAAAGAGTGTCAATAATGGCATTATTTTGGATCTTTTTCTTTAATAACCACTGAACTACTAGAACCACTGTCCAGATCATGTAACTGGATAATTCAGACCAAAATGGTTTGACCTATCATAACACTCTGACTTACCATCAATGTTCAACATCATTTTCCACATAGCTGGACGCACTGATTGGTGGAAGCCAAACCACACCTCCCTCCCCCCACCCAGTGGGTGATCATAGCCCTCGGGGGAAGAGAAAAAGGATCGTCCCACTGGGGTGTACCTGAAGTGAGAGAAGACAAACACAGTCGTTACCTGCAGAATAAACATGTGCACTCCTAAATTATCCTGATCCAACCGCTTACTGTTTATGCTACACTAATCCACAACAAAACACTTTCAGTCTCATTTTACTAGTTATGCACTGTATCATTAAAGGCATAACAATCACTTAATGCTTTTCTAATTGAATTAAATGCCCTTTATGATCAGGTAACAGTACTCATGGGAGCTCTTACTTCATAGAGGGCAGATGGCGCATAACAACATCTACAGCATGTACGGGATTTGTGCTGATTGGCTTATCCAGGTTCAGAGGATCAGGTGTGCCCCTCCCAGTGAGGACCTCATGCAGCAAGTGCCAACTGACCAGTGACACAAACTTAATGGTGACCTTAAACAGCCTGTCCTTCCCACCTTCACCTGGCAAGGTCACATCCAGGTCCACCTTCAAATAATACACAAATGTACAGTATAATATTTAACACAAATTTACAAATGCGTTTTATTTAGTCACACAGGTTAAAATAATAAAAGACATGATCATGAAAAATTTTCTGAAGTATGAGATGTTCCCTTTTATGTATTAAAAAATGCGTTTATATTTGATATCATATTTTTATAAAAATGTGCAAATGCAGTAAGGCTGCGCAAAAAATACTGCCTTTTAATTTAGTTCATTAAAATGAAATAAAATGTTAATGCAGCACAATTCATTTATAAAATAATTTTAATTAATTAGCTTTTTTACATGCATTTTTCCATTTTTTGATTGTATAGAATTAAATGACATTTCATTTTCCTGATTTGTGTCAATACTTAAACATCCAAGTACAGTCATTTGTTTTCGTAACTCAAAAAGAAAAAAAAAACATGAAGAGAGTCTTGATCTGGTAGCGTATCTTGCGCTTAGTCATAGCCAATACAGCATCATCTTTTCTCGATTTAGGCCAAATGTATTAAATGAAAGAAAAAAACTGTAAACGCTTTAAAGACACTAAAGTATTTTTTCAAGATATTTAAAAAAGTTTGCTGCATGGTTTAAAAACTTTTGAGAGGAAGAAACAGTAGGCTGTACATCACATTTTAATATTAGCCTACATTCAGAAATAATGTAGGCTAAAATACCGGTAAATAAAGCAAAAGGTTTACAAACATTATAAACACAACTAGGCTATTTTAGTTCCCTTCTCTCCACAACAAATCCTCTAAAGTTAACAGCATTTAGGCTAAATATAAACGGATTATGAACAGGCTGCGATGTCAAGGTAGCAAAAATATGTTGTGTGTGCGCGTGAGGCTCCGGCGCAATCACAGCATTGTTTTCCCATCTGTTATTCCGTCATTTATGGTCATACCAAAGCTACAGATGCAAGACATCATTCAAAACTGTAAAGATTTTGCAAAATAATGAAAACGGTCAAACTTTTGCAAAATATAGAAAACGGTTTTCTGCCATCTTGGTTTCCTTTCCGTGAACATTGGAGCGTGTGACGCGTCAAACTCAGCACATTTTTTTCTTTCATTTTGTTAATCTGTTAATGATTTAATTTAGGGCTGCATGATAAATCACAATAGCGATAAATCGCGATAAGGCAGAAGCTGCGATTGTCATGCAAATCTTTCAATGAAGCACGGCTCTGTGATCAGTAGTAAATCTCCATCCGAAGGCCAGAGGGCTGCTTTCCTTGATTCAACGTGACTAATAAACACAAGACTATGACAATATATGATTTATCGGAGTTCTTCTTATAATTATTATTATAATAAAGTATATAATAATGCAATGCTAATCGACATAGCCTTTATCACTGCTTAGAATGCTATGAAATATTTTGCGTGCCTTATTTATGTTTAAGAAGCCACATCATCTCACAGAAGGATTTATTCCAAACACTCGACTGACGTTATGAAGTGAGTCTGGAGTAAAAACATGTTAATAAATGTGATATTTTCACGTGCTTTTAGATGGAGCAGCATTTACTACACAGAGCTGTAGTTCACTGAGAAGCTACCGCAAACAGTTTTCAATATCGCAGACGATATCTTCGATTTCATTATCGCGTGATTAAATCGTCTGTGATAATGAATGCGATATTGCATAGCTTGTCAGTGAACTACGGCTCTGTGTTGTAAATGCTGCTCCATCTGAAAGCACGGAGATTTACTACTAATCACAGAACCGGCTTTACTGACAAGTTGCGCATGACAATCGCATTCACAACAAGATGTGACCTTATTGAATCCGTGTTCTATACTATCCTGCAATTTTGCTGGTTTTAATACACACAATAAGCTGTATTACCTGCCATTCATTTTCACTTAAATGTAGGCCTAACGGCTGGTGTTTCCTCGGTTAAACTTACGCCAGGGCACTGCCATTGCGATTTATCTATGATGAATTTACAGCTGAGCGTGGGGATTTCACTCATTGGATGCTTCAACGTCACATTTGCATAGGCTACTTAAATTTGTGATTGGTTGACTGATAAATTCAAATATTAAATGGAATGATAAAATAATGTTATTAATCGGTTAATGGACATTTCAAATTTTCGATTCTGTTCAGAACTCATAAATTTGATTTCGTTTCTATTTCTGGTTATCGTTTTTTTCGTATAGTAATTTTGTTCATTTCTGGTTTTCGTTTTCATTCCTTGAACCGGTTCAGAGCCCTGCTTTCCACTTTCCACCATTCCTGGTGTCCATTTATATGTCTTACCCCCCCTGTGGCCACTGGCAATAGAACAGGGGCGCAGCCCCAACGGCTCCTGTCATGAAAATCAGAGGGGATTTCCATCCATATGAGTTTTTTCTAAATGTACCACATTACTTAGACTTTCAAAATCAGTTATTACCACTAAACTGAAAATAAAAACCACAAAAATATGACATGCAATGTCAAATAGCCAACACTGTCATGGTGCCATCATACTAATCATGAAATTAAAGCCAAATCAACCTGCATACAGTCATAAAGGTGTTATTTCTCATTTGTCAATGTTGACATTTCATGGAAACATGATTAATATCTAAATTAATAATAATAAATCTCTCGTTCTTGACACTGACATTTACACAGTGGGTGTTATTTGTCACTTATCAGGAAATTTCCTCTAAAAGCCTACTCAGTGGAAACAACATAACACTCAGAATCAACCACACACAATACCAATAACCCACACCATTCATACATTCACTTTTGTATACCTGTGAAAAAATAAAACAAATACACTGTCACCCAAGACTTCTAAAGAAAGATTGCAATCAATTTGACTTGACTATTCAAAAGCACACTTTTTCATATACTCAAAAAGTGTGCATTTCATATACTCAGTGTAGTCAAATAAAATGCTTATTTTTTGAGAACATCAAGAAACAATGTTTTGTTTGTTAAACCTGTTGCATTTTCTCCCGTTTCCATTTTTATAAGATGATTTAACAACTCCATGTAATAACTCAAAGGATAGTTCATTCAAAACTGTAAGTTCTGTCATCATTTACACAGATATTTTGAAGAATTTTCAAAAATTCAATGCTTAGAACACACTAAAAGTCAATGTTTGGAAACCAACAATCTTCAAATATATCTTCTTTTGTGTACATGACAGAAAATTTAAATGCATTATTTATCGGCTTTAAGATATCGGCCAAATTTTCTTATCAGGCCGATACCGATAACAGAAAAAATTAGCCGATATGGGCCGATACCGATATGGTGGCCGATATATCGTGCATCCCTATCTCAAAACCAAAGAGATATTCTTTCCCCCTAAAAACGGCTCGTTCTAACACACCCCCACATATCTACCTCACTATGTGGAAATATTAGCATAATGCCGCCCAAATGTGCACGCAAAGAAAGAAGGCGTGGTTTCAGTAACCGCAGTTAGTGTTGAAGCAGCCATGTCAGGGAGACGCTGTGTTTCTAGGTGAAAGCAAAAGCACTTTATTTGGCCTTCCGAAAGTAGATGCATTTAGGAATCTTTACGACAGAGAGTGTGAGCGGTGTTTGTGTGCGCACGCGCACAAGAGAGAGAGAGAGAGGTGTGTGTGTGTGTGTGTGTGTGTGTGTGTGTGTGTGTGTGTGTGTGTGTGTGTGTGCGCGCGCGCGCGCGCGAGAGAGAGAGAGAGAGAGAGAAGGGGCGGTCACACTGCACTTTTCGTTCCATTGACTTCCATTCATACGCATGCGAATGCGTCAGACCGGAAATGCAAGCTCATGCGAAAAATTTCGCATTCCGCTGCGTTCGAAAGTTCAAGCTTGGTGAACTCTGACCTGCGAATTAGAAGTAGAAGTAGAAGATCGATACGTCACTGCATGACCTCTCTGTACAGAAATTCAAAAATGGAGGAAGCGCTAATTTTAGCTGTAGCTAAAATTAGCTCCTATGTTATATAATACATCTTTAAAAGATTATAAAAATCTAATAAAAAAATAAGCTGCATGGTTCGCCGTGTCAATGGAAACAGGAACAGATGGTACATTTGAATGCGGACACATTTTTTTATTTAAAGGGAAAAACCTACAGCACTTAAAAATGTAATATATATATATGTATGTACAGTCAAACCAAAATTTATTCAGACACCTTGAACATTTCATTCATTAATACAGTTTATTCACTATAGTTTTAAAAAAATGGTAATAAAATAAGAGCCGAAAGTACTCCTTGTGGCGATCCTCATCCAGCCGAAGCTCCTGAATTAAAGAATGGAACTCTCCCCGCTCATTCTGAGTCCGTAGAATAGGGTGAACAGCCTTCTCCTTTCCAGACGCTTTTGACGCCGTCGCAAAAGACACAGTACACGCACATCTGAATCCATGTTGTGATAACTGAGGGAAAACCTATATCTTCAATAAAAAAATAAACTGAGGGGAAACCTTGGCGCGTGATGTCATATCCTGCTCCCGCCCATATTC
>NW_015505295.1:52780-81836 GCF_001515645.1 Sinocyclocheilus grahami
GAGAGAGAGAGAGAGAGAGAGAGAGAGAGAGAGAGCCAAATTGAATTTGAAATTGAGAGCAAGACACATCACAGTGGAGTCAGCTGTCTTAACCCTGGCTTGTGTACTGCAAACACATATTCATCACTGTGTCTGTCACGAGACTCTGTTCCCCTTTCGGGCTCTGTCTTTACATTTATTTTGAAAGATGAAGCTCAAGATTATGGTAAGGGGCGTTACATTTCCGACGAGTGCTTGCGGTGTTCGGCCAATCACAATGCACTGGGTCAGCTGGCCAATCAGAGCAGACTGCGCTTGTCGGAAGGAGGGACTTTGTAGAAAACGAAGCGTTTGAGAGAGGCGGGGCATAGAGGACCTACAATAATGTACAGTATTTGAAAAATAATGTGTTTTTTGAACATTAAAGCATGTCAACATATTCTGTTACACCAAATACACAAAATAATGATCTTTAAAAAAGCATCATATGAGCCATTTAACAGAAGTGGTCATTCTGCCTAGTGTCAGTTACAAAATCTACAGGTAAGCTGGTTATATAATGTTGTCGATATTTGTGTAAAATGTGTTTAGATTTAAAATTGAACTGGAGCAATTAAAAAGATCTGTATTATACTGTATACCAGGGGTGCCCAATCCTGCTCCTGGTGATAGACTGTCCTGCAAAGTTCAGCTCCAACCCTAATCACACACACCTGAAGCAACTAAGGTCTTCAGGATCACTTGAAAATTAAAGGCAAGTGTTTGCGCTTAGAGTTGGAGCTTAACTTTGCAGGACAGTTGATCGCCAGGAGCAGGATTGAGCACCCCTGCTGTATACAGTGTGCAAATTTTACTGTGACTTTTAGTCAAATTCATTATTATAGGAACATTTAGGGGAGGGGCATTCTGATCTCTTATCACGCAAATCAAATTGTTATTTGGTCGCACTGGCACAGTTAGCCAAAAGTCAACTATGTTAAAGACATTTTAAACAAAAAACTAACTTTACTTAAAATATTTGTTTATAAAAATAGAATTTACTGTATATCATGGAATGTCATAGAATTTGTCAAAATTTGGATAAAGCAGGCCTGTATACTTAATCAAATCATAATGCACGCTTTTAGATTATTAAAACAGAACTCAGAAAAAAATCTGTTATTTGGTGGACCTAATAGAGTTAGCCAAAAGTCAACCATGTTAAAGACTTTTTAAACAAAAAAATAGCTTTTCTTGAAATGTTTATAATAAAGTGATAAACAATGATCTGAGAAGTGCTTGAAAAGTACTATTGCATGTCAAATGCTAAAAAGTGACTAATGGTCAAATTTCTATACACTAATTTTTTTCTGAGCAAAAAAAAATTACTATCATACATTTTTACCATGATTTACAGAAAACGTCATTCAGTGTAACAATATTTTGTATATCAAAAAAATCTTGTCAGGTATATTTAGAAAAATCATTAGATGACATTTAAAGACAGTTTATGAATCACTGTGCAGTTTATCGGCCAACATATCGGTTATCGGCTTTCAAAAATAAAGAATAATCGGTTATCGGTATCGGACAAAATTTTCATATCGGTGCATCCCTACCCAAAATACTAATTCGTTATCATTTTAAATCTTTACCACTTTCCTTCAAACCACTAAGTTTTATCAAAGACTTTAGATCAGCTATAAGTTTTTTTTTATCACTTAAAATGAAATAAAATTTTGTATGATCACTTTTACTTGTATATATTGTACTAAGTACAGTTCAGAATAAGTACGTTGTTTCATTTTCGAGAGAGAGCGTTATGTAAATAGAGAGATATGTAAACGCTGACTTTTCTTAAAATGCATATAATGTGATAAATAATGATTCCTCAAGCAAACGCAGCGAGTGTATGTTTACCGCCTGGTGCTTGCATGTCAAATTGACAAGGATTTTAAGATCTCAACCTCCTCCTTCCTATGGGGCTACTAAAGGTGCCAGGCCCCCCAGACGCCCCGACACATATAATCTCGGCATCTCTATAAATTCTGAGGAACCTACAATGAATAAAACTTTCTAATGAACTTCTGGTTAAATACAAAACGGTTTCCACGTAAGAATCTTGCGTAAAATCGTTCAGATTGATAAAGCGGTGATTCTGTGACGGTCGTCATGGCAGCGGGCAATCAGAAACTCGCCCCTCCCCCCGGCGGCTCGAGGACTGCCGCACCTGACGCACGCAGCACCTGTGCGTGACAGCTGTGCGACGTCAGTAGAGCAAGTGAGTCAGGATCTTCCACACTCGGCGTATGATCGCCCAAAAAAACCAAAACCATAACCCTCACACTCATTTGGTTGCTACGCCCAAACGTACACGAGCAGCGAAACAGATCTAAAAGCTCATTCTTATCACAAAAAGCAGTTATTAGCAACTCACCAAGAACGTTTGCTAAGCAATGAACGTGTGCTGACGGTGGACGTAACAACGTTAGACCGAGTCAATACAACATAGAATAGAAAAGCATCCGAGATCGGTCTGAGAACGACGTAAGTTACCTGTAGTTCCGATTTCCATTCATGAGGTCTCTGTCCGGATTCTAGCCGGCTCCTGGGGATCAAATACCGGCTGAAAGGTGTTTGTTTAAAGCCGCTGAATGTCCTCCGTAAACCGAACTACACCCCGGCTGCTACCGCGGCTGTCGAAGCGGGCCGCTCCGAGGTTCTGCTACGGTCGGGGGTCCACCCAGCCAGTGCCGAGTCAGTCAACCAAAAGGCACGAACTCCCTACCGTATGTCGATGATCCGTAATTGCTAACAGCTGACAAGCCAAACGACCCCGAACGAAATATTTTTAACAGCCGTCGTGAAACAGAGTTTGTCAGGAGCCTCGGACCATTCGCGGTGTCTTCTAAATGAAAATCTCTTCTAATTTAAAGACATCCACTCAGATATGAAGTTTCTAGATGAATATCCGCTGCCGAGTCGAAAATGTGGGTTTTATTCCAGTCGCTTTAGTCCGAGTTTGCCAGCGGCCGTTGACGTCTCATCGACTCTGTCGGTGTGTTACCGGTTTGCCTTGGTTTACCATCTCTGTACAGTCAGGGTGTGTTGCCAGATCTATACTAAACAAGCAAGTTGGTCTGATAAAACTAACTCGGAACACGCGGCTTGCGTGTTCAAAATCAGTCTAAAATAGCCAAAATTTTAGCCTACTGTTTCTTTATTTTTTTTGAGTCACTGCAAAACTGAAATAACCCCAAACCTGAAATCGCCTTTGTTTATAAGCAAAAACCCACAAAAACTTAAAATACACGGACATGGCAACACTGAATCAGGGAGACCCACAGGAAATACCAAAGGCAGGAAACACCGTCACTTCCTAGCATAATGTAATTTATTTGATCCAACTTTGATTGTTAATTAATGAGTAGTGTAAGAACAAAAATGACAAATGAACCCTCTATAAAAATGTTTTTAATGTGAATAAAACATTTTCTATTACTTTTTTTTTTTTTAATAATTGATTTCATGGCAGTAAGGGAAAATGTTCCTCCCATTGTTTAACAAGAACAGTTTAAATTCTCCAATTTGTTCATTCGTGTATATATACTCTCACATTTTTACTGAACTGTACCATAAATTTGTCCTATGGTGTGACATAGCAAAAATTAAGAAAAAAATAAAACTCTTAATAGAACATAAATAGCAAGAGAGAGATTTATCTTCAATGTTAGACACTTATTTTCATATAGTGCTATTTATTTAATATGAAATTATAATTAGCATATTTTTCCCCCATGACTTGTTGGACAACTTCAAGACAAACTTTGCTGTCATTCGTTCAAAACTGCTGAAAATTCTACTATTTTAACTTGAGTTATATTTTTATCTCCCCTATTGCAATGCTCAACTGTTTTTTTAATATAAAAAAAAAGATCGACAATATTAATTATATTCATTTTTATCCTGTGGGACAGTGAAAATGCCATGTCACGTCAACAGCCCATATATATATATATATAATAAATAACTTTTATTTTGGATGCGATTAATCGTTTGACAACACTAATATATATATATAGTGCTGTCAAACGATTAATCCCGATTAATCTCATCCAAAATAAAAGTTTTTGTTATATTTTGTTATATATTTCTTTTATACCATCAGTACTACAAACTATGATCTACAGATGGCAGCAGTGTGCTTAGCATGTACCGTATGTCATTACCAAAAAATAAGATTGTACAAGACTCAAACTAACAATGTCATACTGGACAAATCTGCACGGGCATGAAACACCACACCCTGCAAAAAAAGGTACTTGAAGAATGTTGGGAGTATGGCCGTATCAACATTAGTAGCTTTGAATGGAGAGGAGCAATAGAGGTAGAGGAAATGGGAATAGACACTATTGCATGCTGTAAGACAATAAGTATGACTGCCATCCCACCATGGTTATTCTGTTTTCCTATAGTAAATATGGAAATAAAAGACATTTTAAAATCTGGCATATATCAAAATATTCAACAGTATATAGAAACCAGGTATGAAGATACAATACAGATATACACAGATGCATCCAAAGATCCAATAACTGGCAAAACAGGTGCAGCTGTATTCATCCCAAAATACAATATTAACATCCAAAAAAGAATTTCAGATCACCTATCAGTCTTTTCAGCTGAAATAATGGCCATTATTCTAGCACTACAATGGGCAGAGGAAGTTAAGCTGCATAAGATCTGCTCAGATTCCATGTCCTCCTTGACAAGTATCCAGAGTGAAAAATCTGTAAGTAGGCAAGATATTTTAGATGAAATAAATCAATTAATTTTTAGACTAAACTCAACAAAAAAATTATACACAGTTTACGTGGGTTCCAGCGCATGTGGGTATTGAGGGAAATGAAAAGGTGGATAAATTGGCAGAAGAAGCCCTGAAGACAGAAAATATAGATATAAAAATAGCACTTAGTAAATCAGAAATTAAAGTTATCATTAAAGATAATATTAATAAAATGTGGCAGGATACATGGGATCAAGAGGAGAAAGGAAGACATTTATATAGCATTCAGAAAGAAGTGATAGTTAAAAAGTGTAATCTGAGGCGGCAGGAGGAAACTATTTTAACAAGGCTGAGAATAGGGCACACAAGGTTAAATAGTTGCTTAAGATTAATAGGAAAACTCCAGACAGGATTATGTATACATTGTGGAGAAGTGGAAAGTGTAAAACATGTACTCTTTATATGTAGGAAATACTCTGAAAAAAGGAAAGAACTACAGAGTGCATGGAATAATGGATTGAGCTTAAAAAACTTATTGAGTCTGCCTGGCACACAATATATACTTAAGGCTGTCATGACCTTTCTGAAAGAAACTCAGGTTGTAAACAGGATTTTAAAGTAGTTTAAGATTAATAGGAAAACATGAGACATGATTATGTATACATTGGGGAGAAGTGGAAAATGTAAAACATGTACTCTTGATATGCAGAAAATACTCAAAAAAAGGAAAGAACTAGAGAGGGCATTGAATAATGAATTGAGTTTTAAAAACCTATTGAGTCTGCCTGGCACACAATATATAATTAAGGCTGTCATGACCTTTCTGAAAGAAACTCAGGTTGTAAACAGGATTTTAAAGGCTGAAATAAATGAACTTTCCACGACATTCTAATTTATTGAGATGCATCTGTAGATGATACAAATTTGATATCCCAATGAGCTCACACCTCAGTCCTGCAGATGGCGGTAATGTACTTCGTTTGCAAACCGTCAAATAAAAACCACAGAAGAAGAAGCTTGTGTACAGGATATATTCTGCACTACAAACGTGAGTACAGTATCTTGTGTTTTTTTGTGGTAATCCTTTTTTTGTACTGGTGTAATTTCTATCTTCTAAAACATTAGGATCAATTAATTAAAATGCATTTTTTTTCTTAAATCATCCCATACGAAAGATTAAATCATTTGGGCATAAATCAGTGGCTTACATATTGAAGTATGTAAATAACTAGCTGCATAAAGTCGTGAATGTACGCCAGAATGCTGATAAACTACAAAAAGCTCAAACCTTATTTATACGTGCTACTCAATTAAAATGTTATTCCATTATATGCATGTGATTGATTAAGCTACAATTCAGCTAAACAAGCATTGAGATCAATAACTTAAACTCTGTGTATCTCACCAACATGTGGAATATTCTTTCCAGGTAAACAAAAGTACTGCAGGGTACATTCAGTTATTTTTTCATGTTTTTTTTCTAGTCTTCCATATGTGGCATCAGTCCATTTGCATGACCAGATAACTCTATTTCCTATATGTATTTGATCAATTGTTTTGCCTAGGATAAATGATTTCTTAATTCATGTCTTAATGTTTCAGAGGAATGGATAAAGTCATTACCTGTTTCAACAAGCGCCCAGATGCTTCGGTCCGTCTCATCTGTTTTCCCTGGGCAGGTGGAGGCTCTATCCATTATGCTCGCTGGGCCAAAACTCTCAACAGCTCTATTGAAGGTAACTCTGCTACTTAAAACAATCAATCAATCAAACAAATAAATACATTTAATAACATAAGATGAATTGCATTTTTTACATTCATTGTATTAATTACATATTTTTAAAACTAAATTTTAATCATTTGATTGTTCATTCAAAAGTAGGATATTTTTAGTTTCATTTAATTGTTCATTTATTTTCAGTGTACTCAGTTCGACTGCCAGGCAGAGAAGGAAGAGCTAAGGAACCATTTTTTCAAAATATGCAGGAAATCATTGATGAGATCATCGGTGTGCTTCTTCCACATCTCAGAGAAAAGCCATTTGCACTCTTTGGACATAGGTTTGTGACACTGTTACTAAAGTAGCAGGAAATGATGATAGGTTTTAAAAAGGTATATATATAAGTATATGATGTTAAATTATATAAACAAGCTGATGTGTAGGGCCAGAACACGATAGTCAGTTTAAAAGGAACATGGGCCAGAACATGACAAATATATATACCTTTTTATATAAATAAATAAATACCTGTTCATTTGCAACTTCTTTCTGTAGTTTTGGAGCTATGTCCTGCTTTGCTTTTGCCGAACATGTAAAGAAGGTCTACAACCTTGAGCCAATCCATATGTTTCTCTCTGGAGCCTCCGCACCATATGTAAGTGTGATCTGTTCTGTATGTTGTCATATCTGTCCATTTTATGTGTTGTGGTTTATGTTGTTGCAAAGGTGAGATATTTGTATTATTATTATTTTAAAAAACTATACCTTTATGTGTAAATATATTTAAACGTATATGTTTGTGTTCTAAACTCTTGAACTTTTCTGTAAGTCTGAAGCAAGACTGCAGGCACCAAGAAGAAGTCATATGTCAGATCAAGAGTTTCTTGTGTGGGTCACTTCTATTGGAGGCACACCACCAGAGATACTGGCCAATGCTGAGCTCGCCAAACTCTTCTTACCTGCGCTGAAAGCAGATCTCTGTGTAGTGGACAATTATAGGTGGGTTCAGTGTCTTTCTTTAGCGTAAGAAAACATCAACATATGTGGCATGGAACAAACTTACATATAATACAAATCTGTCCGGCAGATGTAGCAGACCATCAACACCCTTCCTGTCATGTCCAGTATCATGCTTCGACGGAAAAGAGGATGCACCCCATGACTTACAAGGTGAATCTGACAGATAAATGGTTCAGTTTTTACTAAAACAATTTTTAAATAGTTTCGGTTTTATAAAGTGGTAAACTTAGAAAGAATAAACTGCTTATTTGTTAATAATTAGAACACATGTGCATGATTTTGTCATCATTTACAAGCTTTAGTTTTATGTGCAATTCTTGTATTGTGTCTCTTTTGCTTTACAGCTTGGAAGGACATGACAAGTGGTGACTTCACTGTGCAGATGCTTCCTGGATCTCATTTTTACTTGAAAGAAGCAGCAAATGAAAAATATCTACTGGACCACATCACAAAACATCTTGAGACAGCAGAGATGGACTATTTATAGAAACTCTGTCTTTCATTATCTAACTGCAAACATGATACATTTATGATATAACTACAATTTATTCCTAACACATTTTCTTGTCTCTGAAAAAAAAAATCTGAATAGACAGAAAGTAAACCAATTGATGCCAAAATAATCATTCCATTAATTGAGCACAGAAATATTCATGACTTAATTTGACCAATAGATCATGAATAACCTAGATGTACACAGATACATTAATGTTAGAAGATAAAAATATGCTATATGAAAATAATTGTCAAGTATTCAACGCAAAGCTGTAAAAAAAATATAGCTAAACGAATTGTTTGTATTTAAACAGAATGAATGGTTGAATGAAAGGGGGAGGGGGAACTATTAATACAATTTTTAAATAAAATTTGTAAATTTTCTGAATAAAAAGGTGAAAAGTGCAAGAAGTGTTGTGGGAATTTGCAACGGTTACTAAAGTGTTCTGAGTGGCTATTACGCGTTGCTGTGAGGTCTTTAGGGGGTTCTAGATGATGAAAGGTCAAACTGATCCCACCCCAAGTGTTTTTCGGATTTCTGAGTGGTCATGGGCACATGTCACGGTGAGGCGATGAAACGTCTCAGTGCGTGAGTAATTGTTGAGTGTTGCTATGCTGTATAAATTATTGAATAAGCTGCAGTTGCGTCGCCCCGTTACCAAGAGACCCGCTTACCGTGTTTACTGCTGGACTCACAACAGCGACTGACAACACATCTGAAAGTTGCATCAGTTTCGGTAAGTCAAATGAATGTTTTCAGTGGTTTACAAATGACATTTATATGAACTTTACTTAACAAAGATTTTACTGTTAAATGTATATGAATACACAAGTCAAAGTATATTTTAGGTGCAGAAACTCCATTTCCATTTAAGTTTTAACTAGTAGCCCTGCTGTGTGACAAATCATTTAATAAAAGTACAAATATTCAATATAACCTCTCAATTACGAGGTCGTGAAATACATATAGGCATAAATATATGATAAATGCAGGATAAATACACAGGAATAAGTCAGTGTTATTTGCTTGAAATGTCACGTCAAATATCCGAGAGATTGCTTGCTCTGGCATTATAATTTTTTGTCTTTTATCATTCTGATTATTTATGCATCAAATACATTACTAAACGATATAATAATTGTTAATTTGCTATTATTACTAGTAGTTTTACTAAACTATGATGCTTCTTAAAATACAGAAAAGAGAAGTTTTTCATTACCAGAGTGAATTTAACTGATAGGCTGATAATGTCCAATAATAATAGTAATTTTAAAAATAGTTTTATTAATATATATTTTTCGCAAAAAATAACCATTGGGCCAGTTAGCCTCCGTGTAAAGACTGTGTCTTTAGAACTAGTTTGAGCAGCAGTTGCCAAGTAATCAGTCTTACGTTTCCAATTCAAATAAGACCAATCTACCTTTTCATAACTGAATTAAAAAAAAGTTATGACCTTGTTATGACCTTGAGAAAAAAACTGACAAACTTTTTAAGGCTAGTCTAAACAGTTTATGCAACCCGCCAAATCAAAACACAAACAGATTAGAACCTTTTAGAATCAGATGGTTAACCATCTGCCTGTTTACTAGAACTACTTCTTTTGTCTTTAATTGTCATCTTGTTTCTATGATGCCAGCAAACATGGCCACCCTGAGCTCAAAGCCAGGCTTGCGTTACAGTGTGTCTGACTGGGCGACTAATAATAAACAGATATCACACACTGCTGAAAACAAGCGCAGCATTTCACACGAGATACGCCAGGAAGGAAGAGCTCTGCGCAATGAGACGACCAGTAAGGTAATGATCAGGGTGGTTTGAAAGTTGTTTGACAGCATAGAAAGACTGTAGCACTAATTATCAAATATTTTGCTGTTGTTGTTATCAGACAAACTGGGATGAGTATGACAGCAGCAGGCGACTGAGTGACAGAATCAATGACGTCACGCGCTGGAAGGAGAATCTGAAAGTTTGTGCACAGCAAGTGGATGCAGAAATGGATGCTCTTACTCTGGTGATTAATGAGTTCATAAAAACCATGTTCACACTTCTTTTCTCCATCTTTTTAAGTTATCTTAAAGCAACTATATGTATTTTTTATTATTATTTAACCTTGAAATATGTTTAAAAAACATTCTGATGGTACACTTTTAATAAGGTGAATGGATGCCTATATCTCACAATATAGAGTTTATATCTCACAGTTTTTACTTTTTCTCATAATTCTGAGTATATATCACACAATTTCTCACAATTCTGAGAGGGAAAAAAGTCAAAATTGCGAGATAAAAACTCGGAATTCTGACCTTTTTTCCTCACAATTCCCAAGTTCTAACAATCTCACAATTCGGATTTTATATCTAGCAATTCAGTTTTTTTTCCCACCACTGAATAAAAATGGCAATGTTTTTCTTCACAATTGCGACTTTATATCTCACAATTCAGTTTTTTTTTTTTTGCTCAGAATTCTGAGAATTGTAAGATATAAAGTGGCAATTACCTTTTTTATTCCTTGGTGGAAGCATGCTTCCATAAATAATCGTTGTTTTAAAGGGGTCATATGATGTGATTTCAATATTTCCTTTCTCTTTGGAGTGTTACAAGCTCTTGGTGCATAAAGAAGATCTGTAAAGTTGCAAAGACTAAAGTCTCAAATCCAAAGAGATATTCTTTATAAAAGTTAAGAGTCAGCCACACCTACCTAAAACGGCTCGTTCTACCACACCCCCCACATGTCTACGTCACAATGTGGGAAGATTTACATAACGCCACCCAAATGTTCACGCAAAGAAAGAAGGCGTTTTTTTTATTCTCGCTGTAGTATTGTTGTTACTGCCGCCATGTCGTGAAGGCGCTGTGTGATTCGTTGTGAAGGGAAACTACTTTGTTTGGTCTTCCAAAAGAGAACGATATCTGCTTCGTCATGCCTGGAGCTGATCCGTGCTGGTCGCTGAGGAAATACTACAACTTTGCGCTGTGGATCACTGGATCGGCTTTCACCGTGGACGAAGCGGAGTCCAGCCCGGGGTCGTCACATGTGGTTGACACTGTGTTTCTTTGTGAAAGTGAAACTACTTTGTTTGGCCTTCCAAAAAGGGACACGACTAGAAATCAGTGGTTAAGTTGTATTTACAACACTGTTCCAGAACACTTCAACCCAAATATTCAGATGTGTGCAGCACATTTTATGGAGGACCGCTTCCTGATCCTGGGAGAGTAGACTACAATGCCGACTGTTCTGACTCAAAGATTGTAAGTACATTTTTTATATTTAAAGAGTTTTTATATTTTGTATATTTAAAGCGAGTTTTTTGGGCAGTGAAGAGTAGGATTTGTTGTTTGTCATTTCCCTGATCACAAATGCAGACATGGTTTTATGTTTACGCAGTGCGATGCAACGCAACACGTAAAAAGACAGTATTATTATTATAAGTCATTATAATCCATAATTATGTCCCCACTTGATGCAACGAATTCCTAGTTTATAATGGGTTTTCATGTTTTTGAATCATCGCTCCGGCCTGACAGGGCATCATCACAGTATGGTGAGGGGCATAACATTTCCGTCACACGCTTGAGGTATTCGGCCAATCACAACGCACTGGATAGCTGGCCAATCACAGCACACCTCGCTTTTTTAGAACGATGAGCTTTGTAAAAATCGACCCGTTTCAGAAAGGCGGGGCATAGAGGAGAAACAATAATGTACAGTATGTGGAAAATAATGTTTTTTTTTACCTTAAACCGCATAAACACATTTCATTACACCAAATACACCAAATAATGTTCTTTTTAGCAGCATCATATGACCCCTTTAATTAAAAAAAATCCAGTGAAAAAATGAATTGGGAAAAAAAAAAAAATCTAATCTTGAACCCATAAAACATTGCTAAGTCCAAGGAGGAGACGGAACGAGCCCTTGCTGCCACTGTTCTGCCCCTTGAAGTCACTGCGGAGTGCTTGAACCTCAGGGAAGGTCGTCGTGGCAAGGAGCTGGTCAGTGACCCTGTAGAAGCTGAACTAATGAAGGAAGTAGAGGTGATTGATGGAGCACAACGCATCCTTCAGCAATGCATTGACCAGGCCTTTGAACAGCTGTGGTAAGTACATTCATATAGACATTAATTGGTTTGAACCATTCAGTATCAATCTGCTTTGTTTATTTTGGATGACAATCATATCTCACTTGACTTTTGCCTGTTGATATGATGAAGATTATGTGGTTGCTAATCTTGGCATATCTTCTTAGTCGCTTACAGGAAGCACGGCAACAGTTGACCATTGACCTTCAGGATAAAATAGAGGCCCTTGATGTGGACATGTCATGCTTGTCTCTCACTATGCGGTCACCTGAGATCTCCCTGAAGCCAAACCCCACAAGAGTGCCCCCCGGGTGAGTTTAAGAGTAATCTTACTTCTAAAGAGCTATCTTAACATAATAATAATAATTGAACATCCAGAGACTATAGGCCAAGTTCTACGAAGGGACCCCAAATAGGTCAAATTTTAATAAAATATATTTTTTTAATATAATATAATATAATATAAATGTGTTTTTCTTTTTCATTTTTGTTTGCAGTTCCACAACTCCACAGCAGTGGGAGCAGTTCAGCCGATACAATGTTGCCCGAGCTAAAGAAGAGATGCAGGCCTCTGTGCAGATAAGAGAGAACAACATCATCACAAGAGCACAGGTGCCACATCTGATCTACAGATTTAAACTGAATCATTTAGTGTAGTAAAAAGCTATTTTTTATATATTCAAGGGACTTTTAAGATGTTCAAAATGAATTGCATTTCAACACTGTAAAAGGATATCCCTTCAATATGATATCCATTCACTAAATGCATCTTCTCTCTTAGGTGCAGAATGAGCTGGAGGCCCAAAGAATGGCAGTGGAGTTTGCTCTCCGTAAGCGAACTCACCACGAGGAACAGGCCTATCACGAAATGCAATGGCAGCTAAAAACTGTAAGGCCTCTTCTTTATTCTCCCCCTTTTTTAATATCATTCTGGTGTTTTTGAATATGCCGTGAAACTGGGAATGATGAACTTTCATCCAGTATAATAGGGAGTTAAAAAAAATTACACACAATTGAAATATGAATGTGGAAGTTCAGCAATGAAATATGGGTCAGTTGGTCTTTATTCCCAAATAAACCCCACAGGGTGATCAAATGAGGTGTAAAAGATTTAGTATCATTCTGAAGGGGTTTATTTCGCGATAATGACCAGCGGACTGCTAAATATCCTCCTATTATATGACTTCCCGCAAAAAAAATCAATACATGGACATTGATTTGAGTGCATACTATTTTCTTATTGAAAAAACAGACTGTGGAGTGATATGAGAGATGTGAAACTAGCACAGTGGTTGTTGGGGTCTATACAAGTGAATATTCAAAAATATCTGATACTGTAATGTAGCAATTGACCAATCAGAAAGTAGTATCCCATGTGGTAATGGATGGATCTTTCTTTTATTTTAGTATGTGTGCCGATATTTTTCAGACTCAAGAAGAGATTGCTGAGCTGGAGAAGGACATTTGTCACCTAGAGGAGGACATGCAGGCCAAGACGGCTCCTCTAAAGCTGGTCCACACCCGTCTAGAGAACAGGATCAAGAGGCCTGGCATGGACCTGTGCCGAGATGAGGTAAACTCTACAACCAGCTTATTGGCAACTTGCATAACGGTGCTGTCACATTAGCAAAAATTTGTCAAAATTTTGCAGGCAAAAAAGATTGTGTACTATTGTGTAAAGATGTATGCAGTACAACTTGCATAAAAGTTACTTTCAAACCAAACAGCTGTTCTTTGGTCAATGCCTCAAATTCACAAGACGAACTTGAGCCTAATCATAACATTGGCATGGGGAAATCTTGCACCCTCATGCTAAATTCCATATTTCTTTTCACCTTATTTTGCAGCACAAAAGTAAGCTATTTTCTGTAAATGTGCAAGACTTCTGATTCATTAACTATCTATCTTATTCTTCCCGTAAAAATGGGCGTGGCCATTTGTAAATTTCATGGGTCTTGCTTCTGGTCTTATTCGCTTCCAGCTATTTTTAGTTGCTTGATATTGCAAATTGGTGTGTCTTACCATATTATTTTTTATGTATTATCTTAATTATGAACTGCACGTTGTAATTCTTCTCGGTATTTCCCTATAGCGGCTAATGAACCAGAAGTCTCGCCCATAGGCTTACTTCCACACTGACAAATAAGGTGGAAAGGTAAATATCTAGAACAATAATAAAGTGTAGTAAACAATAAAACTATTTATAATTATGATAATAAATGAAAATATAATATGATATTAAACATAACATAACAAATATCAAGCAGCCTATGACACCAGAAGCCTTGCACATTCAAGTTACAAATGGTTACAAAACCCACTCTTACGTTAAAAAATAAGGTGGATTGAAATGACTGGATTTCGCCAAACAACAATAATGTGATCGTACATTATGTCATCAGCAATAAAGAGATGCATGACCTTTGTTCTAGTTAATTTCACCCAGTGAAAAACAAACACAATCCATCTTAATCAGCTGCGTTTTGATTGGTTATCTCATAACCTGTTACTCCCAGGTTCAGTTTGGTTTGGTGGATGAAGCCAAGCAACTGGAAGCCACCATTCTGGCACTGAAACAGAAGTTAGCACACGCCCAGTGAGTCCACTGTTTTACTCAATTCCTCCTTGTATTTTATATCAATACTGCACATTCAAAAAAAGTCTGACCTGTGAACACCTTTGATTCCCAGACACTCTCTGCAGGCTCTGAAACAGCATGAAGCTCAGATGATAGAGGATTTGTCTCGTAAGCAGGACGTCCTGTCGCTGGAGCAGCGCAGCAGCCAGACCCGTCAGCGCCTGACTGTGGGGGTCCAGACTGAGGGTCTGGCCTCAGCTGTGGTGCCTCTCACCAATTCTAGTGGCAGACACAAGCTGGACCTTGCTTGAGTTTCACCCTGTTTCATACCTCATACTTACGGTGACGTCACATTTGCTATTGCTCAGCAAAATTTTATGGGAAAAATCCAGTCATTCCCACAGGAATACAGGAGGAGTTTCACATGAGGGCATAAAATAAGGTGACCAGACATGCCACTTCGCGGGGACATGTTCTGCCCAGGATTTCTAAATTGCCTAAAATCAAGCATAGCGTTAGTTCTGGCAGGTCAGGTTAGTCAAGCTTGCATCAGCTGACTCTCAGCAGATCCACGTCTATAGGGATGCGACATCTATCACAGCACCCATATATAAGGACCTTAAGTATTATCACCAGCTTTTGCGTTGCACAATAGCTAATTACCCTCCTCCATCCCCAACTCCTCCTCTTGTTCAGTCAGGATTCGGCCTTCTGAGTCCCCTTTAAATCAGAATTACTTCTAAAATGTTTACATTAAATTATTGAACATTAATGATATCCAGGGCTAGACTGGGACAAAAAATCGGCCCAGGCATTTTTTGGTCCAGGCGGCCCACCACCATTTATATATATATTTACTTTACATTTAGTAATTTAGCAGACGCTTTTATCCAAAGCGACTTACAAATGAGGACAATAAAAGCAGTCAAAACTAACAAAAGAGCAACAATATATAAGTGCAAGTGACAAGTCTCGGTCAGCCTAATGCAGTACATGTAGCAAGGTGTATATATACAGTATATACGTATATACAGTGGGTACGGAAAGTATTCAGACCCCCTTAAATTGTTCACTCTTTGTTATATTGCAGCCATTTGCTAAAATCATTTAAGTTAATTTTTTTTCCTCATTAATGTACACACAGCACCCCATATTGACAGAAAAACACAGAATTGTTGACATTTTTGCAGATTTATTAAAAAAGAAAAACTGAAATATCACATGGTCCTAAGTATTCAGACCCTTTGCTCAGTATTTAGTAGAAGCACCCTTTTGATCGAATACAGCCATGAGTCTTTTTGGGAAAGAGGCAACAAGTTTTTCACACCTGGATTTAGGGATCCTCTGCCATTCCTCCTTGCAGAGCCTCTCCAGTTCTGTCAGGTTGGATAGTAAACGTTGGTGGACAGCCATTTTTAGGTCTCTCCAGAGATGCTCAATTGGGTTTAAGTCAGGGCTCTGGCTGGCCCATTCAAGAACAGTCACAGAGTTGTTGTGAAGCCACTCCTTCATTATTTTAGCTGTGTGCTTAGGGTCATTGTCTTGTTGGAAGATAAACCTTCGGCCCAGTCTGAGGTCCTGAGCACTCTGGAGAAAGTTTTCGTCCAGGATAACCCTGTACTTGGCCGCATTCATCTTTCCCTCGATTGCAACCAGTCGTCCTGTCCCTGCAGCTGAAAAACACCCCCACAGCATGATGCTGCCACCACCATGCTTCACTGTTGGGACTGTATTGGACAGGTGATGAGCAGTGCCTGGTTTTCTCCACACATACCGCTTAGAATTAAGGCCAAAAAGTTCTATCTGGGTCTCATCAGACCAGAGAATCTTATTCAGGTGTTTTTTAGCAAACTCCATGCAGGCTTTCATGTGTCTTGCACTGAGGAGAGGCTTCCGTCGGGCCACTCTGCCATAAAGCCCCGACTGGTGGAGGGCTGCAGTGATGGTTGACTTTCTACAACTTTCTCCCATCTCCCAACTGCATCTCTGGAGCTCAGCCACAGTGATCTTTGGGTTCTTCTTTACCTCTCTCACCAAGGCTCTTCGCCCCCGATAGCTCAGTTTGGCCGGACGGCCAGCTCTAGGAAGGGTTCTGATCATCCCAAACGTCTTCCATTTAAGGAATGGAGGCCACTGTGCTCTTGGGAACCTTAAGTGCAGCAGAAATTTTTTTGTAACCTTGGCCAGATCTGTGCCTTGCCACAATTCTGTCTCTGAGCTCTTCAGGCAGTTCCTTTGACCTCATGATTCTCATTTGCTCTGACATGCACAGTGAGCTGTAAGGTCTTATATAAACAGGTGTGTGGCTTTCCTAATCAAGTCCAATCAGTATAATCAAACACAGATGGACTCAAATGAAGGTGTAGAACCATCTCAAGGATGATCAGAAGAAATGGACAGCACCCGAGTTAAATATATGAGTGTCACAGCAAAGAGTCTGAATACTTAGGACCATGTGATATTTCAGTTTTTCTTTTTTAATAAATCTGCAAAAATGTCAACAATTCTGTGTTTTTCTGTCAATATGGGGTGCTGTGTGTACATTAATGAGGAAAAAAAATTAACTTAAATGATTTTAGCAAATGGCTACAATATAACAAAGAGTGAAAAATTTAAGGGGGTCTGAATACTTTCCGTACCCACTGTACATACTTCCTCACTACTCACTTTGCTATCCCATGAGGCCATGGGAATAAAGTTGTGCACATGACAACATGACAAATGAATGCAGTCCGAAATACTTTTAATCTACACATATTCATACTATATCGAATGTCATTTCTAATGGTAGTAAGTACTTATTTAAAAGATGGCTACTGTGAGAACGGGCTAAAGCAGACAAAGGACAGTGGTTTGGACATTTACATATCCACTCAATTTGTCAGCTTATTAGGCATAATCAATTTAAGAACATGTATGTTCATGCACTCATTAATGGCTGCAGAACCTTTTAAGCCAATGACCTGAGCTGTACATGTCATGTGACTAATCTCTCTGGCGCCCCAGAACAATGCTGACTGGCTGATGGTACCACAAGAACATGGCACTACAATTCCAGACACAATTAATGACTGCTATGTCAAAGGCAGCAGATACGGAAAAATCAACCTGCTCTCACAGGAAAATGTGACTGCTTTAAAATTTTGTATGGTACAATTTTTAGGACCCCCCCACCCCTAAACATTACCATCATATATATATATATATATATATATATATATATATTATACACACACACATATACACACACACACAAAGAAAAACAAGTAGATAGAATAGAAAAAATAGAAAGCTAGTGTTTTTTTTTTAAATAAAAAATGAAGATAAATATAGATAAAGTAGAATTAAAATAGAATAGAAAATGCTAGAGTTAGAGGGTCAAATAAAGGTGGAACAGATGTGTTTTTAGTCGTTTCTTGAAGATGGTTAAGGACTCAGATTGATTTGGGCAGGTCATTCCACCAGGAGGGAACAGTTAATGAAAAAGTCTGTAAAAGTGATTTTGTGCCTCTTTGAGATGACACAATAATACGCCGTTCACTTGCAGAACGCAAGCTTCTAGAAGGCACATAACTCTGAAGTAATGAATTTAGGTAAATGGGTGCAGACAGAGCCAGTGGTGGTTTTGTAGGCAAACATTAATGCCTTGAATTTAATGCGAGCAGCTATTGGTAGCCAGTGCAAATTGATGAACAGAGGTGTGACGTGCGTTCTTTTCGGCTCATTAAAGATTAATCTTGCAGCGGCATTTTGTAAATATATATATGATAGGCCTATACACTACCAGTCAAAAGTTTTTGAACAGTAAGATTTTTAATGCTTTTTAATGTCTCCTCTGTTCACCAAGCCTGCATTTATTTGATCCAAAATACAGCAAAATAAATGCAGGTTTGGTGAGAAAAGACTTCTTTAAAAAACATTTTTAAAAAATTTACTGTTCAAAAACTTTTGACTGGTAGTGTATGTATCACACTCATATCACATCTAGTTGTTTTAGATAAGAATAAAACGTCAGGTCCGACAATATCGTGTCTTTTTTTATTTAAATCTAGATTTATTCGCATTGGCCCATGGAAACCTCTATGAACACATTTGACTTGACTAAAAAAAGCGCGGGGGACGAATTTACATTTTATTAAAAGTGTTTACGTGTTCTACACTCATGGCGCGCACACACATTAGGATAGGTTAGATGTCTGCCTCCGTTGCCAGTCCCTATCAAGCACTTTACCGATTCAACTACTCTCCTCTCCTCCTCCTGCCTGGCTCTTTGGCCAGCATCACTCACCGCAGAGCAAGCCTGATCTTGATAAATCTGCTGTGAAAACGTGGGAAAAGCCGACGAGGAAGAAGTTGGAGTGAAGTGATCTTTATATAGGCGGAGCAAAATACTTAATCGCTCCGTCTATAGCGCATTGTGATTGGATGGTTTACGCTGTCTATACAGGAGACAATCCAATGGGCCACTGGCTGCTCACTGTCCCTGCGTGATGGTCCTTGGCAAAAAACAAACAAAACATTTTGTCAGCCCCTTAAGTGCGTCGGCCCACCGGGAAAATGTGAAATGGAAAAACCCCGGTATGCCCGATTACCAATCCAGCCCTATATCTGCAATACATTTATGTTAGTTCTGTTTTGCTTACCCTGGGGGGTTATTGCTGCTCTCCCTGCTCTCTTCCATGCTAGGCTGCATGGATGCGCAGGGAGTTCTTGCCCAGAACAGAGCCATACCGCCAATCCAAACTGTATGCTAATTGTCAGTCATCTTTGATGATAATGGTCCTGACAGAAATAACCAGGTTTTGGCTGTTTGCGCTGCGCAGATCGATCGTTGTATGACATCCGTCTGCTCTCAGTGCTCTGCTCTCTACAGCTCTCACGGTACTTAGATGTCATACAACGATCGATCTGTGCAGCGCAAACAGCCAAAACCTGGTGATTTTAGGCAATTTAGAAATCCTGAACAGAATGTGTCCCCGGGAAGTGGCACGTCTGGTCACCTTAGCATAAAAGTTTCCCATGCAGACTTCACTTGTGTTTAAGTTGGAAGTGTTGGAAACACATATAAGTCAATGACATAGGTGCGACATTTAGCAACTTGGTCTGGCCAGTCATGGTGAGGTAATGAAGAGGAAGTACAGTAGATAGACACATTTCGCAGACACTTTTATCCAAAGAGGCTTACAGTGTGTTCAAGGGATACATTTTATCAGTACTTACATTCCCTGGGAATTAAACCCAGACCTTTGGAGTTGCCAGCACTACGATCTACCAGTTGAGCTGCAAAAATGGGCAATTTAATTGGTAAGAGAGAGGATGGAAACTATTTATTAATTTGCAAAATAAATTTTATTTTCTTGATTCCAGTATTTTACAAATTTGTTTTCTTATGTTTACCAGCCTCGAGATAGAAAAAAAATGTGTATTCGATGTGGTAATGGTTTCTGAGTATCGCATTTCAAACATTTATTTGATTTTATGAGCTAAAATGGAGCAAACATCTTAAATATGAAAAAATACTAACATGTTTTAATAGTTGTATAATGATTATTTTCTTGACTCACGGTAACCTGCATGTGGATAATTTTGTTGCATTTTTAAATGGCCTTTTTTGATTTCACAGACCTTTACAACAACAATGTTAATCCATCTGTCAACAGATTTCTGTTTTATGTCTGGGCAGGGAAGATAATGTCATATGAAAGCCTCTATTTAGACTGGACTTTGACTCTCAGTGATGAACATGATAAAAGAATGGGTAACAAAAATCTATGCCTATCCACTGGTGAGGATTTATCAGTTCTGTTGAAATTAACTGCTACACTAATGTTTCTAAATGGGACTATTTACGTCTATGCGAAATAACGGGGAGGAAGGTATTTTTAATGAGGTTAAGTGCATGGCAAATATGGCAGAGCTCAAATCGTGGTTGGTCACAAGAGTATGATCAGTTTTTATTTAAATGCCATTATATGAAGACTAAGATGCTACTTTTGGTGTTGATATGTTTGTTGTTATAACTGTTCTTATAATCCTAAAATTGAGGTTGTACACAGAACTTTCTGGTTTCTTTGGTTTTTAAGCTCAGTGTCTTTAAATACATCATTTGACATGGTTAGGCATGCTTGGTTTGAGCTGGTATTGTTTGAAATGTAATTGAAATATTTAGAATATACTACATTCACTGGTTTTAATCGTTTTAGACTTTTATTAAAGCATTTATCTTTTCTTGAGATCCCTTGTGAATAAATCACTTATAATTTAAACTTTGCATGTTTATACTGATATATATATTGGAAATTTGTACTGGATTTATTCTAATATATTGGAATATATGCAACCAGAATGATCATACTTCATAAACTGATCCCATGGCTTTTTGCAAGCCACTATAAAAGTGTCAAGTTAATTCATTGTATGTGTGCAATAGCCTTTCCTGAATGACATCCCCAAACAGAATCCTAGTGAGTTTACAGCTTTAATGGTTTAACCGTCCAGTTCATTTCAAGTGACAGAGTCACGGCTGGATGGGCTCAGCTTCCTGCAAAGCCCAATTATTCTGAATCATTTCACTAAAGGGGCCTGATCTAGCGTGTGCACCAAGGGCAAATAAGGCAACGTTAGACTGTATAAATGGCATCTTGCTGCATTAAGTGCCCATCCCTGCGCCTCATATCAGACCAATTCAAGCTCTTAGATGCACTAACTGCCCATCTAACACCCCTTCCACGCCCCCTCCCCCCCCACCCTATTCTGTGCCTTCCAAATAAATACGAACTTTTGTGCAAATACGAACTTCCTTATTGTCTTCATGTTTTTTCCTCACACAGATTGGAGAGTGTTCAGCACTTTTTTTGATTCAGGAACGGCTATTCCTCCAAATGGAATAACGAAGGAATATTGGCAGCCAATGGAGAGCCTATAAAAAGGAGGCATTAGTTAACTGATCTAGGTGAGCTACGAATCGACAAACAACTGATCTGACATGGAGTTGACAGCATCCAGCTTTGTCTCATTGTTGGTCTACATCTTGACCTTCTTGCTTGGACTTCCCAGCAATCTCCTTGTTCTTTTCGTGTACATCCGTAAGGCTCGAAAACACGGTGCCACCCCCAATGTAGTCTACGCTCTAAACCTGTGTGTGGCAAACCTGGCTCTAGTGTCGTGGATGCCAGTCAAAGTGGCCGAGACGCTCCAAGGTTGGACTCTTCCAGCTGCGGTTTGTCCTGTTTTCAGCTTCTTTCTGTTTTCTTCGGTCTACGGTAGCAGTTTGATCCTCACAGCTGTTGTCGTGGGCCGTTATCTGAGTATCGCCTATCCCATAACTTACAAACTATACCGCCGGGCGCGTACCTCTTGCCTGGTGAGCGCCATCTTGTGGCTTTTAGTGCTTGTACACTTGGGTTTTGCTTTTATTGCTGAAGGAGGGGGCCATTTTGTGTCTTTATCAGAGGAGAATGTCTTGGCATGCTATGAAAACTTCACCCAGGAGCAGTTGGAACTGCTGGTGCCGTTACGCCTGGAGATGGCACTGCTGCTCTTCATGGTGCCGCTTGTTTTGTCAGCATTCTGTACACTGCGCTGCCTTGTGCTTGTCAGACACTCAGCTTTGCCCTCTGTTGGGAAAAGAAGGGTGTTAGCCATTGCACTCTCCACTTTAGTAGTATTTGTGGTCTGTTATTTACCCTACAATGTTTCCCACGTGGTGGGCTTTGTCTTGTACACTAATGTGGAGTGGAGAAGTGAAGCCATGCTTTCCTGCTCCTGCAATGTATTTCTTGAGCCTGTGGTCATGTTAATGCTTTCGCCGTGGACGCCAAGGGATTTGGTGGTCAGATTGTGCCGCAAACGAAGGAACGTGTCATGCAAGTCCTGGCATCAGAATCACTGCAGCAGGGCTTCCAGGAACCCTCAAACAACAACGACACAAGCTGCGTCAATAATAAGCCATGGTGAATCTAAAGATGACAAAGCAAAAGCAAACAAAGCATACTCGTCCATAAAAGTGACCTGATTAGGGTACGGCAAGACACTCGTGGAAATAAATGAGATGTTGACTTTGAACATGGAATTTTTTTTAACTTGTGAGTGTAAGTCCCCCAATCATATTTAGGGGAAGGATATGAGCTGAGAGATCTTGTTTTGCTGGTTATTAAAGATACTGGATGAGAGTGCATGTTCTTATAATATTTTGCAAGACATTAGCTATTTACACACAGCGTTCCCTTTTCACTTATGTTTGCCTCTGTATTATATGATTACATTTTTAGTGATTTTAACCTAAAATATAAACAATAGTAAGTTATTATAATGACTAAAAAAATTAAAATAGCATCTAGTGGATCTTCTAAACACGAGGGAAGATCTATAGTAAATTTGAAGCAGTTCTATGTATATTCTTTTATTTCATTCAAATCTGAACAACAGAGTAGCATTGATGACCCATGTGTTTAATTTGTAACTATTCTGTGAAACAGTTATTCTGTAATTATTGTAATAGTGCTACTATAAAATGTATAATGTGAATGTGTAAAATGTTTAACATGGGCACTGTATTGTAAATATAAATTAAATTGCTCTTACACTATTTGGGACTGTTTCATTTTCCTGGTGTAGTTTTAGTGTATGGAAATTATGAAGTGATGCAGCATGTATTATTATTGTAAATATTTATTTTTTTATGCATACACTGTTAAATGTTACATGTTCACACAAAAGTCACTGCAGGACCACAATGATTTTCAGAAATTGTTGATATCCTTAATATCATTTAAAAAATACTCCTTACACTAATTTTGGGCCTCACATCCATACGAGAAAAAAAACAAAAAAAAAACAATAGTTCTTTATTTTCACATTGACTAAGTGTGGACAAAACCCATGTGACAGTTTGTGGTTTGCAATGAGGCACTTCCCTGGAAAGATTTGAGAACTGATAAACATGCATGTTAAAAGTTACTGTTTAAAATTAGATGGAAGCATGAGCCATAACCTGAAGAGTTGTGGTGAGCATTTAAAAGTCTTAAAATCTATTTAGATGCTTTTGAAATTATGTTGGACTGGAATACACCTGTTATACTTATTTATTGTGGTGAAACTGGTAAGTCATTTTTACAAAACATCTCCAAAGAAAAAAAAGCTTTCTTGGAATAGCATTGTTTCAAGGTTCTGAATATGTATTTTTATTTAAAACTATAAGATGATAGCAGTGCAGCAATGTTACCCGCTGATTTGCACATTTTGCTTTCACATTAACTTTCGCCATTAATCGTTTTTTTAGTATATATGCATCAGAATTTGACATTTAATTATTAAAAATACCTAAACCTGATTGTATGAAGATCAGAATTAACATTTTGAATGATCTAATTTCATTTATGTTTTTGATTGGCACAGTTCATTGTTTTGTATTATACAGCTTTTTTTGTTCAAAAAGCTCTCAGCAGTTTGATCACGGCACATAGATGATGGAATCAATATTAAGTCATTTAATGCAAAAGCCACTTAAGGGTCAGCCAAAAGTTTCGCCATTAATCGTTTTTTTAGTATATATGCATCAGAATTTGACATTTAATTATTAAAAATACCTAAACCTGATTGTATGAAGATCAGAATTAACATTTTGAATGATCTCATTTCATTTATGTTTTTGATTGGCACAGTTCATTGTTTTGTATTATACAGCTTTTTTTTTTCAAAAAGCTCTCAGCAGTTTGATCACGGCACATAGATGATGGAATCAATATTGTCATTTAATGCAAAAGCCACTTAAGGTTCAGCCAAAAGAAAGAAAGAAAGAAAGAGTATTCTAAAGAATGTTTATGCTGCTCTTAGCATACTAACAGTTTAAAATAATCACATCTGTGCAACTATAAAATGAAAGAAAAAATTAAATTTTTCTAGATTTGGAATATAGACTAATGTTAAGTAACTTTATGGTATATTTGTGTCATTTTGGAGCAAGACATATTCACTAAGACCATCAAACTTGGGAAGAAATGCACAACAATGCTTAAAAATGTGCGAAAAAATGGATACAGGTTTGTAACAACACGAGACTGAATAATAATAACTATCCCTTTATTACAGCCTCCAGACTTTAAGTAATTGTGCTTTTCGTTGATCATAGATAGAATGTAGACCGGTCTGATTATTTGTATTTTTTATTAGCTTTTGCTAGGCTAATGAGTAGGCCTGCTGAGGGTACAAAACAGTGGCTCAATTCTAAACATGTTTTCATAATATGACAGAATGCAAATCATACTACAGTTTACTGTATCTATGCCATCCAGGTGTCTGGAGTACATTACGGAAGCACATTTCAAAAGAGCCAATGATTTGATCGAGACTACAAATAACAGAGAGAAATAACTATTGGTAAGTTCCAAATAAAACCGCTTATGTTTTTAGTATCTTTAAGAACTTATTTTCTAGTCATTTTTTTCATAGTATTAAAAAATCGAAGAGAATAATCTCAAAACTGTGTGTGTTTATACAGGTGCTGTTTTAAGAACTCGCAGGGTTGTTTTCTACAGTAAAGTGAAAAACTTTATCACAGGCCGACAACAATGTCAGAAGATTCAACAGTGTTTCTCGCCATATGCATCATCACATTCCTGATTGGTTTTCCTAATGCTGTGTTGGGGTTCTGCTCATGTATTCGCAAGATTCACTGTAAACCTATCCCCATTGACATATTCATGTTAAACCTCGCTGCTTCTGACCTTGTCTTCCTCATCTTCCTGCCTGTCAAGATGAAAGAGGCTAGAGATAACATGGTTTGGAACATGCCAAATGCCCTGTGCCGCTTCAGTCTGTTCATGTTCTTTCTTCCTCTTTATTCAAGCGGCCTGTTCTTGGCAGCAATTAGTGCCGAGCGCTATGTGTGTGTAGCATTTCCAGTCAGGTATAAAAGTCCAAAAAGAATCATTTACACAACAGTTATATGTGTTGTCACCTGGGTGATTATTGCAGTAACTTCAGTATTTCCTTACAAGGCAGCATATTTAGATTCTAATGAAGCGGACAACACCACTAATAAGCGCTCTCAGGAAGCGTCACCTCTGGGCTGTTACATTAACTTCACAGCAAAACAGCTGAGAGAACTGCTCCCAGTGCGTCTCGGGATAGCAGTGGGGTTTTTCCTTCTACCCCTCCTTATCTGCTGCTTCTGTTACATCAGTTTAATTCGTATTTTGATTACGCGTCCTCTCATCAAGCGACAGCGTAAACTCCGGGTGGTTGGACTGATTGTGGGGACTCTCCTTGTGTTTGCCATTAGTTTTGCACCCTTCAATGCATCACACATAGTGGGCTTCATCAAAAAAGAAAATCCAGATTGGCGCATGAAAGCTTTAATACTAAGCACTTTAAACGCATGTTTTGATCCTATTATATTTTTCTGTATCTCTAAGGATATGAGAAGGGCCATCAAAATATGTGCAAAGGCCTTTTGTGCAGTTTTATGTTTTAAAATAAAAATATAAAAATAGTTTTACTATTTAAAGCAATTTTTTGTTGTTGTAAACTTAAGAATGGTATCACCAAAATGTCTTCTAATTCAATCGCACAAAAGAAATGTCCAAAGACATATTGTAACCTACACTTAGGGTGTACACATTTGTTATGGTAGGCTATATGAGCAGAAAAGGATCCTAGGAAAAATATCACTGAAATAACTGACTTGTGAGCATCACACCGATCTTTGTGACCTTGTTCCAGGAAATCTGTTGAACTGAACTTCACTTGACAAGATATGTTCACTCACCCTGCAAGGTCATAGACAACAGTAGCACATCTTTTAGAGAGGTTTCTAGTATGATGACATAATATATTATTTGTAAATAAATAATAACTTATCTTGCTTTCATTTAATATAAAGGTGTATATAAAACATCCAAGTGTATTTATAAAAATATTAAGTTATTATTAATTTAATTAATACAAATTGTCTTATTTTAAAGAGCGAAATGTCTGTTGTGATGTTTAATATGAAAATAAACGTAATTTGCTTATATTAAATGTGTTTTATTCACACGCTCACTTTATTACGGCGTACAGACCACACAATTTGGACTAAATGAACTCTTTAAAAACGCCTCACCCTTTTTTTTTTACCTTCTCAACTTCTGCTGGAGTGATGCGCAGTGACTAGTGAGTAAATTTCCTGCTTCCCTTCCTGTGAAGTGATGTGTCGAAGTTCCCGAAGGTTGAGGAATTGTGAGTCGTCTGCATCAATTCATAAATTAATCACAAACATTACAGGCTTGCGGCACCTGCTGCTGTTCAAAAAGGTCCAATGCAACAAAAAACTCACGCTCACCTTTTACAAACCAATTGCAAATGTTTTCGAGGAAATGTTATCTATTCAATTTAATCTACAAATAATTAAATCATATTAAATATGACGGTTCTGTAAATGTTGTGTTCTTTTGACGTTCAGACAAAAGTGAGCATTCTGTCATCATGTGCTCATCCTTAGTTATGACGTTCCAATCACTTTCTTTCTTCTGTGGAACATAAACATAAAATAACATATTTTTGAGAAATGCCTCAGTAGTTATCTACAGTAGGCCTATGTTCCGCAATATTGTGTTTTTCAGAAGAAAGAAGTTATAGTACAGGTTTACAACGACATATGGCCTAAGTAAATTACAAAAGAATTTTCATTTTGGGGTTGAAATATCCATTTAAGCTATGGCAATAGAGCAATACTTCCTGTTCCTAGAACCCATTTCCTGCGGACTGTAATTAAATGCCACTGAATCAACTTACCAAGGTCACTAAATTTACCTGAAAATTACAGCCAGGTGTGGAACTAAACTCCGCAGGAAGTCGATTCTTCAGGATCAGGAATGAGTAACCATGAACTACAGGAAACAGGCTCTTTGGTGGAAGTTGTAAAATGAAATTTTCATTAGTCTCATAGTAAACCTAATCATTTTATAAATAGCACATAGATGCTTTAACTTTAGAACCAATGTACATTTAGTTGCATTAAATTAAATTGTATTCATTAAAAAATCCTTTATGCAGAGTTCATTGGCTGAAAAGGATTCACCAGACAAACACATTACTAACAAATGAAAAGATCCTACATAAATATAGCAAATTTTCATTCTGGATTTCAGTAAATATTCACTTTAATAGCTTCAGGAATAAAATTTGAAAGATACACAAATCATCTTGGTATACTCAACCATGGCCTAGCAACTGAATCCTTACTAATTAATATAGAATTTCCATGTACACACACACACAAGACAAACACTTGCTTCTTATCTTTCCAGTATGTTCCATATGACAAGATATTGTTCTTGGGGGCCACATATACCCCATATAGAGCAGTTATGACAACTTCCTGTGTTCTTCTCACTGACTGTTCTCAAGGTTGCCAAGAGACATTGTTTGATGAGCCTCGGTGTTGCAGATTATGCTCTGAATTGATTGAATTTCCGCAGTTTTGAGTCATTGCACCCATCATGTAGTTTAATCACCCATTCAGAATGTCTAGGACAGAGGTGAAGGAAGCTCGCGGATACTTTGTGTGAAACTGGGCAGACACAAAATGCTGAGGATCCTTATTTTTCTACGTTGTGAAGGTCAGTATTTTTATTTTATTTATTATACTTTTTAAACAGAGAATATTTCTTTAACGACCCAGGGAGGCGGGAAGTAGGGGTGCTGAGGGGGCTACAGCACCCCCTGTTTTCACATGGTTGCAAATGCAACGCCAAGTTTGTTCATTTAAATTTATTCAGTTTTAGCATTTAATCATTTATTTGTAATGATCTCTGAAATGTAAATTGTAAGTGGGCTATAATAAACCCATGTTTATCTTTATAAACATGATTAATTTTACTTGTGATGTTTTTTATATGGGATGATTAGCCTAATCCTCTTGAACACGTGACGCTAGAAGCAACTTTTCCAATGCTTCTAAAATTTATTTGGCTGTTTTTCAAATGCTCTTTATGTTTATTTATTTATTTATTTAGTCATTTATCAGACGCTTTTATCCAAAGCGACTTACAAATGAGGACAACAGAAGCAATCAATTGTAGTATTAAAACAACTAAAAACAGATCCAAAACTAAAAGCTAAAACTTTATAAATACTACCTATACACATTAAAAAAAATAAAGAGATTAAATAAAAATGACAAATGCATACAACAAAATTTCAAAACTTAACATTTAAATGAAAAACAAAAACTAAAGCTAAAAACAATTCAAAATATTAAAGAACAAAAGGTAAAAGAGTATAATAATGATTCTAACATAACACTAAGCCAAACACCAAAAAAAGAACTACATATGTGTATGTACAACCATACACACATATATATACTGTATGTACATACACATTTATAAATTCAATATATATATATTATTTCATTTCCATTTAGTTTGTTGAAGTA
>NW_015505295.1:82802-83813 GCF_001515645.1 Sinocyclocheilus grahami
ATTTATTTGTAATGATCTCTGAAATGTAAATTGTAAGTGGGCTATAATGTTTATCTGTTTATCTTTATAAACATGATTAATTTTACTTGTGATGTTTTTTATATGGGATGATTAGCCTAATCCTCTTGACGCTAGAACGCTAGAAGCAACTTTTCCAATGCTTCTAAAATTTATTTGGCTGTTTTTCAAATGCTCTTTATGTTTATTTATTTATTTATTTAGTCATTTATCAGACGCTTTTATCCAAAGCGACTTACAAATGAGGACAACAGAAGCAATCAATTGTAGTATTAAAACAACTAAAAACAGATCCAAAACTAAAAGCTAAAACTTTATAAATACTACCTATACACATTAAAAAAAATAAAGAGATTAAATAAAAATGACAAATGCATACAACAAAATTTCAAAACTTAACATTTAAATGAAAAACAAAAACTAAAGCTAAAAACAATTCAAAATATTAAAGAACAAAAGGTAAAAGAGTATAATAATGATTCTAACATAACACTAAGCCAAACACCAAAAAAAGAACTACATATGTGTATGTACAACCATACACACATATATATACTGTATGTACATACACATTTATAAATTCAATATATATATTATTTCATTTCCATTTAGTTTGTTGAAGTATTAAAATAACTCAAATTAAATAAAACTAAAAACTTAATAAAATACCTATACAGACATAATAAATTCAGACATAATTTAACTAAAATTTAAATAAATAACAAATACAAATAATACAAATTAAATTGTATGTATTATGTATTGATCTTATTGTTTTACACTTGTCCCCAAGCAGAAGTTCAATCTTAAAATATGAAAATCCATTATAAAATGGATTAAAACTATTATAATCTAAAGACTTAATTAAATAAAAATGATTATAATATATATTGCATGAAAATATTTTATATATATATATATATATATATATATATATATATATATATATATATATATATATATATATATATATATATATATATATATATATAT
>NW_015505295.1:85073-95140 GCF_001515645.1 Sinocyclocheilus grahami
ATATATATATATATAAAAGTCCACAAAGACAAGCATGCCATAGTTGAAGAAATATCTTACGAAATCACCTTTTTTACATATATTATGGCATGCATTATGAATTGCTCTTTGGATTTGCTTTACATTGGTTAAAACCATTACTTTAGAGTTCTTTAAAGGGTTATTAAAGGTTTTTCATCATTATTAACCTCTGACAATGGCAAGAGCAAAGCTGTATTCCTATACTTTGTACCTTATTGACTTCTGCTGTTTTGGTTCTCTGCACAGTGTTTCTAGCACCTGTTGACCATCTGTGAGGTACGGACTGATGGCCAAGTTAAACTACGAGCTTCTCTTATCAGTCTACATCCTCACCTTCCTGATCGGCCTTCCTGCCAACATGCTAGCGTTCTTTACCTTCCTTCGAAAGGTTCACCGCAAGCCAACCCCCATCGACATTCTCCTGCTAAACCTGACAATATCTGACCTCATCTTCCTCGCGGTCCTGCCATTCAAGATGAAGGAGGCCACTGACAACTTCAAATGGAGCCTGCCATATTACCTGTGCCCCATTAGCAGTTTCCTCTTCTTCTCCACCATCTACACCAGCACGTTATTTCTGACCGCGATTAGCATAGAGCGCTACCTAGGTGTTGTGTTTCCGATCCGATACGCTCTAGGCCGCCGACCACGCAATGCTGTGATTGCAAGCTGCTTCCTCTGGCTTCTGGGATCTCTTAACCTCAGCATCGTGTACATTGTGCCATACATACCCTCAAGTGATAATTCGAGCCACAGCAAGCTACAACCCAATCCTCACGAGATAATTTGCTACGAAAACTTCACCGTAGAACAGCTGAACATTCTGCTTCCTGCTCGTCTGCAGCTTTTTCTCGTGCTTTTCTGTATACCCCTCCTCATCTGCTGCTTCTGCTACATAAACTTCATACGAATCCTCTCCAATCTGCCTCATCTCGGACGCCGCCGTAGACTCAGGGCCATTGGGTTGGCGGTGGGGACGCTGTTGGTTTTCACCATCTGTTTTAGCCCATATAACGTCTCACATGTGGTTGGTTTCATTCGCGGTAATAGCGAATGGTGGCGTCATTTTGCTTTGATCTCCAGCACTCTGAACGCCTGTTTGGACCCCATCATCTTTTACTTTTCCTCGGCTGCTGTTCGCAGTGCCATACGCTCATGTGTTAATGGTCTAAAGGAGAAAATTCACATTGTAGAATGCAGAAGCTGCTGTTCTGCTGGCCCTTCCAAAACTGAAGCCTACAAGGAGACAAACCCACCTTTTGACCTGGGGTGAGAATCGAGCTATAGAGTATTTTAGTTCATTTAGGCCTACAGAAAGAAGTATTGTTTGCATGAAATAAATTTGATGTGAGAATGCACATTTTATTCAGAACGTTTTTGAATTTTTTATGATTTAAAAATGGATTTAAAAATAGATTTATTCAAGAGAAACAAAGATATATAATTAATGGATAAATTACACTTGTGTTGATTTCCTGGAAGTGAGTTTTCTCTGTTTACACTGTATAGATATACACAGAAAAGTACATACTGTAAACTGTAAAGTAATTATTATCAAATTATAATTATTAGTCCCCATAAAGTGATTTTCTCTATGGTAAAAGCTGCAAGCACAGTACCGCTGACAGTTAAAGAGCAGCTGATAACCACAGTTTACACAGACTTCAGTGTATTCAGCCTTTAGACTCTTCTCTTCTTTGTCTTCTGACTTGACTCGCACTATTTTGTATGTAGAGGCCATAAATTTGCTGATAACAAATGTCTAATCAATAATACTGATAATACATACTGTTTAATTTTCTTTTCTTACTGTTATTGCAGCTTGTCTTAATTATTTTTCACAGCAAAATGTTATCACCCCTCTCATGTAATGCATGACCACTCACAAAAAGTCAATAAATCATATTTATTAACATATTTAACATAAAATTACATGTTATAAATACATAAATATTATATAAAATCATAAATAAATAAACAGATATTATAGAAATAGTTGTTGTTTTTTTATTAATGGTTTAGGAGACCTCTCTTTGGGTGAAACTTCAAGGGTTACTGAGTGTTCAGCTCCCATACCCCAAAAGCCTCTCTCAAAAAGAGCCCCCAATTTATATTTGTATGTTAGTCACACATTTTGCAATCAGCATGAGTCCATGAGAGTGTTCTCCAAGGTTCTGGTTCTTTAAACTGGCAAGGTAACTTGGGATAGAGTGCTTCTTTTTCCCCTCATTGCTCATTATTTTCTTAGCACAAAATGCAAGGTTTTCTTGTTCTCTCTTTACAACTTTTTCTGGAACTTTTCCTTCTTTGCTCTGATGTTTCTATGAACCTCCTGTTACCATGGGATAATAGTCACAAAATTTGCTCCGTGATTTATAATAATGCATCAGAAGAATGTTGTGGAAAAACATGCTAGGATACCTAATAACTTCTGAGTACAAAACAGCACATACTGCAGTGGCGTCTTGAGGTGTCAGTACATAAGTTTCCACTTTGTCATGGTTGCCCTTGATATAGTTCCAAATTGTCACAGAATAGTTTTTAGCAATTTCTTTTGATGGTTTCAATTTTGCATTATTAAGATTTTTGTCATGAAGTTGTATCTCTTTCTCATCTTTTTTGATTGGACAACAGTACAGATCTGTACTGAGAATCCACCAACTAAAATGGTGACATCCTGCCTATCATGCTTTTCCTGTTTCCACCTAAATCCGATGAGATAATCAATTACATTGGCATAGTGCAAAAAATGGCTTATTCTGATTGGTGCACTGATATCAGTGTTTTAAGTCTTCGATGCTCCTATCGGCAATGTTTTTAATTTGTTGAGGAGCACATCTTCCCAGGATGTATGCACTCCAGACGGTTGATCAGGCATTTTTGCAGCGGAGTTTTCATCTTCTGAATTTTGAGCAAATGTTTCAGGAATTTCATACAAAAACCTCTTTTCTCTCATTTGCTCTCGAATGACAGATTGACATGTGGCTTGTTTTCATTCCCCTCACAATTGGACTGCTAGAAAATTCAAATACAAAAATGAGCTGCATAATAAGTATTGATGTTGATAGTTAAACAATAATTGTACAACAGATATAACTTACATTGTTCCCTCTGTCCTCCCAATCTGAGCCGATCTCAGACCCTTTGCAGTCCTCAGGCTGACTGTAGTCGCTAAAATGTAAATAAACACTAGTTAGGTTGTGTAGTAGCCCATACAATCTGAGGTTATGTATTAAGTGATAATCAAGAAAAAAAAAGTTACGTAAGATTAGTAAATCATTTTACATTTCTCAAATGATTTATTGCGTATTTGAGTAACAGATTAAACTGTATTTTTAACAGATTTTTAGGCAACACTATTTTAAGGTATCCTTGTTACACATTACATGTACTTACTATTGTAATAGCAATAAATTATGCATAATCTAATCATAACTAGTTATGGTTAATTATTCATATTTCCTGTTGTGAGCTAAATTCGCTACAGTACTTAAATGTATAATTACACTGCAACAAGAACACCTTAAAATAAAGTGTAACCGTTTTGTTTTTTGATATGTGGTACTGTTTTTGGAGTCAAAGGAAAGTGAGTGTTGATCACAAATAAAAGTGTTAAGAAACTCTTTAATTTAGACCTTTTTCTTTTTTTTTGCCATTTCCAACAATGAACGTTTCATCTTCAGGTGGGCAGTTAAATAAACATCTCCTGAAAGTCCAGTAGAAGCAGACAACAATGAATATCATATCGGTTCCAACATGTATGAGCTACATTTACTGTATAATAAACATACAAACACACGAATGAAACAGCTAGCTTTATGTACTTGGTAAAAGCGTTACAGTAAAAGTCAAGTTTATTTTAATAAATGTATCTTGCTTGAAATAAAAACTACATAAGTCATTGCTTAGGTCATAAATGTTAATTGAAAATTATACTTCAATGTAAAGTTAATAGTAGGATGTAATTGATTACTGTATTAACAAACGGAGGGAGGTAAAGAACCTACTTTGTTGAGTTTAGAGATGACAAATATGCCTCCTCTTTACCGAAGAGTATGCGATCTTGTGATCATCTGTTTTACAAGAAAAGAGCAAGCAATTCAAATTCGTATTACAGCATATTTATTCTGCACGTTCATATCTGTGGCCAGTTCATGATAACAGAGCAATTGTCTTTATGATTTAGCAAACATCTCTCCAAAGGTACTAGTCTAAACCTACACATGCTTTGACAATGTACTGACTGCCCAATCAATGAAACATACATCTGAATAACATTGGACCTCTTTTGTTCTGTTGGGTTGCATCATCCTTTACAGAAGAAGGCTCAGCGTTGGTTGGTTTCAGGAAAACACACTTCTTCTGAATCACAGTTTTCACAGACCTTTTATATTGAAGTAGAGATGAGAACAATGTAATTGTTATGACATAGATCATGTGTAGAGTGGTCTTGTGTCCTAAAATAAAATAGAATAGAAAACAACTTACTATCAGGCTTTTGGCAGAAGAGTTTTCTTCTGGGACTGCATCTTCAGAAGAGGTCTTTGCACCTTTGTTGATGCTGTAAAAGTATTTGTATTAGTGTTTATGTATGAACTCCATATTCGAAAATCACTCACACACTCTACTTACCTAGATACGGTCTTCTTTGATTGGTGTTTTTTGTTTAATACATGGAACGCCGAAGGCGGTGTGGTTCATTTTCTTCAAAACAGGAGAGGTCTCCCAAATATTTTTGGATGGAAGCTTTTGGAGACATGTAACCATCTGAGCGCTGTTGCCAAGTAAGCTGGTTAAAAACATCCCTTTGAGACAAATCTTGAATAAAATGCCACATGCTGTGACCATTTCAGGCATTTGCATCAAAAGTTTCTTTGGTCTATTTGTGATCCTTTCATTGACAACAATTCTTGATCTGTTAATGTAAGAAAACTTCCCTCCAAAATATCTTGAAATCATCTTCTGTGATTTCTTCTTCCATTCCACCAGCTTCTTTTGCATTACTATACATTGCAATGCATGACTGAGGACATGACACCAATATACCCACTCACTTTCCATATCACACAACACATAGTATAATATTAAGCATCGTAGTGGAGGTCAAAGTGCTTGCAGGTGTCCCATCTTATCCTTGATTTAAGGCTTTATCAGAAAGCAATCATCTATTCCTTCTCACTTGGAATTCTTCATCTACTGAATCAGAAACCATTTGACAAATTGGGATGAGGAGGATGCGTCTCAATATAAAGCATACTGAGGGGTAATCACTGAAAAATGTAGCTTGCAAGTTGCTAGAAGTTCTCCAATACTCATGATTTCTGCAGAGGTTCCCACTCTGAATGAAATAATGAATAATGGCATTATTTCGAAGATCTAACTTTGACTGGTGAGTCCATCTTCATCCACCACAAATCCATTGCAGCATGGGCTACTGACACATTAGCATACAGGAGTATTGTCTTTTTAATGTTGTACCAAATGTTGATACACTTACTGTATCGCAAACGTTTTTCTGCATGTAGACACGTCTTTGGACCGCCTTTTCTGATTGTGCTGTGTAACTGCCGCGTCCACTGAAGTCCAAATCAGGTCCACAGAGAAAATGCATTGTGAAAATGAATGGTTGTTGATGTTTTTTTTTAATAATTTACTCTGCTCAGTTTGTTGTAGATTTTTATGGATTTGTTGTTTAAAAGGTAGTTCCATTTGAATTATTGGCCACAAAGACAGAAGTATACAGCTTGAACAGTGTGCCTCCGGAAATTTTCACTCTTTTCATATCGATACATCCAGTGCTTGAAGTGAAAAGAGATCCAGTTTGTCCACGCTCACGCGCAAGAGAGACCCAGCGTGTCCACGTCAATGCTGCAGACAGTAAACCTGCATTTGTCAAGCAGGACAGAAAAGGGTACTGAGCTGCCGGTACGACAGAACAATGTCTGGTACTGTAAACAGCATAGAGGGCCACGCTGCTATATAGTTTCAAACTGAATTTGTAATAAAAAAAATATTTACAGGCAAATTAGGTAAGATCTAAGCACCACAACTTTAACTCTTCCAAATCACTCAAAGTGGATGGTGAAATCTTCGAAAGGAATAGGGCATAGGGTCGATAACTCTGAATAGAACACACCCCAGGTGCGGCGCAATCAATAACATCAACACAGCAAACTAACACCGACCTATGCCTCTAACCACAGGTGAAGCGCTGTCATTCCAACGACACAAGTTTGCGATGCAGTTGGCAAATGTTCGTTTGAACTATGGTTTCGGGAAACACCGAATCATGGAACTATGTTGGTAACGACGGAACTTGCGACCATAGTTGGCTAACGATGCTTTTGGGAAACGCACCCCAGGTTAGGTTCACAGAGTAAGTTACTATGGTAACTTACCTAGAGGTTTAGTTTTGTCTTTTACTGGAACCGAAAACCCTGAGTTTCCCTTTTCTGGGGTTAACAAACTCTGAGTTTCCAACAAAACCCACTTTCTGGAACACACCCCTGGTGTGTTGTTCCAGATGATGTTTATGATGTCTTGAATGAGTCACGTTTTATTGACCCAGAGAGAATAGAAAAGGAAAGTATGTCACGTGACGTGCACCTGCTTACACGTAGGATTACCTCTGTTATACACATCAGGTAAGGAATGTGCCATTTTTGTGTGCCATTGGTGTACCATTTTTGTATGTTTTGGTTTTAGTTAGCGTAGCCTTAGTTAGGGTGTATTGCATGCCGAAGATTTTCTTTTGTTTTCTGTTTTTGTTTTTTGTTCTTTACCTTAATTGTATATAAGTATTATCTCATTTTGCCTTGTGTATAAATTCTGTCTTTTTGTGTGCCATTGGTGTACCATTTTTGTATGTTTTGGTTTTAGTTAGCGTAGCCTTAGTTAGGGTGTTTATTGCATGCCGAAGATTTTCTTTTGTTTTCTGTTTTTGTTTTTTGTTCTTTACCTTAATTGTATATAAGTATTATCTCATTTTGCCTTGTGTATAAATTCTGTCCTTGGCACTGTAAATAAAGCGAACCACTTCTTAGAGACAAACTGATAAGGTTGTGCTAATTCTTATGTGTGTCTTCGCCATACCTCTGAGCCACTAGGGGACGTAACACTAACAAAACCCAATACCAACTAGAAAAGAACAACATGCCAAAAGATGATTAACATTTACAAAGATATTTAATAGATGTATAAAAATATGAACAAACATTTTCATGTCCAATATAAATTGAGACAACATGGTGGACATGTTATGTTTTATGCTATTAGAGAAGACTTCTAAAATTGAGGAATACGGAGAAGTTTAAGAATGAAGTTGCTTTCCCTCCAAGGAAATGATGACACTTCTAGCAAGTCATGTGATTCAGGGCATTTGCTTAAGATTTTAAGGGCAAGTGGCACCACTGTAACAGGGTGGACTGGAGATTGAGACATAATTTAATGGTTTTGTGCATTAAAAATATGTATCACAATAAAATGTATTGTGTGACGTGAGATTGAGAAAACATGATTTGAGACATGGGAATTTGTGATGGGAAATGCTTTTTAAAATTATTCTTAGGTACCAATTTTGATTATTATGAATTATGAATTTGAACGTTAAAAAAAAAAACTATAGGAATGACCCAATAATAATGCTCTTAAAAACAGCTGCCAGTGGACTAATGGTCAAATTTATATTTGCTGGAAAATGAACATTCTAAATAGGCACCACTGTAACAGGGTGGACTGGAGATTGAGACATAATTTAATGGTTTTGTGCATTAAAAATATGTATCACAATAAAATGTATTGTGTGACGTGAGATTGAGAAAACATGATTTGAGACATGGGAATTTGTGATGGGAAATGCTTTTTAAAATTATTCTTAGGTACCAATTTTGATTATTATGAATTATGAATTTGAACGTTAAAATAAATTAACTATAGGAATAAACTATAGGAATGACCCAATAATAATGCACTTAAAAACAGCTGCCAGTGGACTAATGGTCAAATTTATATTTGCTGGAAAATGAACATTCTAAATGAATATTTCAAAGACATTCTTGTGAGAGATGAAGTTATGAATGAGGCATTACAATAATTGATTTCAATATCACTGCACACATCCATTAAAAAGATCTAGTAAACTGGATACTTTTGTAGATAGATGTCACACAACAGAAGGGGACAGAGACAATATGACAGCAACAGATGATTTATTAAACAGGAAGGCTGGCTCAGATAAATGAATAGAGCAGGATACAGACAAATGGATGATGTAGGAAGGGTGGGCAGGCAGGCAGGCAGACAAACAGACAGACAGGCTTGCTGAGAATCTTGAGAGTCAGGCAGCCGTTCTTGATAGAACGACGAGACCAGACACTGAGGGACTGTGAGAAACCAACTAATATAGGGAGTGCTAATGAGGAGTTCCTGGTGTGAAGGATCAGTATTCTGGTGATTGGGAATGAGTAGGCAGGGATCTGGAGCTGGCGATGTTGACTCTGTGACAATAGGTAGGTAGATATATAGATACATACAAACACGGCCTACATACATACATATACAGTTTTTCCAAGTAAACATTGTTTGTAAAGTTTCCCATTGATAAGCGATTATTTGCCATTCACCCAAAATTTGAAATAAGATTCATTTAAGAGTAGACATTTTCAGAATTAGATGATATATTCAAGAGTAGAACAGAGATGAATATCATTACAGATGATATACTGTAGATGCAACCAATCCCTTCTCTTTACAAATTATTTTTTGTCCATTCTCTCAGACCATTGTAACAGTCCCTCTGCTGCTTAGCATTTGCCCCACAGGTGTCTCTAAGCCAGTTCCCAAACTTCTCCTGGTTCTGGTTGAAGACCAGGAAATGGCCCTCGATGTCCCGTGCATGGCTTATACCGCTGCCCTGCAGTCGCCCGCCCAGCACACGACCAATTCCAGGAAGATCATGTACAGGTTTATCTCCCATCGGCTCCAAACAGAACTGCTTGTGTTTTCGGGAAGTAATTGCAGCTAATTGTAGGTCAGACTCAGCAGCGATATTAGTTGTGAAGTCACAAAACTGAAAAAAAGTAACATAAACAAGATGTATCTTGTTAGACCTGTAAAAAACGGATTAAATGTCTGACGTCTGACAGACATCTGTAAGATGTCAGTTTTACATACATTCTAAATCATAAACTAACATCTAATAGATGTCTATTTGAAATCTAAAAGGAAACGTCCCATAGACGTATTGAAGATGAGCAAACACTCTAAAAAAACTGAGTGTCTATTTACACTAAGTGCAAATAGCCTGCCATGTTGGCAGAGGCTATTTACACTAATTCCGCCCACCAACGTGTGATTTGGATAGTCAACATTACAAAAAAAGGCTTAGATCTCTGCCACAATTCTGTGCGCGAAAGATCATATTTTGAGCGCACAAAAGTGAAATTCTGATTGGCTGCCTTGACAACCAATCACAACATTCCTTGCATTACCAGGACAGCAGAAGAGGAAAAATACAATGCATGCATAATTACTATGCAAGTTGATATTCTGATTATATTTTTTTCCAAACACATTTTACCAATTCCAAACAACGTCAATCTTAATAACTACTATTAATCTTGTATTTAATCACTTATAATCTATATATTATTGTTCATGAAGGCTGGAAGTGAAAAATGCCTTATATTCAGGTGTGCATAATTATTAAGCAGGTTATCTTCTACAGATAAAATCTCGAGATGGACTAAAAATTAACTCCCAAAACTTACTGCCAGATTCTGGAAGATAAATTCTACAAACAGTGGTACAAGAGGATGGGGTGCTGGTCCTTCAAGAGTCACTCTCAACTTATCTGTCTATAAAGCCTATCTATCTGTCTATAAAGCCTATCTATCTGTCTATAAAGCCTATCTATCTGTCTATAAAGCCTATCTATCTGTCTATAAAGCCTATCTATCTGTCTATAAAGCCTATCTATCTGTCTATAAAGCCTATCTATCTGTCTATAAAGCCTATCTATCTATCTATCTATCTATCTATCTATCTAT
>NW_015505295.1:96378-120463 GCF_001515645.1 Sinocyclocheilus grahami
CTATCTATCTATCTATCTATCTATCTATCTATCTATATATATACTGTATATATATATACATATATATATAAATCAGTCTTCAGGTATTTTACTACACTTCAGTATGTGATTCTTATTAAGTAGAGGTCATTTTTTAGGATTCTATAGTTCTCCTAAGTCTCTGAGAACCTGACATACTTCTGGAGACTCCAGGTAGGTTGCAGTTCGGGAATCTGGAAAATGGTGGCGCTGGAGACTAAATGGCTCCTGGTGATTTCACACCTAATTCTTCCACCTTAATTCACACACAAGATTATTCTTACCCAGTCCTTTGCTTTCTGCCTGTGTTGCTTTAATTTCATTTTGGGCTTATATAGTCATAACCCCTTCCTGAACAGACCATATATAGAGTTTTGTCTAGTCTCTGTTGTCTAGAAATGAAACTTTGTGATATGTAGAAATGTTGGAATCAAACCCTGCTTTAAAAATAACACGTCCCATTTATGTTTCTCTTTCTTGAGAAATGAAACTTAACTCACTTTCTGAGCAGAACAGAAATGTGCCCTGCTTATATGAAAGCCCAGAAAGTGCAGTTTTTTTTTTCTATTGTTCAATCATGACCTCTAAGTACAGTTAGATCATTACTTCATAGAATGTTAGACGGATGCTTATTAAACTTTACAATAAGTAGAGCAACTGTATGAGATCTGCCTGTGTGATCAGATGTCCTCTAAAAAAATCTAGCAGTGAGAACCAGTTAAACAAAATAAGGCTGTCAAGGTATACTGTATGTCTTTTCATGTGCTTGTATGGGAGTGGTAACAGATAAGAAAATGTTTAACTGCACTGGAGTTAGTTTAAATTTATGTCAGCACTTTCATTGCTTTCAAAGACAAAAAAAACTACATTGTAACTCTGGGTTTCTCTTTTATATAAGTACATACATAAATATCAACAGTCATCAGGTATAAACAAAGCAACTGCATTGTATAGCTTATAGATATCAAACCAGTGGTAAGAATGGCATGCTAAGGGTTCCTCAATTCAACCAAGACAGGAATAAAAATATTCTTTCTAAGCTTTGATTTAAAAGCAGCAGTGCATTTGACTACAGTTTTTGAATCTGTAAATCAACTAAATTTACCACTTAGGATTTCATTTATTTTATTAACTACTTAGGATACATTAATTGAGGCATTTTTTTTAAGGATATCATACAATATCACAATTTGTCATCCATGTTTTAATTGAAACTGTAAACCTCTTAAACCTCTTTCGCAGCACTTTATTTGCCAAAAACGGAAAGGAACTGTTGAAATGTCATTTGATTACATTTTAAAAGATTGGTTACACTGTTAAAGATGTAAGCACTCATTTGATTACTACGGTTTTTGACCAAAACTAAATAACCAACCAACCAAACAAACAAAATTAGAACCCAGAATATATATATATATATATATATATATATATATATATATATATATACACACACACACACTAGTATTCTGACTTTGAGACCCCTCTGTACATCCTACATAACTCCCACCAACAAAAATACCTGTTGTCTTAGTAGCTCATTGTCCACTTGTATTCTCTCCACCTCCTTGTAGCTCTCCTGCAGCCTCTGGTTAGTCTGTCGGAGTTCTCTAATGTAGTCGCATGCTTTAGACAGGATTCCTCCTTTACTCTAGAGAGGAGGACAAGCAGTTCATTAACATTAGCAGGTGTAAAGAGGTACAACAGGTCCAAAAACAGAAGATCTGATGCCATGTAAGTTACTTACTGCTCCTGTTTTAGTACTGTCCATATTGCAGTCTGGGATAATTTTAGACAGCGTGACAATCCAGTTGTTGATTTTGTCTCTTCTTCTCCTTTCCACTGCAAAAACACCAATAAAACCATTTAGCAACGGTCCAATTTGAGCTACTTCTGTTCTATACACTGAATTACTCAAAGTTGATATGAAATCCAAATTGACCCCATTTTCTCTTCCTAATGCATGCTCCTGGTTTGTGAATGAGTTATCCGTGTATGTTACTTTCAATTTTAAAAACCTGTCTTTACAATGTTTTATTAAAGTGTAATAACTTCCACCACTGTAACCATTTCTTTTGTAACTTTACATTACAATTCAATCAATTTCTGATGGACAATGTTCCAGTTCTACATTTTTCTAGTTTAGTTTCATTTTGACTGAAATGCAATAAAAAAAAAAAGTCATTACTTCTTACATCAGTTAAATTAGTGACATTGATCATATAACCGTTTTGTACAGATGTTCTTGCTTTCACTGAAACTGTACATATTCTGAGCTCTAAAAAGACATGTATTAGTTCACCTTCATTGTGCTGTGCTCTCCTTCTCTCATCACGGGGCGCCCGGGGGCCATCAATCTTCCTGCGCAAGTAAGAGAGAAAAGAAAAAGAGGAGACTTGTGTTAGCTTGTTCTACTGCACCATTAAAACACCAAACGAATCTGCACGACACAACACAGCTGAAGCCTATTTGAAAACAAACATTTGTTCAGCCCATTTACTGATATAACAACAGTTCATTATTGAGTCACAAATTTTAGTCAGGTCAATTCGATTGTACCCAAAGATTTGCTTAAATCTGGACAAATAGGTTAGCCTAAAAGAAACATGTAACCCTTTGATTTTTCCTCATTTCGGTTTTTAGAGGCTAGAATTAATTCAAGTGATGTCTTCCGAACATGAAGAAAACTCAAACACCAGCAAACACATCTAAGGTATTCATACAGTACTGAATTAAAGGAATAGTTCACCCAAAAATTACAATTTGCTGAAAATGTTTTCACCCTCAAGCCATCAAAGATGTAGATGAGTTTGTTTCTTTATTGGAACTGATTTGAAGAAATTCAGCATTACATCACTTGCTCACCAATGGATCCTCTGCAGTGAATGGGTGCCGTCAGAATGAGAGTCCAAACATCTTAAAAAACATCACAATAATCCACAAGACATTAACTGATGGACTGCAGTTGTGTGGATTACCGAGATGTTTTTATCAGCTGTTGGAACTGTTTTGTTGAAGAAACAAACTCATCTACATCTTGGATGGCCTGAGGGTGAGTACATTTTCAGCAAATTTCCATTTTTGGGTGAACAATTCCTTTAAAAAGCCAGTTGCTCAATAGCGGCAGTATCTAGAGAAATACAGGCTGGCAGCTGAAAGGGGGTGGGGATGTAAAAGGTCTTCCTCACCAGTCTGATCTGCTGTATTGAAGAGTCTCACGTTCACCAAGGTCTCTGGGGATGGCAGGCAAGTGGGAACAATTTTTTCGGTTGTTTTTCTGACTGCACTTGATTGGACAATACTTTGAATATTTATATGTGAATTCATTGCATTTTTTAATTAATGCTACACTCTCAATTTAAGGCGTTTTGCAGGAAAATTAATCCGAATTTGATTTGAAATTCCATTCTTGTTGTTCTGCAAACTGAAATTAATTTGGGGGAACGTGAAGGGATCAAATCATTATGTACATAGCACTGGGATCAAAGGGTGGACTGGGCTGTGCAGACTGGGAAAAGTAAGGGATGTTGACCCATAATCATACTTACGTAGAGTATGTGTGTGTACGAGGGGCGATGGTCCGTGGTGTTCCAGTCTGTAAAACATCTGGTGGACTCATCATCACGTAAAACTGACCTAGGGTTAACAAAAAAGGAAATGTTTGAATGAACTTGCACCTGCAGCATCTGTTGTCATAAATGAACATTTTGTCATCATTTACTCAGCCTCATGTCGTTCCAAACCTGTTTAAGTTTATAAGTAGACACTCGCATCATGGTACTGTCTTGAACGCGCGTCCACAAGTGAAGCAGTAGAGACGAAAATGTGGAACAAAGTCATTATTTTTGTTTTCTTTGCGCAAAAAAGTATTCTCGTAGCTTCGTAACTTTACAGTTGAACCACTGATGTCACACGGATTACTTTGTCGATCATTTTGGTACTTTTCTGGACCTTGAACGTGGTAGTTACCTTGCTGTCTATGGGAGGGTCAGAGAGCCCTCAGATTTCATCAAAAATATCTTAAATTGTGTTCCAAAGATGAACGAAGGTCTTGTGGGTTTGGATGAGTAATTAATGGCAGAATTTTCATTTTTGGGTGAACTAACCCTTTAATCTGTGTTCTGTCGGATTATAGAATGTGTTATACGTTACAGAAAAGCACCCTTACGGCAGATTTAAGTGCATCCAGCCACAGTGAGTGTTTTACGGTGGGTAGGATGACATTGCAAATTCTGAATCATTTCTGACCAAAGAAATTATTTTAAAAATATGTTCTCATCTCCTGCAGCCATAGGATACGTGGTACAATTGTAAAAACTATGCACGTTTCCCACTGACATTTTGGAGTACTCTAGGATCTAATGCTAAATTTACCATCACAATTCTTCTAAATGCAGCTTACTTGCATCGCTGGTTTATTGATTTGCACGTAAACCAGCAAAACATGTAAAGCTGTAAAACATGCTCAGTATCAATGGCAAACAATGTTTTTGGATTTTAGCATGTGAGACTGACCTCCAGCCTGTGTGAGGGTCGGATCAGACGTGGCCTGCACTGAGACAGCTGTACCGTCACTGACAGTTGCTGCTGGGAAGTAGGCGAAGCGTGTCTCCCCCCCCACTGTTTCCCCCACTGGACTGCCTCCATTACTGAATGGGTTCTGGATGACAGCCTATCGAGAGACAGATACAGAAATATGAGAGACAAGCATGCAAAGCTGACACTGCATTCATTGTTTTGCTTTTCTCCATGCTTCAGTCCAGTCTGCTCCATACACACCTGTGCTACCGCTTGCTGTGCGCCCGCAAAGGCAGCTGTGGACACTACACTGACTGCCGCTCCTCCATCTCCTGCTGCGTCCAAATGGTCCTCTGTTACCTGGACCACGCGATACGTCACCTGTATCAGGACAGAACACAAAGGTGAACTTTGTAAGAATGTTTTGTATCTTTAAGTTGCATAATCTAATTATGTGGATTTAAATAACACAAATGCATTAAAGCAAAAATAATTTCCCATTTGAAACTTACTTTCATAGTTTGACGTTTCTGAATCAAATAGAATTTTCAACAGTAAATAAAAAAGCAGGATTGGACTTGATTTTATCTATCAGAAATCAAATTATAATAAACAGTGGACATTACATACTAGAATATAAGTCTGCTAAAATAATGCCTATATAGCTATTTGGCTGGTGCTTAGTGAAAGCGAGTTTAGAGAGTTTTTTTTTTTTTTTTAAAGAATATGAATAAACCAATTTTTTTCTTTTGGAATAATATGAATCGTTCACAATAACACCAGGACTTTACATTATGAAAGTAAATTCAGGCAATTTTAATTTCTTGTTGACTTTAAAGTTATAATAGAGCTATAAACTGCTGTTGGTTTATACAGCAGTGTTGTTATTGTTAACTAAACAAAAATGATTAAAAATAGATTTTGTTAACTGACACAGAGTACAATGAAAATGAAAATTAAATATTAGATGAAAAGCCTAAATAGAAAAAGCTTAAATGAAAATTAGAAATTTCCTTGCCAAATAACTGAAATAAAATTAATTGAAGTACTAAAATCGCTAAATCTAAAACAGACAGAAATGAAGGCTAAATAGAACTAATAAAAATAACAAAAGCATGTAAAATGACTCAAACTTAAACTAAACACAAAACTGAAAAAATATAAAAGCTAATTTGAAATATAAACATTTTTAAATATTAAAAATAATACAGAATGTGTCAATTTTTGGTTAAACTTTATTTTAAGGTGTCCTTGTTACAGTGTAATTATACATTTAAGTACTGAGGAATATTAATTAACTGCATGTTCTTACTATCTGGTTAGGATTTGGTTTAGGGTTACTTGCATGTAATTATGCATAATTTATTGTTATTATAATAGTAAGTACACGTAACATGTGTAACAAGGACACCTTAAAATAAAGTGTTACCCAATTTTTATTTAATAGTAATAAATAATACTAAATTCAATAGTATAATAATAATAATATATAATACTAAAATGGCATTATACAGACATAAAAGCATCTAGCATTCTCATAAGAGCCTTGACAGAGAAACTCATGACTCCAGGCCATGTTTTATTACAGAGTGACCCCAGTTTGAACCCTGGAAAGGTCAAAGGTCGCACTGACCTGTCCACCAGTGTTCTCTGTCCGGAACTGATATTGAACATTGTGGTCCCCAAAAGCTGCTGCTTGCTGGACACTTGCTATGGTAACCGCTGCCTGCTCCTCCACCCCCACCACCTCTCCTGAGACATGCACCACAAACGAACAGCGGTATTTTGATATATGCATCATTCACGGCATGCACACATCATTCTGAGCTACATGTTTTTACTTACCCTCCTGCAGCTGAACAACCTCCTCAGTTTCCTGTTTGTCGTGACTGCACAGAGAAAGAGCATGTTCTGGGTCATCTTATGAAACTACTCAAAGGAAGCTCTAGAGATATAGATCAAAATCATATAGGCTTTTGGCGGATTCTAGTGATGGAAATTTGGCAGTCATTTCAAAATGGTTCATTCAAAACACTGGTCCAAAAATAATAATGTTGTTTACAATAATTGTGTTTATGTCATTTTGTGTTTCAGTCCTTTAGTCCCTGGATATAATTTGCATTTATAATAATAATAAAAAAAACTGTATAAATGTATTTTGCGTGTTTTAAATTTAGATATGCTTATTTTAATGTGACGATTTTTTTGTCATACTGCTATTGAACTCCCTTTTTATTCTTACTCAAGAACAGCTCAGACAGATTTCTGAAAGAATCGCGAATCGATTCATTGAAACGATCCGACTCAAAGAACGATTCGGACATAACTACTACATTCAGTATTGATGCAATTAATTAAAGAGGCGTTTGAACTATTTGGAAATCAATTAAAAACTCAAAATGGCTTGAGAAAGATGCTCTAGATATAAATCTGACATAGACCATCAAGATCTGTCTCCTTAACTTGGCCAACAAACGGTGAACGCCCCCCTTCTCATCACTAAAAACTGTTCACCGCTTTTATAGTGGTCTGCAAAATTCAAAAATACTAATAGCAACGTTTCATGTAGATAAAATATATAGCCAAATAAACAACACTGGGGTTAAATAAATAAAGATCTAATCATATAAAGCCTCTGGATGAAAAGACTGGGAGTTGTTTGCAGGTTGAAGGGAATTTAATGCTTAAAACCGATGAAGGGCTTTTGTTTCGACAGTACTAAACACGACATTTCTACTTGAAATATTAGTTAAACGTCTTTTATATTTCAGAAAATATTAATATAGAAGACTGTTGTTAAAATGAAACGTACACCGGCTTGGAGTTGTCGTTTTATTTTCAAATAGCGTACCAAGGGTAGACAAAACTCACCAAATTAGCAATCGGGCTAATAGTGATATAAATATGTCGACCATCGATGTTAAAACGCCTGCGATCTGTTGTTTTCTTCGTGCTATTCGTATCTTACGTGTAACTTACTATATTAATGGCATGCACAAAACTTAATAAAAGTCAGAAAATAAACTTAAAAGATGATTGCTAACTGCTCTACTATAAAAAAAAACAGAGCAGAAAATGGTTGACTGGGGCCTCGAGGACGGCCGTGCATTAAGGACGCGCTCTCACCTCGTCGAGGTGTCCAAGCGCTGATCGAGCATATCCATGAAGGCGAGCGGATTTAAAAATGCGATATTCAGCGACACTTGAAATACTGGAGATGGAAGCGCTGATCACGGGGACAAACACACGGGTCATGTGAGAAAGACAGTCCAGGACACGTGAGGTGCAGGCTGGGCGAGGAGTTAAAATGGAGACCGCTGTGGAGGAAGACGGAAGGTGTACCGGTTGTTGTTGCGTATGTTACTCACTCCCGCCCTACTGTCTAGACGAGTGCTCGACCTGTTGAGTCGCTTAGTGGCTTCTTTTCAAACTTATAGCGCCTACGTTAACACTGGATTTATTTATCGGTTTATTTTGAAGCGTTTGGTACTTTAAAACCGCGTTTTCGCCTTATTTCAGAACCGCGCTGTATTGCTTTGATATCGATCTTCACGTATCCCTCCGCAAGCGTTGCACATATTAGCGCTGCCGTTAATAAGATATGGAGTGGAGTGCCTATTTTAAACAAAGTGCGGTTTAGGTTGAAATCAAGGAACAATAAAATATTTTAGGTAACTTACACACAAATATAAGAACACGCTAATGGTTGTGTACGTATTCTGAAACGGCTCGTATTTCGCATGTAACGATAACTTAAAGGGTAGAAACGGAACAAACAGGGAGTGTACATTATTGCGATAGACTTTCAACGCTTAAACTGGAAAGTGAAGTTCAAATGAGATCTAACTAACGTTAGCCTATTGCTATTACAACCTTACGAGTTTCATTATGAATGACGGTTTGAAATGGCATTTAATAAAGGAGTGAACTTATAACGTACCTTGATTTAGAATCTGTCCGTGTGTAATTCAAAACATATAACGTGCGCAAAATATACGATTTTTCCTTGATCGCATCAGCACAGGGAATCACGAATGTTGACGAGCGGTGATTTTCCTCAGGTGACCTCCGAGATCCAATCCGGGTATTTGATCAAACCACATGACACGAAGGCAAGGTGGTGGATAGGAAATATATAGCTGTGTCTCATTTAGAAGGCTGCACCCTCCGGAGGACGCATCCTTCTAAATGAGACACAGCTTATATAGACGTTTGTTAATCTCTAATGTGAATAAACTGGCTAACATTTATACAAACGATCAGAATTATTTACTCGATGTACACGTGTAACATGTTTTCATAAATAAACATATAAGATTTATTTGGTAGTAAAAGCGTTGTTTTGCCAATAGTACTCGGCTACTCTATGTTCCTGAAGTCGCACTGCTGTTGCCACGAGGCTGTGCTGTATGGCAAATTTAGCAAATGGGTTTTTTTGTTTTTTTTTTAGCCTTGTCGTTATAATTACGCAGTATATTTTATGTACATAGTTTGAGAAGTTAACGTAATTAATACAATAATATCACATGATCAGCTAAAGCCAAAGACATTTAACAGCATGGAAAGGATTTGCTCACACACCTTAAGGGTTCCTTTTTTTATAAAAAATTATGTGAAAAATGTTGTGGTTGCCGGTTACTTAATACTTAAAATCTGATGTTTATGCGAGAAAAGAAACGTTAAAAATCCAAGTATAGTTTTGGACATGTTTGGCAAAACCACCATAAAATATACTTTCATTGTCACTAGCACTGTCCCCTACATTACAACATTTTTTTATAACAATTTTCATTCAGCATTCATTGAAACACCCAAAATAAAAGATTAAAGGTTTTGTTTAACCTGACATTTGTAGTAGGCCTACAAAATAAAAGTTTGTCCAAGTGCTTTTGGAGAGTAAGCTACTAAAATTGTCCTGTTGACCATGCAGATATTCAGTGTCTCTATTGTTAACATGTATTTTAATTCAGTTAATATATCCAGTAGCAAGTATATATATAATATAGTGCCTTAATTTTTTTTCACATTTTATGTTGCTACCCTATGTTAAACTGCTTTAAATTACTTTTTTTTCCATATCAATCTACACTCCATACACCATCTTTGCACATTTATTAATGTAAGAGGTTTGAAACAACCAGGACTCTTCCTAGAGCTGCCCTCATGGCCAAACTGAGCAATTGATGGAGAAGGGCCTTGTCTAGACTGGTGACCAAGAACCTGATGGTCACTCTAGCTGAGCTCCATGATCATATGTGGAGATAGGAGAAATCTACAGAAGGACAAACATCGCTGCAACACTCCACCGATCTGGGCTTTATGACGGTGTGGCAAGACTCAATCCTCTCTTCAGAGAAGACACATGAAAACGCACTTGGAATTTGCAAAAAAAAAAGCACTTAAAGGACCCTTTATATTATTATTACTAAACAATATTCTCTGGTCTGATGAACCTCAATTCCAAGCATCATGTCTGAAGGAAACCAGCTCTGCTCATCACCTGCAGAGTACCATCCCAAAAGTAAAGTGTGCTGGTAGCAGCCTCATGCTGTGGGGCTGTTTTTATGTGGCAGGGACTGAGGGACACATCAGAGTAGAAGAAAAGCTCAATGCACCAAAATATTGAGATAGCCTTAATAAAAACCCAGTCCAGAGCATTCAGAACCTCAGACTTGGCAGAAGGTTCGCCTTCCAACAGGGCAATGAACCTAAACACACAGCAAGAGTGGCTTATAGACAACTATGTGAATGTCCAAGGTGGTGGATAGGAAATATATAGCTGTGTCTCATTTAGAAGGCTGCACCCTCCGGAGGACGCATCCTTCTAAATGAGACACAGCTTATATAGACGTTTGTTAATCTCTAATGTGAATAAACTGGCTAACATTTATACAAACGATCAGAATTATTTACTCGATGTACACGTGTAACATGTTTTCATAAATAAACATATAAGATTTATTTGGTAGTAAAAGCGTTGTTTTGCCAATAGTACTCGGCTACTCTATGTTCCTGAAGTCGCACTGCTGTTGCCACGAGGCTGTGCTGTATGGCAAATTTAGCAAATGGGTTTTTTTGTTTTTTTTTTAGCCTTGTCGTTATAATTACGCAGTATATTTTATGTACATAGTTTGAGAAGTTAACGTAATTAATACAATAATATCACATGATCAGCTAAAGCCAAAGACATTTAACAGCATGGAAAGGATTTGCTCACACACCTTAAGGGTTCCTTTTTTTATAAAAAATTATGTGAAAAATGTTGTGGTTGCCGGTTACTTAATACTTAAAATCTGATGTTTATGCGAGAAAAGAAACGTTAAAAATCCAAGTATAGTTTTGGACATGTTTGGCAAAACCACCATAAAATATACTTTCATTGTCACTAGCACTGTCCCCTACATTACAACATTTTTTTATAACAATTTTCATTCAGCATTCATTGAAACACCCAAAATAAAAGATTAAAGGTTTTGTTTAACCTGACATTTGTAGTAGGCCTACAAAATAAAAGTTTGTCCAAGTGCTTTTGGAGAGTAAGCTACTAAAATTGTCCTGTTGACCATGCAGATATTCAGTGTCTCTATTGTTAACATGTATTTTAATTCAGTTAATATATCCAGTAGCAAGTATATATATAATATAGTGCCTTAATTTTTTTTCACATTTTATGTTGCTTTAAACTGCTAAACTGCTTTAAATTACTTTTTTTTCCATATCAATCTACACTCCATACACCATCTTTGCACATTTATTAAGTTTGAAACATTGAAACAACCAGGACTCTTCCTAGAGCTGCCCTCATGGCCAAACTGAGCAATTGATGGAGAAGGGCCTTGTCTAGACTGGTGACCAAGAACCTGATGGTCACTCTAGCTGAGCTCCATGATCATATGTGGAGATAGGAGAAATCTACAGAAGGACAAACATCGCTGCAACACTCCACCGATCTGGGCTTTATGACGGTGTGGCAAGACTCAATCCTCTCTTCAGAGAAGACACATGAAAACGCACTTGGAATTTGCAAAAAAAAAAGCACTTAAAGGACCCTTTATATTATTATTACTAAACAATATTCTCTGGTCTGATGAACCTCAATTCCAAGCATCATGTCTGAAGGAAACCAGCTCTGCTCATCACCTGCAGAGTACCATCCCAAAAGTAAAGTGTGCTGGTAGCAGCCTCATGCTGTGGGGCTGTTTTTATGTGGCAGGGACTGAGGGACACATCAGAGTAGAAGAAAAGCTCAATGCACCAAAATATTGAGATAGCCTTAATAAAAACCCAGTCCAGAGCATTCAGAACCTCAGACTTGGCAGAAGGTTCGCCTTCCAACAGGGCAATGAACCTAAACACACAGCAAGAGTGGCTTATAGACAACTATGTGAATGTCCTTGAGTGGCCCAGCCCCATCCTGGGCTTGAAACCAATCAAATATTTTTGGAGAATGTGCATCTGCCCCCATCCAACCTGACAGAGCTTTAGAGGTGAGGAGAAGAATGGCAGATGATTGGCAAATTCTGATGAGCAAAGCTTGTTGAATCAAATAAAAAAGGCTTGAGACTGTAAAGGTGCTTCAGCTAAATATTTAGTTACTAAATATTGACTACCTACGCAACTTATTTAAGTTTTTTTATTTTTAATACATTTATGAAGTTGTGACAATTCTGTTTTTGCTTTGTCAATATGGTGTATGGATTGTAGATTAATGTGAAAAAAAGTAATTTAAAGCAGTTTAACGAGGCAACAACAACAAAACATGAAAAAAATGGAAGGCACTGTATGGTGGCCAAAATTATTAGAATACTAGTATTTTCCTACTAAAAATGGTTTTAAGTCAGTTATTTCTATCTTTTGCTGTAGTGTGTCAGTAGGAAATGTCAGTTTACATTTCCAAACATTCATTTTGCCATTAATTGTAATAATCCAGTGAGATTTTTGTTTGCACAAGGAGTCTGACAACAGCCAGTGCTCCACACAGAGATCTAATCTATATGTTCTTTAATAAATATTTAATCTGTGGATTTTTTTTAATTTATGCTCCAGCACTGCTTCTGAACCTAAGCCAGTGTAGAAAATGGATGGATGGATATTTTTCAACACTTTTGTGGTACTACTGTTTTGTTGTAAAGCAAGCACCCAAGAATCTCACTCAACAGTACATTTGTATATACACTAGTAATGTAATTTATAGGAACAAAGTCATGTGATTTGATTAAACAGATGGGATTGTCAGTCATACAGTTAACCTGTTTTTGACACATCACATGAGTCATATGCATATGGGTTCTCTCTATATAAAAGCTTGTTCATAAGCATTGACTTGGTTCATTAACACATTTACAGATCATAACTTTATCCAAAAGGAATTTTCCCTCGTGTTTGAACTATTATTAAAAATGGATTTAGTAATTTGATTTGCGAATGGGAAACATGGAGTTTATTGCACTTTAAATTATAGGTATGCCATGGGTATCCACGCTGTGGCCCCTGTCAAAGCAAGCATGCAACTCAGCGTTTTGCATTGACAGCTGTACCAAAGCAATCCTTTGAATATGTGCAGCTACAGAACAGTCTACTCTTCAAACAAAAGGAGGACCATTGACCTCATGCATACACATAGTGAAAAGTCAGACTCACCAGGGCCCCTGCCCTAACCAGTTCAAGTGTATTTGTTTCAGGGACAGAGGAGGTAGCATTTAAAGGATTTTGCCACCATCAACAAAAAGGGCAACACAGGTTGTCTATTTCTCTTTTGCCTCTTAACATCTCTCTCTCCTTCTCCCCTCTCTCACTCCCTCTTTCCACCGAGAATAAGCAACGAGGGATTTGCCTCAGAAGCAACAAGGTATGAAAACTTTTATGTTTTTTGTATATATCTGTAATTCTTAATATTCAGTTCATTGACTGAAACGTCAGCGCAGTGTGAATGGAACTGGTAGGCTAGTTATCTTAAGATAAGCATGTCCATTACATAAATTAGAGAAATGTTTTCTTTCTTAATGACTATCTAGCCTGGAATATCATAAATAATTCTCATGTTTTAACGAGACAGGCTTCTCAATTTCAATATGTTGAAGGATACTGAAAAATTTGTAACATCTGTATTTTTAAGCTTCTTGTGTGAAGAAATGTGATGAACAAAATGAATTATGCAACTATAAAGAAATCTATTTCTGTGAAGCCTGAGGAATGTTTTTAAAGCATATATTGCTTATAATATGAAATTCGTAATGCAATTTTGGAAATGTATCTAAAAAATGCTCAGATGCTTCTGTGTTTGATGTATTAATATTTATACATGTTAATATTTAATTTAATATCATATTTTTAATCTACTGAATTCCAAATTTTGCCAAAAGATGTGGACATTTTTATTTAGCCATATAGTTTGAAGAGAAAAATGGTTTGATTTTATAAAATGTATTATTTATATTTTTTGTTTATTAGTTTTACAAGATTGTTGTGCCATTTATGAATGTGTATTCAGTTTAAGCATCTGTTTGTGTAAAATCAAATCTTTCCTCCTATCTGTTTAGTGTATATCACCTTCCTGCAATTGCAAAAAGACTGTAACATCTGTATTTTTAAGTTGACAAAATGTGATAAATGAAATGATTAATGCAAGTGTAAAAAAATCTATAAATGTAAAGCTTGAGTAATTAAAAAAAATTGATATTGCTTATAATACCAAATTTGTAATGCTATTTTGCTCATTTATTTTTAAAACATGCATGCACAAATGCTTTTGTGTTTAAATTGAGTGAGTTCTTTTAATATACTAATATTTATACATGTTAATATTTGATATAATATGTTTAATTTGTTGAATTACAAAATTTGTGTTGAAATATCTGTGCCAAATGTTGGTTTGAAGAGAAAAAAATTGCTTGATTTTATGTTTTATTTATATTTTTGGTTTATTATAGGAAGTCTTTTTGTGACATTTATTAATGTGTGCACTTAAGCATCTCTATGTGTAAAATTAAAACATCTCTCCTGTCTGTTTAGTGTATATCTCCTTCCTGCATAGTCACAGCGTGTATCAGGATGTACAGCTTTATGGGCGGTGGCCTGTTCTGTGCCATTATTGGGAACATCCTAATAGTGGTTTCCACAGCGACAGACTATTGGATGCAGTATCGCCTCTCAGGCAGCTATGCCCACCAGGGCCTGTGGAGGTACTGCATGGCCAACAAGTGCTACATGCAGACAGCAAGTATAGGTAAGCAAATATATTCATGCAAACTTCATGCATTCATGGCTATTTTAAATCATTGTGAAGTTATAAGTCATATGTAGAGTCAACAACATCATACAAGAAATCTGGCACCTGCATTTGAGCTTCTAGACCATTTTTGCCTGTAGATGGCAGTGCTTTATTATTTTTGCCATACAGAGCTCCACACTCTGGTTTGTGTTGTCTGAGCAGTCGCATTCTGAACAGGTGCTCCAAAGTTGTACCCCTGGTCTCATAAAATGGCATCTGAGATTACAGGAGTTGTACTCTGGTTCGTTCAAAGGGATTCTGCTGGGACAGTTCTTCAAAGATCACATGAGAAAAATCCGACAAACAGTGATAAGATATGGCTGGGATGAGAAGAGAATGAACATACCCATCTTGACTGTTGTTTTATGATCGTTTCTTGTCTGTTTCCCCAGCATACTGGAATGCCACACGGGCATTCATGATCCTATCGGGAATGGCGTGCTTTGCGGGCATCATGGCAGGCATCCTCTCATTTGCCCATTTTTCTGCCTTTGAGAGATTCAGTCGTTCCTTTGCAGCAGGAATCATGTTTTTCATCTCCAGTGAGTCACAAAACACAGGCACAGTGAGCTGTAGAATGTGAAATTTTAACATATTTAAGTATAACTAAAAACTGTTCTCAAAGTCAAAAATATAGATGGCACCACTACGTTTCCTCTGTCCATTTTTAACCTATCACTTTTTTTCACACCTAGCTTTGTTTGTGCTGCTGGCTATGTCGATCTACACTGGCGTAACCCTAAGCTTTCTGGGCAAGCGGTTTGGAGACTGGCGCTTCTCCTGGTCCTACATACTGGGATGGGTGGCCATGCTCATGACCTTCTTTGCAGGTGATAGAAAACCTCATAGAATGCTATTTAATGCAACTGTATGTAGTTTAGAACATAATAAAGTGAGTTTTTATGGCGTGCTAAAAGTTATTAAATGTTCTCGTGGTGCAGAATGGAAATAATATGCCTAAGGATGTGGTTGAAAGGACTTTGATTGACCTCATGATAATGTTCTGTCACAAAAAATAAAACCAGACCAAACTCATATTAAAAAGCACATTAAAATGTAAGTGTGCCTGTTCTCATTATTTAAAGGGATAGTTCACCGAAAAATGAAAAGTATATAATTAATTACTCACCCTCACGTCGTTCCAAACCTGTAAGACCTTGGTGACCTACCAATGGTTTGGAACAAACAAAAACAGCTAAGTAAATAATTGCTGTTACGTGTACGTGCTAATTCTTTCATGTATTTATTTAATTTTTAGTTGATACTAGAACAAATATTCACACTTACTTAAATGTCTATGATTTGAAAATTGTCTTTTGCAGGGATATTCTACATGTGTGCCCACAGAATGTATGAATCCAGGAGAGTGGTTGGAAGTCGCTAACCTGAAGAAGGAAAAACCGCAAGCAGCAGAAAGTTTTGGCTCAAAAATCATCAGGAACTTCATCACACCTTAATGTTATATAAGTTTAATAACTTTAAACTTCAAAAATACACTGACAAATGTATTGTTTAAAACCACATTAAAGGACAATTTTTTTTACACATGCACATATACTTGTATAATTCTGCTCAGATAAAAATACCAGTCTTCACACAAGTGTTTATTTCACTTTTCATATTTTTTTTTCCAATAAAATTCCACATCATGTCATTTTCTGTGAAATTTCTGTCTTGATATATTGTAGCATTGCAATACATTATGACTTCACATAAACACATTTTCAGAGCATCTTTCTATGTTGTTGGAAGTTAGAGCTTGTACGTGTAGTTATATGTAACTGTTTTGCAATATAATTTCACTTTTAGTGTTGCATCATTTTTGCAACATGAGAATCAGACTTGTTTCACAGTTTCACACCAGCTCAAATTCATAGTCAGGCACATCCTGTGTTAATCAGTTGTGAGAAAAATGGAGCAATAAAAGATCAAAGCTGGGTTTACATTTTTATATAGCAGTAAATGGGCGCATTTTTTTGTTGTTGCAGCTATTAAGTTTTATTAGGGCTTAGTATGCCAGCTATTTCTAACATTCATTTCAGAATGTTTTTGCTTTCCCTCTTTTATTCATAGAAATGGTGGTCGTTCCTCATCTGAACTTAAAAACTTAGTGTAGAAAGTCTTGCAAAAATATTCAAAGTCAGAGTTCCAGAAGACAATATAAGACTTTATTGGAAGAAACAACAAACATTCCAATATGTGTAGGTTATATTTTAATAAAACATGAGCCGCTTAACTCTTTCCCCACCATTGGCGAGTTATCTCGTCTTTTAGAAGACAACGCTTCCCCGCCAAAGACGAGTTTTGAGACAAGGAAGAAGATTGTTGTTTTCCTCAATATTGGCTAAGCAAATGATTCAAATGCCTATTCATGTCACCAGTCACTTACTTTGTCTAACAGAACTTATTTTTCCCCCATCATTTTATATTTCTATATGTTCAAAGTGTAATTAATAGAGGTCTATGCACTTTTAAGACAGCTTTAGTTTTGATGTCCTTCGTATGTAAAAGGTAAGTGATTTAGGGGCTATCCAAATACCCACACTTGTGTCTTTGCACTTTACCACTTGTCTACTTACATGATGTATTTCATGTATTTGGACCAAAACTGCAAATTTGGACAGGCCCTTAAACTTAGCAAATTAAGACTGGAATTCTAGGGTGTTCACATTTCATTGTGCTGACACTTTTAGTGGTGAGATGTAAAATTGCAGAGAAAAGGCAGACAGTGGTGATTGACTAATATTCTGGATGGCTCATGCAATACTTAGCTCATTCCAGAATACTTTTATTTAGTCCCCATAGATCTGTACACCCTTAATTAAGGTAAGACTATATCTAACCAGAGGTCATAACCATTACTATAGAACCACGTTGACCAACTTAACTTCTTCTAAGTAACTTTATGTAATCATGTGATTTCTCACATACACTTAGTTAGAATAATATTACAATAATCAGAGGTTGAGGCTGACCCGAATTTGGGTTGGTCAGCAACACACTGCTGTTCTAAATGGAAAAACCCAATAGCCTCTACAGTCTAAGTATACGTAACTAGTGCCAATGTGTTAGCCGGAGCTCTAAAACATTTTAGTTCGTTACTAACCTGTGTGCAGATTTGCAGTGTTATAGACTTAACACAATTAATTAGAGTCAATCATCTCAGAGTAAGTCAGAATAAATTCAAATGTAACAATATTATCAGTCAGGTAAATATGTATTATACCAATTACATAGCCAATTCAAAGATATCAAATCAATATAAGACATCAAATTCTCAAAGATTAATCTAAGAGTAAGATGCATACCTGACTTTAGAAAGATACATAACATAGAGTGTGTGGCAGAATCAGAATCAGAATCAGAATCAGAATTAGCTTTATTCGCCAGGTGTGTGCAAACACATGAGGAATTTGTTGTGGTTTTTTTTAAGGTGCTCCTGGTACATACATACATATCTGACATGAGAACAGAAAAAAAAACATTTAAATAGTAAAAACTTAACAATAAATAATGTGTATGAATCTGGAACAGTAGATTTATGTACAGATTTGTGCATTATTTACTCTATATAGAACTGTATAAATAAAGAGATATGCATATGTATTTACATAATACTTGAGAAAGAGGCAATAATTAAGGATGTAGAATGAATTACGGAAATGAATTACAGAACGCAGGTAATGATTCATATGTTAGCTGTTTAAGCTGGAGATGGCATGGGGGAAAAAACTGTTTTTATGCCTTAGATGTTCTAGTGCACAGAGATCTGTAGTGTCTACCTGAGGGGAGAAGTGCAAACAGGTTGTGTCCGGGGTGAGAGGAGTCAATGTGAGTGTCCCACTTCAGGTCCTGAGAGATGGTTGTGCCCAGGAACCTGAATGACTCCACTGCAGCCACAGTGCTGTCCATAATGGTGAGTGGGGGGAGAGCAGGGGGGATTCTCCTGAAGTCTACTATCATCTCTACAGATGATAGTATAGACTTCAGACTTCAGATAGTAGACTTCGGACACACTATGTTACAGGCTTCTGACTACAGAATCGCACTGACCAAGGCAAACATTCTCCAAAAATGGAGACAGGAACTAGCAATTTGAATTTGCATTGATCAAGTCAAGTTAACACCTTTTGGGACACTGGGAAATGACACACCCTCTACAGTAATCAACTTATCTCTAAACCCTTAAAGTCAAAAATATAGATGGCACTACGTTTCCTCTTCCCTTTTTTAACCCATCACTTTTTTTCACACCAAACTTTGTTTGTGCTACTGGCTATGTCGATCTACACTGGCGTAACCCTAAGCTTTCTGGGCAAGCGGTTCGGAGACTGGCGCTTCTCCTGGTCCTACATACTGGGATGGGTGGCCATGCTCATGAACTTCTTTGCTGGTGATAGAAAGCCTCATAGACGGCTATTTAAAGTTTTGTGTATTTTTGTGACTTTAGAGCCCCCTTCAGTTAAGCGAGTGGAATACACTGTTGTAATTACAGTAGATAGTGTACACGTCCATTTGTTGTTTATGAAATATGTAACTGTTTTGAATTAATTTCACCTTTGGTTTTGCAGCCTCTTTGTAACTGTTCATAAGCATTTTTTTTCACCATGGGGCCATGAGGAGACTTGCCGTTTCACAAGAGCTCAAATACATAGTCAGCAAGTATGACACATCCTGTGTTTAAAACACTGTGTAGGCTATATTCAGTCTTATCTGGGCTTCAGTTTTATCAGCTTTTTCAAATATTAATTTCCACAAAATGTCTTTGCTTTCCCTCTGTTTATTAGAAATGGTCCTTCCTCATCTGAACAATTCTTTAAATAAAACTTTTTACCACGTGAGGTGCAAACACCTTCTGTAGAAAAGTTCACTTCCTTTTTTTCTGAAGAATGCCAATTACTCTTGAAAACTATAAAAAACAGAATTCCCCCAAAATCGTTAAAAACAGATATCAATTAAGAAAATCTGAATACATTGTATTTTCTTGAATTTTTTTACTTCTCTCAACAATTATTTAAATTCTTTATTTTAGGCAAACAAGTACAGCTCCTATCTATTTTTATGGGAAAAGGCTGCCATTTCCAAAGCTGTTTGACAAGATTATGATTAAATAACTTATTTCAAACCAGAAAATTATTTGTCAATAATGGTATAGTATATTAAAATTCTTATTTGGCTCTGGCATTGTCTTGTAAATATATGATGTCTTTTTAATGGAAACTGTGGAGGACACAATGCATGCAGCAAAGAAACATTTTCATCCTATCAATCTCATCGTAAAAACGTCCTTGTAAAAAGTTATTTTAAACTACAGTAACACACTCAGTATCTGCAGTCTTTGGAATGGCGCTTTCTTCCCCATTGCCTTGCCGTGAGAGACTTTGGCCTTCCTCCATAAGCACTCTATGAAAAATCCCAGACAGGCTTTGGTTGCAGTGTCGCCTAACATCCAGTCCCATGCAGAAATACAGAACCGTGTTAATGCAGCTGTTGAAATAGGCCCATTTTGAAGCCATACTCAGTGCCACTTTTACTGCTTCATTGTCTTTATTCACCAACTTGACCAGCCCTAGAAAGTGGTATGGAGCCCAACATAAGAAAAAGGCACAGACCAATACAGCAAGAATCCGAAGATGCCTCGATTTTCCAGAGAGCCGCGTTCTGTGTATCCCAACAGCAGCTATGTAACAGATAAGGATGACCAGGAAAGGCAACAAGAATCCACAGATGAAACGAATGCAGTAGTAGACATACTTTGATGAATTGTCACCTGCTTCTGCTCCTTTCTCCTGAAAATGAAATTATAAATATACATTTTCATATTTGCTAATATATTATTATATAATGATTACATAATATGCAAGGTGATGCATGCAGACATAAAAGTAACCTTCGGTGAGCATTGGCTCAAGTTGTTCTTGCCAAGGTAGACTTGTAGGTAAACAAAGTACGGTGAACTAAAGATCACCGCCACGATCCAAACTCCCACACTGACCACTCGAGCAGCACATAACGTCCGTCGTTCTCTGGTGAACACTGGACACCAGACGCAGAGCGCTCGATCCCCACTGATGACGGCCAGGAGAAAAACACTGCAGAACATGTTGGCATACTTGAAGAAACCATTGAACTTGCAGAGAAAAACTCCAAAAGGCCAATGGTTAAAGAAAAGACTTGAGATGAGTGATATGACTCATGTCAGGCAGAAGATTAGGTCCGCTACAGCAAGATTGACCAGCCAAACGTTAGTGACATTGGGCTTCATGAGGAAGCCGGCCACCCAGATGACCACAGAGTTCCCGGTGGTGCCAAGGAGAACAATGACGTTGAGGAAGACAATACTAACCTTATTCATAATGGCCTCAATGTCCGCTGTAGTGTTTGAGAGCTCATAGTGGGTGTGGAGGAGAAGAGTTATATTGGAGCTCATTCTACAATCGAGAGAGATAAATCGATGAATGTTATTTCAGTTTAAAAAACAGATCTGTCTTGATGTCAATTTCTAAGCTAACTTGAAAGATTAATTCACCATGGGTTCTCTCAAAAATGTCTTGAATGTTGAAAGAGATAAAAATGTTTCATCATCATTTTGCAAGAAGATGCAACCACAATGTGTATCAGATGGCAGAAAATCCTGTTGTGCTCAAACTTTTTAAGAACACTTCTTATGTCAGATGTGTATTCAAATCATAGATACTTACAAGCATTTATTGCACTGACTGCATTGCAAAGCAATAGTAAAACCTATACAGAATTGTAGATGTAGATGATGTAGATGTTTTTACCTGTACAAATCAGCGTTTTCCCAAAACAGACTAAACCATCAGGGAACAACACTGGATGATCCTTTGTGAATGAGTCATCAGCTGTGTTTGACTATTATAAGGTCATTTTGCTATGCTGATAAATAAATCAGTTGCTCGTTCACTGACATGACTTGCAGTTGCTCTCTTCTCCCCTTTTCGGTGTAATGGATCTGGTCATTCATAAATGTCTTCACTGCAGACAAAGAGGAGAAAGGCAGGAAGAGGGAGGTGACATGAACAAAAGTGCAGATCTTTGCTTGTTTGCGTAAACACAAATGATGTAAGTGAAGTGTGGTTTTGGCAAATTGGGTACTGAAATGGCCAGCCTGCAGTCCAGATCTTTCACCCATAGAAAACATTTGGCGCATCATAAAGAGGAAGATGCAACAAAGACCTAAGACCGTTGAGCAACTAGAAGCCTGTTTTAGACCAGAATGGGACAACATTCCTAAACTTGAGGAGTCTCCTCAATCCCCAGACGTTTGCAGACTGTTATAAAAAGAAGAGGGGATGCCACACAGTGGTAAACATGGCCTTGTCCCAACTTTTTTGAGATGTGTTGATGCCATGAAATTTAAAATCAACTTATTTTTCCCTTCAACTTATAAATTGTCTCAGTTTAAACATTTGATATGTCATCTATGTTGTATTCTGAATAAAATATTGAAATTTGAAACTTCCACATTGCATTCTGTTTTTATTCACAATTTGTACAGTGTCCCAACTTTTTTGGAATTGGGTTTGTAAATTAGTCTACTCACATTTTTACTACTAGCTTCAGAATGTAACATATCAGTATACAATACGCAACTGTAATAAGTATGTTTCTAAAAGTGATAAATATAGCAGTTATGTTTTGTAGGTCTGCCTACCAATTCTGTATGATTCCTATACAGAACACCATTTAAGTCTTTTGAGCTCATCTTAATAACTTGTAATATACATTTCTGGTAACTGAATCATTAATTTAATCAACTGTTCCTTATGCACCATTCACAATTAAAGTCGTTTAATAGAGGTTTACTTTTAAGACAGCTTTTTATGACATAGCCTATTTGGAAGGCAACTCATTCAAAGCTGCAGAGGAATCATATTCAAATCACTTGACTACTTGCAATCTCATATAAGTGGTTAGGTGCATATGCAAATTAATATAAAATATTTTCTATCAAAATCACAGAATATTCTGTGAAATTATTGTCAGTCTCACTTCTGAGCAATGTAGTATTTGTTCACTTTGTTATTTTGCAATATTGCTCAACCTTTAATGTTGCAGTGTCACTGCAGATGTTAGTTAAGTGTGCTCAGTAATGCCAGAGCAAAAGTTTTAAGGTTTTCAATTCACTATTTAATCACAGAAGATATCAGAATTTGAACTGAACTGAACTATTGAAATTCTAGATTTTTTTCTAATGAATAGTCATTGCATCAGACACCTTTTTTATACACTGTGTATTTATTGCAAAGGCAAATATTACAGGAATATAATGAACAATAAAAAATGAGCTCAGATTAACCCCAGTCGTAATGCAATCCCGGTCTAAAAATTGTGCCCTTTACCCCATATTAGGCTACAAGTAATTTCCGTTTTCTCTTCTGGCCAATGTCATCCTGTTAATTAACAAATGAACATGTGTAAGCAAAAATAGCCGATCATAAAAATGTACGATTGACACGAACATTTGTATGAAAAAAAATGACATATATTACTAGTATTTTGCAAAATTTTCATAAAGGCTCAATCTACATATTAAAGCATTAACTTTTCATTTTGTTTGATATTAATCTAGATATTGATCTCTTAAACTTTAGTGACAAACTCAATGTCTGCAGTCTTTGGAATGGAATTACAACTTTCTTCTCTAGTGCCTTGCCGTGAGAGACTTTGGCCTTCCTCCATAAGCGCTCTATGAAAAATCCCAGACAGGCTTTGGTTGCAGCGTCGACTAACATCCAGTCCCGTGCAGAAATACAGAACCGTGTTAATGCAGCTGTTGAAATAGGCCAATTTTGAAGCCATACTCAGTGCCACTTTTACTGCTTCATTGTCTTTATTCACCAACTTGACCAGCCCTAGAAAGTGGTATGGAGCCCAACATAAGAAAAAGGCACAGACCAATACAGCAAGAATCCGAAGAGGCCTCGATTTTCCAGAGAGCCGCGTTCTGCGTATCCCAACAGCAGCTAGTATGTAACAGATAAGGATGACCAGGAAAGGCAACAAGAATCCACAGATGAAACGAATGCAGTAGTAGACATACTTTGATGAATTGTCACCTGCTTCTGCTCCTTTCTCCTGAAAATGAAATTATAAATATACATTTTCATATTTGCTAATATATTACTATATAATGATTACATAATATGCAAGGTGATGCATGCAGACATAAAAGTAACCTTCAGCGAGCAGTGGCTCAAATTGTTCTTGCCGGGAAACACTTGCCGGTAAACAAAGTACGGTGAACTAAAGATC
>NW_015505295.1:120519-150979 GCF_001515645.1 Sinocyclocheilus grahami
ACACTGATGACGGCCAGAAGAAAAACACTGCAGAACATGTTGGCGCACTTAAAGAAGCCAGTGAACTTGCAGAGAAAAACTCCAAAAGGCCAGTAGTCATAGAAAAAATCTCTGATTAGTGAAGTGACTCGTGTCAGGCAGAAGATCAGGTCCACTACAGCGAGATTGACCAGCCAAACGTTAGTGACATTGGGCTTCATACGGAAGCCAGCCACCCAGATGACCACAGAGTTCTCGATGGTGCCTAAGAAAATGATGATGATGAGGAAGACAATGCTGATCTTATTCACAGTGTCTTCAGTGTCCACTGTAGTGTTTGCATGGTGATTACACTTGTTGAACAATGAATGCTCTTAAAAGTACATTAGTTTGCACTTTGCAACATGATTTTCTACCACCTGATACATATCATGGTTGCATGAAAACAATGCAAAACAAAACAATATATAAAATGGCATTAGATGTATTTACACAGACTGTTTAATGCAGCTCAGGGGTGGCATGAATGCACTTAAAACAATTTTTGAAGCAAGTGACTACTGACTTGAATGGGTTTTTGATTCATTCGCTCAGCCGATATTTGGAGAAAACAGCATTCTTCCTCCTTGTCTGATATTGCTCAACTATATGTTCTACATTACATTATAAAAAGCAAAAACTCATAGAGATGGATGTCACGTCAGTGACTGCATGACAAAAATAATTTGTGGGATGAAAGCGTAAGAACTGTTTTCATTGTGAGAGTTTCACAATGAATTTGTCCAAGTTGGCAGCCCTGATTATGATACTTAAATTGCAAAGCAATTCAAAATAATCCTTACTGGTATATGGAGTAATTTAGTTGTAAAGTTAAAAATCTTAATATATTTTTATTTGAGAGTGACATAAATATGATAAATCTTGGTAACCTGTTTAGCAGGAGCGTTTATAACCCTAACAGCCCAATTGTTTTTTAAGAACAACAGTCTTTGATTATGACTGCATACACAAAACACGGCAAGACTTGATCAGAGTAGAAAAATAATGAGTGAAAATCTAAAATGAATGATAGGAACCATCAAACACTAAGAAGGACCAGGTCTGAACCACAAAACTACTGAAGCAGAAACAGCAAATCTCAATATTCACCTTGTTTCTGCAAAAACTGACCACAGAGAACTTCACAAAGCCAGAATCTATGAAGAAAAACCTTTAATCACAGACACCAATGCTAAAATATTAAAAAGATGGTGTCACGATCATAAACCTGAACAGTTGGAGCACCAAGATGAACTTCAGCATCTGCCCTGGCAGCTCAGTCAGCTGACTTGAATATTATCAAACCACTATAGATAGTTTTGGAGAGAAGAGTGAGAATGTACAATTTGCCTTTAACACATTTTCCAACCTTCTTAGAATACATCCATAAAGGGGCAAAGAGGAAGGGGGAGGAGACATGTATATACATACATCTCTCCTCCCACTTCCTGTTTGTCCTGTTTTGTCTGCAAAAGGAATAAATGATCAAATAAATGACACTAAAAAGCAGAGATGAGCTCACACTGGTGTGATTTCAAAGAACCAGACACTTGTGACCCATTCACCAAGGATTACTGCAGCAGTCAATCTGTTTTGTAAAAACACTTGTGTACAGCTAAGAACACTCACATTAATTCATCAACACATCATTAATAGTAAACATATGTATGTATGTATACAAACTACCAATTTGAAAAGCCGACGACTACAGTTGTGTTCATCTTGCAATTCTTACAAGACCAGGTGTAACCTCGTCCAATGTGCAAAATTATGAAAATTGTATCTCTTCAAGCATTTTAGAAATTCCTGTGGGCACTCAAGGCAACTTAGTCTTTGTAGTTGACTTACAAACTGGCATCATGAACAAACAGATACATGTTGTTAAACAGAAAAACCGAAGGAACATTAATACATTTATCTGTCTTGATTGTAGAATGACCTCAAATACAACTCTTCTCCATGACATCCACTCTGAGGACTAATCAAAAAGTGATTACTTAAATACAGGTTTTACCATTTTAACACAAAAGACATTTGAACTGGGAAAACATGTTGTGGCTCTTTTGCTAACTAATGTTGTAGTACTTGAGAGCGGCCTTGGTCTGGAGACCAGTCTTAAGACCATTTTTTGAAGGTCTTGGTCTTGTCTCGGTCTCAACCTTATTTGTATTCAAACTTGTCTTAGTCTCAAACTAAAATGACTTGGGATTTTATTGCAAGACCAGTCAAGACCACAACTGCGGGGATATCACTAAATTGCAGGTGCATTGTCTGATTAATTTGTCATTAAAGTGATAATGTAAAACTTACTGCTTCATATGTAATCAATAGCTTATTTCTAATATGATTTCATTTGATACTGCTTTGCCGGTCAGAATTTCACCAAAATGAATACAAACGCCCAAAAAATTCAAGGTATTATTTAAGAAAAGTACTTGTGTGAGATCTTGTTTTTATATTATAAGCAATATCACAAGAACAAGAGAGCTGATTTCACGAATATGAGCATGACTGCAAAACATGATAGTAGAAATTAATATTAAGTGAATTACATTTTAGAAATCTTTTTTTTTTCTTTGCCTATTTCTGCAAGGAAAGTTGTTCCAAACAAATCCATAGCAGAACTGTTGTGTGTTTCGGAGCAACACAGCGGCGTTTCATTACTAAACAAATCAGCTGCTTTGAAAGAATCATTAAATAATTCTGTGACTCAGTCAAGTGATTTTCCACCACATAGCCTATTGGCGGTTTTTGTCTGATATTCATATTCATTAAATTTTTCCATCATATTTCTATATTCAAAAAATGTACTTTAAAAACATTGATCTCAACAATATTTCTGCACTTGTAATTGTACCAGTTCAGATGTAGTTTCTGTGCTGCCTCTGCAGTGCAAAGATGAATTCTGTTGTTAGTGATTTCATTTGTTTTGTACCAGCTCTATATATAGTGCCTTATTATTCTAGTTGTATTTATTGATTAAATATTAGATATTTTTCAGGCAGTAAATGTGGATCTTTCAGATTAATTTTAGGAGTGCTGGTTTGGTCTTGGTCTTGACTCGGTCTCACTCTGCCTTGGTCTTGGTCTTGTCTTGGTCTTGACTACAACAGTATTGCTAACAAAGATAAATTGCAGCAGAAGCTTTTTGCATAGCCATGCATTTATTGCGCAGGTAAATATTATAAAACAAACAAAATGAAGGCTGATAATAACTTATTTTTCTCTTTCTGCCTCAGGTGGGCTTAAATACATAATCTTATTATTTACTGGACACAAACATAATCAATCATCACAATATAGATGTGCCTACTGTTGGATTAACATACATTAATTTAGATTACATAGACTATAATATTACAAATTATCTAAAATTGAATTTTACCATATATTTCTTAAAGGCTCCAAATACTGGTTAAAGCTAGACAAAAGACCAGACACTAAGGTACATACATTTTTCATTCTGTTAAATATTAATAATAAAAAATGCTTTTAAATTCTGTGGTATCTGATAGGCCTGACAAGTAAGTTTAGTTTAGTTTATTTTCTTATATAGCACATTTCTACTGCCACAAGAGCAGCCCAAAGTGCTGTACAATGCATTCAAGAAGACCAAGAAATAGAGCAAGCAAGAAATAGAGAGTAAAATCTCTTAAACTTTAGTGACAAATTTAGTATCTGCAGTCTTTGGATTAGAGCTTTCTTCCCCATTGCCTTGCTGTGAGAGACTTTGGCCTTCCTCCATAAGCGCTCTATGAAAAATCCCAGACAGGCTTTGGTTGCAGCGTCGACTAACATCCAGTCCCATGCAGAAATACAGAACCGGGTTAATGCAGCTGTTGAAATAGGCTAAGTTTGAAGACATACTCCATCCCACTTTTACTGCTACGTTGTCTTCATTCACCAACTTGACCAGCCCTAGAAAGTGGTATGGAGCCCAACATAAGAAAAAGGCACAGACCAATACAGCAAGAATCCGAAGAGGCCTCGATTTTCCAGAGAGCCGCGTTCTGCGTATCCCAACAGCAGCTAGTATGTAACAGATAAGGATGACCAGGAAAGGCAACAAGAATCCACAGATGAAACGAATGCAGTAGTAGACATACTTTGCTGAATTGTCTCCTGATTCTGCTGCTTTGTGCTGCAAACAAAATTATAAAGTCTGTCATTCAAAATGATGACACATAAACATTTACTAAATAAAATCATGCATATACATGATTATTTATATATCTGTGCAGTCATTCTGACCTCCAGCGAGCATTGGCTCAAGTTGTTCTTGCCAAGGTAGACTTGTCGGTAAACAAAGTAAGGTGAACTAAAGATCACCGCCACGATCCAAACTCCCACACTGACCACTCGAGCAGCACATAACGTCCGTCGTTCTCTGGTGAACACTGGACACCAGACGCAGAGCGCTCGATCCCCACTGATGACGGCCAGAAGAAAAACACTGCAGAACATGTTGGCATACTTGAAGAAACCATTGAACTTGCAGAGAAAAACTCCGAAAGACCAATGGTTAAAGAAAAGACTTGAGATGAGTGATATGACTCGTGTCAGGCAGAAGATTAGGTCCGCTACGGCAAGATTGACCAGCCATACGTTAGTGACATTGGGCTTCATGAGGAAGCCGGCCACCCAGATGACCACAGAGTTCCCGGTGGTGCCAAGGAGAACAATGACGTTGAGGAAGACAATACTAACCTTATTCATAATGGCCTCAATGTCCGCTGTAGTGTTTGAGAGCTCAGAGTGGGTGTGGAGGAGAAGAGTTATATTGGAGCTCATTCTACAATCAAGAGAGATAAATCGATGAATGTTATTTCAGTTTAAAAAACAGATCTGTCTTGATGTCAATTTCTAAGCTAACTTGAAAGATTAATTCACCATGGGTTCTCTCAAAAATTTCTTGAATGTTGAAAGAGATAAAAATGTTCATCATTTTGCAAGAAGATGCAATCACAATGTGTATCAGATGGCAGAAAATCCTGTTGTGCTCAAACTTTTTAAGAACACTTCTTATGTCAGATGTGTATTCAAATCATAGATACTTACAAGCATTTATTGCACTGACTGCATTGCAAAGCAATAGTAAAACCTATACAGAATTGTAGATGTAGATGATGTAGATGTTCTTACCTGTACAAATCAGCGTTTTCCCAAAACAGACTAAACCATCAGGGAACAACACTGGATGATCCTTTGTGAATGAGTCATCAGCTGTGTTTGACTATTATAAGGTCATTTTGCTATGCTGATAAATAAATCAGTTGCTCGTTCACTGACATGACTTGCCGTTGCTCTCTTCTCCCCTTTTCGGTGTAATGGATCTGGTCATTCATAAATGTCTTCACTGCAGACAAAGAGGAGAAAGGCAGGAAGAGGGAGGTGACATGAACAAAAGTGCAGATCTTTGCTTGTTTGCGTAAACACAAATGATGTAAGTGAAGTGTGGTTTTGGCAAATTCATAAATTATTCATGTATTTATATTGTATGCTCAAGTTACAAAAATTCACAACCAAAATGTAACAACAAGGTAGACTCTGGAAGAGTCTTTTGATTAGGGGGCCTGTGGAGGTACAGTCTGCCAGTTATTATTTGACATTAAACTATTTTTGTGAAACAAACAAAGCATGTGTTATAAATACAATTAATTCGACCAAAGTCAAAGTTAAAAAGCTAATGTTCAGGTAAACGTTTCATAAAAATACAGTCTTTTAAAGAAAATGTAGGCAACAGCTTTGTAAAGATTATTTTAATTAGTCCACGATTAAAATATCTCAATGTATGTAAATATTATACAAACCCGATTCCAAAAAAGTTGGAATATAGCAGTTATGTTTTGTAGGTCTGCCTACCAATTCTGTATGATTCCTATACAGAACACCATTTAAGTCTTTTGAGCTCATCTTAATAACTTGTAATATACATTTCTGCTAACTGAATCATTAATTTAATCAACTGTTCCTTATGCACCATTCACAATTAAAGTCGTTTAATAGAGGTTTACTTTTAAGACAGCTTTTTATGACATAGCCTATTTGGAAGGCAACTCATTCAAAGCTGCAGAGGAATCATATTCAAATCACTTGACTACTTGCAATCTCATATAAGTGGTTAGGTGCATATGCAAATTAATATAAAATATTTTCTATCAAAATCACAGAATATTCTGTGAAATTATTGTCAGTCTCACTTCTGAGCAATGTAGTATTTGTTCACTTTGTTATTTTGCAATATTGCTCAACCTTTAATGTTGCAGTGTCACTGCAGATGTTAGTTAAGTGTGCTCAGTAATGCCAGAGCAAAAGTTTTAAGGTTTTCAATTCACTATTTAATCACAGAAGATATCAGAATTTGAACTGAACTGAACTATTGAAATTCTAGATTTTTTTCTAATGAATAGTCATTGCATCAGACACCTTTTTTATACACTGTGTATTTATTGCAAAGGCAAATATTACAGGAATATAATGAACAATAAAAAATTAGCTCAGATTAACCCCAGTCGTCATGCAATCCCGGTCTAAAATTTGTGCCCCATATTAGGCTACAAGTAATTTCCGTTTTCTCTTCTGGCCAATGTCATCCTGTTAATTAACAAACGAACATGTGTAAGCAAAAATAGCCGATCATAAAAATGTACGATTGACACGAACATTTGTATGAAAAAATGACATATATTACTAGTATTTTGCAATATTTTCATAAAGGCTCAATCTACATATTAAAGCATTAACTTTTTATTTTGTTTGATATTAATCTAGATATTAATCTCTTAAACTTTAGTGACAAACTCAATGTCTGCAGTCTTTGGAATGGAATTACAGCTTTCTTCTCTAGTGCCTTGCCGTGAGAGACTTTGGCCTTCCTCCATAAGCGCTCTATGAAAAATCCCAGACAGGCTTTGGTTGCAGCGTCGACTAACATCCAGTCCCGTGCAGAAATACAGAACCGTGTTAATGCAGCTGTTGAAATAGGCCAATTTTGAAGCCATACTCAGTGCCACTTTTACTGCTTCATTGTCTTTATTCACCAACTTGACCAGCCCTAGAAAGTGGTATGGAGCCCAACATAAGAAAAAGGCACAGACCAATACAGCAAGAATCCGAAGATGCCTCGATTTTCCAGAGAGCCGCGTTCTGTGTATCCCAACAGCAGCTATGTAACAGATAAGGATGACCAGGAAAGGCAACAAGAATCCACAGATGAAACGAATGCAATAGTAGACATACTTTGATGAAATCCCACCCTCTGCTGCTCCTTTCTCCTGCTAATGAAATTATAAATACATAATACTAAATACAATCTTAATGCAATGTACTGAAAGTTTGTGCATGCAGTAATCTGTAAAGCCATTCTGACCTTGAATGAGCAGTGGCTCAAATTGTTCTTGTCGGGAAAGACTTGCCGGTAAACAAAGTACGGTGAACTAAAGATCACCGCCACAATCCAAACTCCCACACTGACCACACGAGCAGCACATAACGTCCGTCGTTCTCTGGTGAACACTGGATGGCAAACGCAGAGTGCTCGATCCACACTGATGACGGCCAGAAGAAAAACACTGCAGAACATGTTGGCGTACTTGAAGAAACCATTGAACTTGCAGAGAAAAACTCCGAAAGGCCAGTGGTCATAGAAAATGATTTTGGTGAGAGAAATAGCTCGTGTCAAGCAGAAGATCAGGTCCGCTACAGCGAGATTAACCAGCCAAACATTTGTGACGGTGGGTTTCATGCGGAAACCGGCCAGCCAGATGACCAAAGAGTTCCCGGTGGTGCCAAGGAGAACAATGATGGTGTAGAAGACAATGTTCACTGTCGTTTTCTCATGGTACATTGAGATTTTGGAGTTGGAGGGAAGGGAAAGAGTTGTATTGGAGGTCATTCTACAAGCAACAGATAAATCCTTAGAAGGTGCCTTTTCATATGCTTATGCACTCAACTTTGATCTTTCTACTCAATCTGTACACCATAAGCGTGCGGTTACCATGCTAGTCTCACGAGCTTCACCTCACAATTAGATAAACATGATGAGAGTTGTCTGGCAACCAAGAGGACACAGGTTATTAAACTGATAGCGTTTACTTAGAAGTCATAATAGGAACATTGATTTCAGCTATAGATTTAGAATTTCCTTGCTAACTCATTGGTAACCAGTAAAACCTTTTTTTCTTTATTACTTTTTTGGCTCCCATTACATTTAGGATGTCATTCACTCTATATATTTACAATTGAATCAATGTATTTCATTTATATTATTACATTTGATTTCAAATGAAAAATTATTTAATATTTTTCATTTAAACATTCATATTTTATACATTATTCATGCAACAAATATGATTTAATCCTTGTCCTTAATCCTGTATTGTAAAATGTCTTTCAAAATGGTTAACTAAATCTGGTGATGAATTGCTATGTTCTTACCTGCACACAGTGTCATTAGGCGTTTTTGCAATAATCAGCCCAAACTATTGGACTCAGGATAAACAGCACTGCGAAATCCTTTGTCAATATGTTCAGCACAGACTATGTTTGAGTGTTAATTGCTATCAACTGTTTTATGCTGAACAGGTTTTCTCACTGCATCTTTTGCTCAGTCATTCTAAAGTGTGCTCTTTAGCAACAAGGGAAGACAGGCAGGAAGAGGGAGGAGACGTGCACATTTTGTCTACAAATACATTCAATTCTGCAGATTTCTAAGTACAGAGAAATCACAAATCCATTTAAATTGTTAAAGTGTGTGCTATATATTTAGCTTTTGTTGTGCCACAATGTCAGGGTTGTATTTTATTTATTTATTTTGAATGAACAGAACTGCAGAAAAACAGCAAGTGTAACCTTATGTCTTATTACTAAATTCTCTAAAATGCTCAGGTTTCAGCTTGCTTGCTGAATTGCTGAAGGAAGTCACTGAAAAGTACTTTGACCAATAGCGTGCAGGCGTTGTACATAATCAACCAATCGTGGTGTGTGCATAGGCGGAAATCCCGGGGGGTCAGGGGGGACAGGACCCCCCCCCCTAAAGTGATTATTTCCTCTTTAATACAGTCCAATGCATTTTTCGATGAGTTAGCAATAATAACATTACCTGCTTGACCGACAGGGTTGCCAGGTTTTCACAACAAAACCCGCCTAATTGCTACTCAAAAGTAGCCCAAACTAAGAGCGTTTCGAGGGGACCCCCCGGTAAAATCGCGTTCTGGGGGCTAAAATACACCTTATAGGGGATGCTTCAATCTGCGGACATGAAAAACAACCCGCTGCAACAGTGATAAAGTAGCCCAATTCCATTACCGCAGACTTGGCAATACTGTGATGGATAGTAACGTCTACAACGGACACGACCGCTGATGCGGCGTGACCACAACAGCTTGACGTCGTCTAATTTGGCACAGTCTCCCTGCTGCACTAATAGTAAGGCTCTGTGTATACATGTCCTTACAAGTACAATTTTAGATGGATTATTTGTGTCCCCTTCAAAAATTGCTCTTGAGATATTTTTTTTAAAAAGTGACGTGATGTGGCCATGTATGGTGACCCATACTTGGAATTAGTGCTCTGCATTTAACACATCCAAAGTGCACATACACCCGGAGCAGTGGGCAGCAATTTATGCTGCGGCACCCGGGGAGCAGTTGGGGGTTCAGTGCTTTGCTCAAGGGCACCTCAGTCGTGGTATTGAAGGTGGGAGAGAGCACTGTACATTCACTCCCCCCACCTACAATCCCTGCCAGTATGAGACTCGAACCCACAACCTTTGGGTTACGAGTCCGACTCTCTAACCATTAGGCCACGACTTCCCCTGTTTATTGTCCCCTCCAACTGTTAGATGAAATTTAAGCCCCTGGGTGTGTGAGAAGGTGGGATCTACAGAGCACAATCGAAGCAATGCAAATACATGTACTGTATATATAATGTATAAGCTTGTCAATGGGAAAACAAAGATAAAATACGGACATTTTAAGTAATTTAGAAATCCCAGCTAGGACATGTCCAGGAAAAAGAGGACCTTTATGGTCACCCTAATTAAGTAAATAAATACATAATAAAAAATAATAATAATTCTACATAATAATACATAATCTAAGTAGGCTTACGTACATAATAACAGAATGTGAATTATTCAGAACTGTAGACACGCAGTCAAGATTTTGCAGTGATTATGACAAAATGTATGTAACATTATGCAACAAGGACTATGACAAAAAAAAAGCTTAAGCTTAAAGCATAATTGGTGTATGTTTCTGTGTATGTGATACATTAGCAACATAATAATAAAACTGAATAACATGCATGTGTGTTAATGTCAGACGTAATTGGCCATAATAAAACTGAACTTGAACACTTGAACATTTAGAGACACCACTGGGTTTGTTTGTTTTTGTTTTTTTACCTCAAAATGAGTTTTTTTCTTCTAAAATCTGCTGTGCCTGCCACAGGGATTTACATTCTCATATGTGGAATAAGGACTAAACTGAGAAAGTGTGAAGTGAATTAGGTGATTTGTAACTTGCTCCTTGTTTGAGAAACTGGATGTGTTACAACTGACCCATGTTACCATCCTCAGTCTCCCCTAATGAGTGACATGTCTGTCGGTATTTAGGTGGCCCTCTGGTGGTGGAGCTGCACAACTTTTTGTTTTGTGCCATGTATTTGAACGAACAATCACTTGTTCCACCGCTAGTGGTTTATCATCAAATTCCAAAGGTCAATGGAAAAAAATGTCCTGGTGGAAATGTTGACGACTTTGCGTATAAGTTAGATGACCCGTTTTATTTAAATGTGTATTGTTTTGTTGTTGCTAGAATAGGACTTTGCTAGATAGTTTACACCTTCATTTTTTTTCCATGGTTCCATCTATACATTTATTTTTGTATGATGATATCAGTGCCAGCTTGTGGTCAAGTGTGATATACCCTGTGGTAAATGCTGGTGGTAAACAGTCTCCATGTGTGGGCATGTTTGTATCTTTGTCCAAGTAAGAATACGGACTAATCTAACAAATGATATTTTCCAGGGTTCATTTATGTGGATGTGTGCGTGTGTGCGTGCACATGCTTGTTGGGAAATCTGACCCTAGCTTTCAGTTCTTCATGCTTATCAGCTGTGCCAGAGATGGTGTATAAGAGATTTGTGAAAAAAGTCACAAAAAAGTGCCATCTTTCACGAATATAGTTTACACCCCTAAAAACAAAAAGAAAAAGAAAAAAACTTAAATATACAAATCCCATGTTCTTCAGAAAGAGGCAATGATTTTAGAACCTACTATTTAATTAAAGGGGTCATATGATGCAATTTAAATTTTTCCTTTCTCTTTGGAGTGTTACAAGCTCTTGGTGCATAACGAAGATCTGTAAAGTTGCAAAAACTAAAGTCTCAAATCCAAAGAGATATTCTTTATAAAAGTTAAGAGTCAACCACGCCCTCTTAAAACAGCTCGTTCTAACACGCCACCACATGTCTACGTCATGATGTGGGAAGATTTGCATAACGATTTGTTCACGCAAAGAAAGAAGGCGTAACCTTTATTCTCGCTGTAGTATTGTTGCTGCCGCCACCATGTCGTGAAGGCGCTGTGTGTTTCCTTGTGAAAGCAAAACTACTTTGGTTGGCCTTCCAAAAGAGGACGATATCCGCTTCGTCATGCCTGGAGCTGGTCCGTGCTGGTAGCTGAGGAAATACATCAACTTCGCGCTGTGGATCGCTGGATCGGCTTTCATCGTGGACAAAGCGGAGTCCAGCCCAGGGTTGTCACATGTGGTTGCCGCAAGCCCGCCGGACGCTCCTTCGTCAAATCCGGCGGCCGTACCGTTCTCAAGCCCGCCCGCCGCCGCTCACTCAAGCTGGCCTCCGCTCGCTCTAGCCCGCCGGCCGCCGCTCACTCAAGCCCGCTATGTGTTTCGTTGTGAAAGCGAATCTACTTTGTTTGGCCTTCCAAAAGAGGACACGACTAGAAATCAGTGGTTAAGTTGTATTTACAACACTGTTCCAGAACAGTTCAAACCAAATATTCAGATATGTGCAGCGCATTTTATGGAGGACTGTTTCCTGATCCTGGTAGAGTAGACTACAATGCCAGCTGTTCTGACTCACAGTCTGTAAGTACGTTTTCATTTAAAGGATTTGCCACTGATGATTCAAACGTGAGTTTGAATGAATATAGTCAATCCAATCATTTTACAATACAATAGATTATTTGAGTAATACAACACTATATTTATATCTGGGTCTTGAGTCAAATAAGTCTACCTTTAAAATACAAACAATCAATAGGAGATATAGGAGCCTAATAGAGAGAAGAAAAGGAGAAGTAAAAGCAAAGAGAAGTGTAAAAGTATAGAAAAGCCCCTACACTGAAAAAAAAGATTAATTGAATTGACAAAAAATTTTTAAGGTAAGTGGTTGGAATCAATTTATTTTAGCTACATTTAAATAAACTAATTTAGTTGACTAACTTTAAACATGTTTTTTTTTAAGTAGCTAAAATAAATTGTTTGCAACCACTTACCTTAAAAAAATAGTATAATTGTTTTCAGTGTAAGTCAGGAAGTCCATACATTCTTATACCTTCAGCAAGATCTGATAAATGAAAGGTAAGCCTCCAATTGTGCTTGGTCATACTTAGCTAGGCAAACAGGGCCCCCCTACCCTTGGGCTTAGTCATGTTTAGTCAGACATATGGTATTATAAAGATATTATTTACCCTGCACATCTCTACTGCTATAAGTCTGCAAAGCATCCAAAAGCATTGTGGGTTTTAACACCTTTAGAAGATAAGCAAGATGAGCTAAATGAGCTCAGGTCTCCTGATATCTCTGGATCAAAAATAAATACACCTTCAGACTTTGATGTGGTTTCCAAGAAAATATTTAAAGAGCAAATTCGCAGAAATACTAAAGAAGATAGACTTGAACAGAATCATCCTCACGTATGCATGACACACACAGCTGAGTAGAATACATAAATTATGTATGTTAATAATACATGAATAAATTAGCAAATAATAAATGAATAAATAAATATATGAAAAGTAATAATCAAAGAATCATACAAGTAAATTCATAATGCAATTCATAATACATAATATCTATATGAATATAGAAATATGTAATAATTGGAGGCCTCAAAGGCATATATTAGAAGGAAATGTATTGCTCAAGCGGCAAGAAAGAAAAAGGAAGGAAGAGATTTGGTTAAGAAATTGGAAACAACTATTTGTATAATGGAGAAGGAGTTGGCTAGACTTTACTCTAATGATGATCAGGATATTTGTAAATACAAATTTCAGTTACATGATATATACAATAAAAAAGTTGAGTATGCATTATTTAGACTACGAACTAGGTTTTACGAAGGAGGTGAAAAAGCGGGCAAGCTCCTTTCCAGACAAATAAAACAACAAAACGCTGCTAACATTATTCTGGCCATTAAGAAAGGGAATACTATGGTCTCACTGACAAAAGAAATAAATGAGGTTTTTCAGAACTTCTATAAACAATTATATACATCTTCAGGTAGTTCAGATGAAGGAAAACTGAAACAATTTTTTTCTAATATAAAGATGCCTAAATTAGATGTCTTACAATCAGAGTCTCTAGACGTTCCCATTACAAAAGAAAAGGTCAGAGCTGCAATAACCTTTATGAAGCCTGGCAAATCACCGGGGGCAGATGGGCTTCTACAACACTACAGAATACTACAAAAAGTATGTCGACATATTGGCTCCAATTTTAACAGAAGTCTATACAGAGGCGTTTGAAGCTGAAGTGTTACCTAGTACTTTTATGGAAGCATAGATAACACTGATAGCTAAAAAGGATAGGGATTTAACGGATCCTGCTAATTTTAGACCAGTAAGCCTTATTAATGTGGGACTGTAAGGTGTTGGCAAAAATTTTGGCTTCACGGCTGGAGAAGGTTCTACCAGGTATAATTCACAAGGACCAGGTGGGCTTCATCAAGGGAAGGTCATCAGCCGATAATGTGAGAAGGCTAATTCACCTGATGTGGCTAAATGCTTCAGAGAACACCCCGATCACAGCTATATCTCTAGATGCCGAAAAGCCTTTCGACAGGGTGGAGTGGGGCTTTTTGACTGCAGTCCTGTCGAATTTCGGGTTTGGTCATATTTTTAGGACATGGGTTAGTTTATTATATAAAAATATAAAAAAAGTGATGACAAATGGCATGACTTCCCCATTTTTTACTATTTCAAGGGGCACTCGTCAGGGATGCCCATTGTCCCCGTTATTATTCACAATAGTTTTAGAGCCTTTGGCCATTATGATTAGGGCAGACCAAAACATTATGGGAGTAAGGGGGGTAGGGGATGGAACACAAATTAATGCTATATGCAGATGATATTTTATTGTTATCTCGTGACCCTCTCAAATCTTTACCTCCATTAATGAGAATTATTCAGTTATATTCAAATGTGTCAGGATACAAAATAAACTGGGAGAAATCTGAGGCTATGCCAATATCTAGAACATGTCATGCCCATACAGTGACCCAATTTGGCTTTAAATGGGTTCCAAAGGGTATGAAGTACCTTGGGGTTAAACTAACTCAGAATTTGGAAGATATAATGATGTTGAATTATGACCCACTGCTGTCAAAGATAATAATGTGTAAAATAATGTGGACAAATGGGAACAGCTGAAACGTTCTCTATGAGGTAAAGTGAATGTTGTCAAAATGGTTATTGCTCCACAGTTCAATTACATATCCATGATGATACATGTGAACATTCCAGACCCCATCTTCAAAAGATATGATAAAATTATCAAGGATTTTCTGTGGGAAGGAAAAAGACCTTGGATTAAAATGAGTAAATTGATTTCCCCAAGGGACAAGGGGGGCCTTGGATTACCGGATGTGTGGATGTATAATTTCTCTTTTGAAATGGCCAAACTGGCTAAACATTGGAGTGAGACAGACTCTGAGTTGGAATGGATCAAAATAGAACAGAAACTTGCCTCACCATTTCATCCCATTAGTATTCTCTCGCAAAGTTCTGGAGCTAAATGGGACTCAAATCCAGTGATAATACACTCAAGACATGTCTGGAGCAAAATTCATAAACTGTGTAAGACATCACATCATAAACAGTCATATGCTTCATTGTGGAATAATCCTGAAATCTGTATAGGCAAAAAAGGGGTGTTTTGGAAACAATGGCATCTTAAAGGGGTAACAGTAATTGGCGATCTATATGAGAATGGAATATTTCTGTCATATTCTGAATTGGTGGAAAAACATAATATTGTGGACCAAGGAAACTTTTGGAAATATCTGCAGATAAGACACTGTGTTAAGAACAAATTCAATGCCAGTGATAACCCTGTGTATGCCTATCTTAAGTTACCATGTAGAACTCAAACTGCTTCTATGTGTTACAAATCAATGCTTAATGTAACTGCAGATACTTGTAATAACCTGAAAACAATATGGCAGAAGGATTTGGGGATTAATATTCATGATGATGACTGGCTGGACATCTTATCTAATGTGGGTAAGAACATAAGGGAAGCTAGGGGAAAATTCATTCATTAAAAAATAGTACATAGATACTATTATACACCATCTAGACTTTACAGGATGGTGATACACTCTAAAAAAAAAAGGTTCTTCAACAGTTCTTCAGCGGTTCTTCAGCAGTTCTTTGGAGTGGTTAAGGTGCTATTTAGCACCACTACCATATATAAAGAACCTGTTAAGCCCCTGTATGGTTCTTCAGCGGTTCTCTGGAGTGGTTAAGGTGCTATATAGCACCACTACCATATAAAGAACCTGTTACGTCCCTGTATGGTTCTTCAGCGATTCTTTGGAGTGGTTAAGGTGCTATATAGCACCATTTGACAAAGGTGCTAAATAGCACTAAAAGTGGTTCCCCTATGATTACGAGCCAAAGAACCGCTTTTAGTGCTATATAGCACCATTTGTTTTAGAGTGTAGCTGGAAATAATCTCTGTTGGAAATGTAAGGAAGAAGAGGGCACTTATTTACATATGATTTGGGAATGTTCTTTAGTTCAGCCATTCTGGCGTAAAATTCTGAGAATACTTGAAGAGTGGTTGGGCTTTAATTTACCTGTGGAACCACAATTATGCCTTCTTGGAGATAAATCAGCTGTACCTAATATAGCAAAAAATGCTTTTACCCTTATTAAAATTGGTTGTATCACAGCTGCCAGGATGATCGTGAGCAATTGGAAATGCCCCAAAACCCCAGATTTGAAAGATTGGATTGATGGGATGATTGAAATTGCATCATATGAGTGCATGTTGGGGAGACTGCAGAGTGAGGGAGAAATGAAAAAAACATGGGATCATTTTTGGCAGCATATAAAAATGGTGTGATTGATGAGCAGAACTCATTAACAACTGTTACATTTCCATGTGCTTTTGTTTTATTACTTTGATGGTGACTAGTTGTAACGGGGCTGACGAGACGTGAGACGTGTGGATCCATCTGCAGGCTTTATTAAAGAGACATAGTACACAGGCAGGGTCAAAACAATGGCAAACAGGTATATGGCGGGCAAAACACAAGAATAGTCCTAGGGCTAGTGTAGGTCACCTATCAGGAGACAGAATCAAAGGGGCGAGACGAGAGGGAGAAATCCAAGAAAACAGGCAAAGATCAGAAACCGCAAAAACAGGCAAGGCAAAACAAGGAAAACACAGAGACTCGGAAAGGGGTACAGGCTAAACAATACTCAGCAGAGAAATGGGGTTAGAGTGGGTGTTATATAGTGAGTGAGGTGATTAGAAACAGCTGTGTGCAATCAGTGCAGTGTGCAAATCGTGCAAAGAATGATGGGATATGTAGTCCGGGGTGCTATGCAACAGTTTGTGTTGTGCGAGAGTCAATGAAATGGAAAGCTTGACCTCTGGTGGTGAATAAACGGAAGTCCATGGACTGAATTCGTGACACTAGTGGCTGAATATGTAATTGTTTGGAAAGGTGAATATTGAATACTGTGGTGATGTACGAAGTTTTGACTGTTGAACAATAAAAAAAAGTTGAATTATAAAAAAGAAATATGTAATAATTAACACAGCACATACCAATTCTCATGATGTTTTTTTTTAGGGGGGGTATTTTAGCACTGAAATGCTTGGTTAAATTTCTTCTTTATTTTCTCTTCTTCTTCTTCTTTTAAAAATATCTTCTTTAATTTTTTAATTTTTTTTTTCCAATGTTTATCACTTGTATTTTTTGTTTGTCGGGTGGTTGACTAAATGTAAGAGCAAAAAAACAAAAATGACCACACTGTTGTGAAAATTCACTTCCTCTTCAGGCTTTCACAGAAGGCCACATTCGATGTGCATAAAAGATGGCCAGGAAAAAATTGGCACTAATATATAAATAGCAGAGTTTCATCTTCATGCACCAGGGTCTTTTTTTATTTTCTGTGACTTATTTCTACAGAATATAGAACAATTATAGAAAGAACTTTATAGAAAAACTGAAAAAGAATTCTGTATAAAAATTATTCTAACATTTTTTATCACGTTTATAAAATGTATGGTCTTTAAGGATATTAAAGGTTACCAATTACAAAAAAAGTTCTGAAATTACAATTAAAGAATACAAATAAGGAAGGACAAAAGGAAATATTATGCAAGGAACACAACAGAGAGGGATAGAAAAAAGATGCATAAACAGAAGTTCTTTCTTCCTGTCTGCATTTGTCAGGAGGCTTTGACTTTCTGTCAGCGAGTTGCTGATTTCAGTCTCACTACACAGTGCTGTTTCAGATTAAAAGGCTTTATAATTACAAATAAGTATGAAATTAATGAAATTAGTCAAACTTACTGTATGTAATCAAGCCAATTAATATAATTACTGACTTAAATAAGAACGTAATTCAAAGTGTTATGCAAAGCTCCCAATAACATTTAAAAGCTCCAGAGAGTAATAAACACTAAATACTGAATGCTACATTTAAGACACAAAAGACTCAGAATGTTACTGAAAACCTGTGGTCCTGAACTGGTTTTGCATGGAGGCCCAGACTTTGCATAAAGAACAGAAGTTTGATTTACAAGCTTGTTAACAGTCTGTGTCAGATTTGTATGGTTTTCAAGACTGATGATATATCTTATGCACGTCCATGTTGCTAACTGCTTAACATAAAAAGCTGCATTCTATTTAATTCTATTTAGCTTTATTTTCCCATACATTTCAACTGCCACATCAGGCCAGTGACCTATTTTTGGGCCCCAACCCACCAGCTGAAAACCACGGCTTCAAACCTACCCATCATACCACAAAACTATGGCAAAAAGACATTGTTTTTGATGCAGCTTCATATCAACATATCACTATTAACAACATTAGTAGTAAATACAGACACTTCAGACGAAAATGAAAAATTAGATTCATGTGATAAGCATAACTATTCTGACTGATGTGACACTTTTTCACTTCCCCTTCACTGCCCATTAAAAAAAACTATGACCACATCTTAAGCTACTTTCTCAGTTATATGCATTTTTGCTTGTTAAACTAAAAAAAGACTATATGCTGATTGTCTTTTTCTGTTATGCTTGAGCCACCAGGCTAAAGTGGCTGACATCTTTAATGGTTTTGCCACCAAAAAAGCAGAACTCTCTGGTGGCTTATGAGATAATATTTAAAAGAAAAATATCCTAACATCAGACTGCAGTCGGGTCATTCAGGCAGACAGGAAAAGGAAAATAGAACAGAAACATCTTCCAATAAAAAACACTCAAGAATAAAAACCCTATAAAGTTTCAAAACCCACAGCACTTTTCTTTATAAATAAATAAATCACAATTAATCACACAGAAGAGGGAGCAGGAGCTCAAAGGTGGGAAACTTTATATTACCAAAACCACAGACAGGAAAAGAAATAAGTTCAGGTTTTGTATTCATTATTTTTTCTCCATGTAATTTGGCTTTTAAGATGTTATCAGACAAAAAAAATCAAGAGGATCAAGAGCTTTATTTTCTGTATAAAACAATGGTACATCTTTCTTCATGCGCGTTAGTTCAAGTTTTGCACAACATGCCATAAGATGCACATTTAATTTCTAAACCGACCAATCAGAATGGATATTCAAATGACACGAAATTCATTCCATCAAAAATGGTGCTAATGCATAAGTTCTTAATTATCAAGCTTATTTTAAAAACAGCCTGGTAGCATAATTGTCAGCAAAAAAAAAACATTTTCACATTTGGATTTAATCAGTGTTTACATATTGGCCTCCCCATAATATTTCCTCACTGACCGGTACTGCTAAAAAGCAAAAATGACATTACAATGAAACTCTTTTAAACTTTAGTCATGCCCTCAGGTCTGTCTCGAACGATCCCTGCAGTCTTTGGAATAGAATTACAGCTTTCTTCTGCAGTGCCTTCCTGGGACTGCATAGTGTGGCCTTCTTCCATAAGTGCTCTGCGATAAATCCCTGATATGCTTTGTCTGAAGCGTCGCCTAACATCCAGTCCCATGCAGAAGTACAGCACCGGGTTTATGCAGCTGTTGAAATATGCAAAGCCCTTAGCAATAGGCAGGCCCACTTTAACAGCATGGCTCTTCTTGTCCACCATCTTGACGAGCAGTAGGCAGTGGTAGGGGCCCCAACATAAGAAAAAAGCACAGATCAGTCCAGCAAGAATCCGGAGAGGCCTCGATTTTCCAGAAAACCTTGTTCTGCGTATCCCGATGCCAGCTATAATGTAGCAGCACAGGATGACCAGGAAGGGCAACAGGAATCCACATAAGAAGCGAATGCTGTACAAGGCGTTCTTTGCTGAATTGTCACCCTTTGATGCTTCTTTCACCTGCACAAAGTAAATCAGATTTCTGAATGATGACAAACTATTTCACATTTACTATGCTAAAAGAAAGTTCATGTTTAAGTGGACAGTTCACACAAAAATTAGAAATGAAAATTAGAAATGTACTCATCTGTCACATAATGAAATAAAGTGGTACGAAATACGAAAGAATAAGATACGTTCTTGTTTCCATCCAAAGTTGAATCTAGCCCATGCTCAAAATTGGAATATCGCATAAAACATTTACGAATAAAGCACTGTTTCCATCCAACAAGTCAAAGAGAACAAAATCGTCACTTTCTGACAAACTGTCACTAAATATCACTAAGAAAAGTAGGAGAAGCTACTGAAAATAATAATTTTCACATATAATAAATAACTTGCGCCTCTGAGCGAGCAGACAAAACACAATAAATGCGGTTTCGGAGGTGGATGCCTGGTGTTTGGGAACACAGCCGTGTAAGACTGCTACAGTAAAAACCTGTTAAATGGTTAACGGTAAATTCGTTGATAGGTTTACGTGTATGTCAGCCACGGCACTAGCCATTATTTTTAATCGAAGGAGGCATATACATACAGTATATCTTTGGCGAAGCAACACAGAGAGTCGCTTCTGGGACGCTTGTGAAATGTGCCGTGGCGCGGCTGGTATAAACTCAAGCATTGACAACCGCACTTACTTATAGGCATGAGCCTTGAAATTTCCTGTTCACATAGCAGCTTACAATAGATATTCGAATATTGTCTTATGAACATGTAACTGAAGTCAAGTCCATAGACTTTAGCCAGGATAGTCATATTTAATCTTTAGCAGGAATGAAATGAGGCTGTGAGAGATAGAAGTACAGTGCGTTCAATTTGCTTAGCAGAAATACCAATTTCTGCTGATTTTTTTCAGGGGGAAAAAAATAAATGGACATAAACCAGTTTTGAAAATTCTAACTTTTGAAAATGACATGATCTAGGAGTTTTACACAGTGTGTACCATTGTAAAGACTGTCACAGTCTCGTTTCATTCATCCGTGTTAAATTCAGAATTGTGTCTCCATATGTTAGTCACATTGGGCTTCAGACGCATGCTAGCCACCCAGATGACCAAAGAGTTCCCGATGATGCCGAAGATAATGGTAATGGTGTAGAGGACAATGGTAACATTATCCATAATGGCATCAATGTCCACTGTAGTTTTCTCATGGTGGGTTGAGATGTCTGAGTGGGGCTGCATGAGAAGAATTGCATTGGAGGCCATTCTGAGAGACAAATGAAAATGATATACAGTCTGTCTGTTCAAATTAAGCATTTTAACTGATTCACAGATGGAATGATTAGCAAGGTCAAAGTCGCCATTTCAATTCCCAGGGAATGCATGCAGGTACAATGATATCTGTAATGTGTAAAGTATGTTTAAATAATTCTCAAGAACTACAATACTAGACATAAGTAAATATGAGCACAAAAATATAAGCATCATGTACTTCCTCTTGTTCACCCAGCACCATTTTCTTGTGTATTTATGGGGTGGTTATTAAAATATTATGTACAGTTGAAATTATAGTTTAAATATTTATATATTTTTTAAATATAGTTTAATCAAGCCATATTGGGCTGTCACGTGACAGAAGCCACCCAGCTCTTACTCAGAGTCTGTTTCAAAATATCTGTCTGGAAAAAAACTGAACCTTTCACCTTCAACAAAATAGAGAAGTGGAAAGAAAATAAGTGCTTTTAAATGGCACACAGCTGCAGAAACAACTTCATGCACCTGATTCATGCATTTGTGACAGCATTTCATAAAACTGGCAGTCTGTATGTGTTTCACTTAATGTTAGCTAATATCTTTCTGGTACATTGCCATTTAGTGAGCAATTCATCATAAGTGCCATTGCATGCTCGTATTTGAGCGACACCATATGGTAAGATAAACATGAGTTGTCTGGCAACTAAGAGGTTGCAGCATATAAAACTGGTTTAAAAGCAAAGCTAATGTGAGTTATATATTTTGAATTGCTCTGCTGAATCATGAAAGGTCAGAACATCTTATTGTAGTATTTCCATTACATTTAGCATTTACTCACACTAAATAGGTTGTGTAATTCTGGCAAGAAAACGTTGCGTTGGAGGCCATTCTGAGAGACAAATGAAAATGCTATACAGTCTGTCTGTTCAAATTAAGCATTTTAACTGATTCACAGATGGAATGATTAGCAAGGTCAAAGTCGCCATTTCAATTCCCAGGGAATGCATGCAGGTACAATGATATCTGTAATGTGTAAAGTATGTTTAAATAATTCCCAAGAACTACAATACTAGACATGAGTAAATATGAGCACAAAAATATAAGCATCATTTACTTCCTCTTATTCACCCAGCACCATTTTCTTGTGTATTTATGGGGTGGTTATTAAAATATCATGTACAGTTGAAATTATAGTTTAAATATTTATATATTTTTTAAATATAGTTTAATCAAGCCATATTGGGCTCTCACGTGACAGAAGCCACCCAGCTCTTACTCAGAGTCTGTTTCAAAATATCTGTCTGGAAAAAAACTGAACCTTTCACCTTCAACAAAATAGAGAAGTGGAAAGAAAATAAGTGCTTTTAAATGGCACACAGCTGCAGAAACAACTTCATGCACCTGATTCATGCATTTGTGACAGCATTTCATAAAACTGGCAGTCTGTATGTGTTTCACTTAATGTTAGCTAATATCTTTCTGGTACATTGCCATTTAGTGAGCAATTCATCATAAGTGCCATTGCATGCTCGTATTTGAGCGACACCATATGGTAAGATAAACATGAGTTGTCTGGCAACTAAGAGGTTGCAGCATATAAAACTGGTTTAAAAGCAAAGCTAATGTGAGTTATATATTTTGAATTGCTCTGCTGAATCATGAAAGGTCAGAACATCTTATTGTAGTATTTCCATTACATTTAGCATTTACTCACACTAAATAGGTTGTGTAATTCTGGCAAGAAAACAGTGAATTGAAGGTAATTAATTCCACGGTGTAAAACCCAATGATACTTCTTGAAAAACAAAAACTGTTGTTTTGCATCAGTTAGTTGTGTTTCTCCTTTCATGTTAAAACAGAATGCAATAGTACATACGAATAAGAAGAACGCAAAAAAGGCATGACAATTTAAGGCAGAGATAGGCAATTTAACAGCTTATGTTTGAAAAATCACATTAAATGTATAGTATATAAAATACAAAAATGCAATAAAATGATTGCGCAGCATGGATTGCATTGGAAAATTTTTGTAAAAAATATAGCAAATTACCAACTGGATAATGAATTGCTGTGGGTGTTCTTACCTTAGTGAAAGTTTGCTCAAAGAACTAGTTAGCACAATCAGTGTTTGAGGAAACACTGCATAGTAATTTGTGAATGTGTCCAGCAGAGACTGAGTATGAGTGTTAGGTCATGTTCAGTGTGCAGGAAAATAAATAAGTGACGGGTTCATTGACATCATTTCCAGCTCCTCTCCTTCTCTCTGAACCCTTTTCGCCCCTTTTTCATCATGTGATCATTAAGTGTCTTCTTTACAGACAAAGAGAGGACAAACAGGAAAAGGGAGGAGACACAGATGAACAAACATAGAAACATAAATACATATGTGTGTTTACTCCATTATGCCTCTGGGAGAGTTAAAGGGATTGTTAAGGGGATTTCTCACCCTCAGGCCATCCAAGATGTAGATGAGGTTGTTTCTTCATTGCAACAGATTTGGAGAAATTTAACATTAAATCACTTGCACACCAATGGATCCTCTGCAGTAAATGGGTGCCGTCAGAATGAGAGACCAAACGGCTGATCACAGTAACACACAACACAACTCCATTCCATCAATTGACGTCTTGTGAAAAGAAAAGCGTTTGTAAGAAAGAAATGCATCATTTAAGCATTTAAACTCTCGCTACTTTTTTTAAGATTTATTTTTGGCATTTTATTTAGATAGGACATAGAGCTGACAGGACGCAAAGTAGGAGAGAGAGAATGGGGCAGGATCGGGAAAGATCCTTGAGCCAGGATTTGAACTCAGGACGCCCATAGTGCAATGGCACGATATTTCGGCACGCTGCACACAAGGCTAACGGCACAGACTAAACGCTCGCTTTTGACCCAAACACCACTCTCTAATCCATAATAATAGTTTTCTTCAGTGGAAAAGTCCATCCCCTGTTCACATTAAAATTCACCATCATGTTTGTTTAGATCTGTTTTGAATTGATTTCACTTGTAAATGGATCTTAATCTGTGCATATTTCTCTCCTGATTCAGACTAGACTTTTACACTGGAGGAATCAGTGTTATGGACAGAGACGTGTATTTAATCCAGAAGCAACAGTTTGAAGTTAATAATGACTTAAAGGTGCACTTAGCAATATCTGAAAAACGCTTTTGCCCACAGTGTCGGACCGAGTCCCAAAACACACTTGTAGCCAATCAGCAGTAAGGGGGCGTGTCTTGTAATGATTGAGAGATTTGAGTGCACAGGACGGATATGAGCAGATCGACTATAGGTAGAGAGAGATGGCAGATAAGAAAAGAGGAAAATATCAGAGAAACAAAACATCAATATTAAGGGTTACGACCAGGCAAGAGGTAGGACCCGCGTAAATATTGGAGCAGCTTTCCAGCAGTGGAGAGAGGCCTGTAATCGGACGCCGAGGTTACGTTGTTTTGCGTTGCGTTTTTGATAAACGAGTAATGTTGATTTTGCATTGTTTCACACAACTTATCCGTGTTGGCTTTTGTTTGAATATGCTTGTGTGTCATCTTCACTTGTTTCCGTGATCGTAGTTGCCATGGTTGTGTGGTACGTGTGAGGTGGAGATTTTAAAATAGGGGCAAGGTCCTGTTGGAGTATGGGAGTGTTTGATTTGGTGCTTTCAAATATCAACATCGTTTGGCAAAATTCGCTTAGTGCACCTTCAATGATGCATTTATTACAAACACAAAACTTTTGGGTTACTTACTTGTGGATTACGGTGATGTTTTTATCAGATGTACTGGCAGCACCCATTCACTGCAGAGGATCCATTGGTGAGCAAGTGATGAACTGCAGAATTTCTCCACATCTGTTCATATGAAGAAACACACTCAGCTACATCTGGGATGGCCTGAAGGTGAATACATTTTTAGCAAATTTTCATTTTGGGTGAACTATTTATGTTGTGTATCTAATTACATTCCTGCCTATAAAGCAGTCATTGTGACTGTACATCAAAACATCATATTCTTTTCTGAATTTTGAAAGAATGAATATGCCAATACTGATACTACTACTACTAATAATGATTTTTATAAATGTGTAGAATATTTCACATGTAAGCACTGTATACACCCATATTTGCATATAATTTGCATGTCTGGTTCTCTTTGTCAATGTGCCCTATTTTATTATGGGGTTTTGCCTACATATTCTCCATGAATTTTGTTTTCAATCACATATAAGTTTAAATTAAAATGGTTTGAAGTGGTTTCCAACCTTAGATATAAATGGTTCAATGCTGTTTGTGTTTATATTTAATACTTATTAACATTATTTGTTATGGAATTAGAACTATTAATGAAAAACGATTGTGATGTTTTGTTGTTGTTGTTAAGCGTTTATCTTGTTTCATCTTTTTAACTAATTTAAATTAAGATATGAAAAAGTGGCATTGTTAAATGTTGGTCTGTGCTGCCACTTACAGCTGAGATATAGTATTACAGAACAATATTTAAGAATATGTGGCCTGACAATCAGAAAAATGTGTATGATAATAGACAGTTATACAGTTTAAGGTCAAATTTAATTGATTTACGCAATGTCAAATGTAAGAAATACATTCAAAAAGACCAAAATGTGAAATTAAAGTTAGTAAGGAAGACTAATACAATAATAATACATTTTGAAATAAACAGTTTAAACTCAATGTCAAGTAAATATCAGTACAAGAAAACAATTCAAAAAGAAAACAATCAAAAATGCATTTGATATTTTAAAACAAAAATACAGCAACAATACGTTTGTAATACTAAGCAGGAAAACATATGTAAATAGAAAATGTGCTGTGTTTTACTTGTGAATGCTCTATGAAATACTTGATTCTATTTTAATCAATTATTATCTTTAAAGGCTGTCAAAATATGCTATATGAATCTCCATATCATTAGCACTTACATATACCAACATTTCCAGCTATATTCTGAAGGTTCTTACACAGGGTTTTTGTGTAAATCATTCACCTGATTTATATAATATGTTAAATGACAGTATTTTCTGATTTATGGAGTAATAAAAAAAGAGATATCCAAAATCCCCTATGTAAAAACTTACATAACTCCAATATATCAACAAAAAGAAACAAGTATTCTGAACCTAGCTTTATCCAATGTTCAGATTTCTGTTATTGTATATAAAATGTATGCAAACATACACACACTTAATTAGATCATTTGCATACTTCAAACTAAAAAAACGTACTGCGCTTAATCAACTGAGGAAGTATGGTGAAATTTGTTAAAATTACATAGTTTTAATGCTGTTCACCTGAGGTTCCTTGCCTTGAGAGGCATCAGAATATACACTAAATTAGATATACTTTACATTAAAATTCCTTTTAAAACACATTTGAATTAATTTAATAGTTTCAGTTTCTCATATTCAGTGTTTCTCTAATGTATGTGTGCTAATGTACACATGTTTATGTACATTTAAAAAATCAGGTTATATAATTTTGCAGTTATTTAGTAGCAAATGATAAAATGCCAACAAAGATATAACATTCAAAGCCACATCTGTTTGACTATAAGTGAGCATATATTTTATCTAGATCTCTGCAACATGAGTGGACCAAAAGTCCTGGTTGTCATAATCTGGATATTGAGAGGTTAGAGACTTTTGTTAATCTGCTGGGTTTGAAAGGTTATAGTCTTAAATTAATCCATGAACAAATACTGAATAGGTGAGTGTCTCTGTGTTATTTATGATGATGGCTGGTGATTTAACTTTGCGCTTCTGTGATTTATTGCATTAAGTCAAATTAAGCACTTGTATGCTTTGGCATGTGCCGGCCTCCATTATGTATGTATTAACCTAATGTAGAAGGTGCCCTGTGCGTTTTTTATGTATGCAGGTGCTGCCAGTGACAAATGGGAAATTAATGCCTAAGAAAATAGATGCAATAAGTGGCTTCTGTGTTCAAATTCTATGTCAGTTTGAGATCCCCGACTCATTCAAAAAGTCCCTAAACAAATCTGTTGAGGCAACTTGGAAAAAAAACAACCAAAGAGGGGCCAGACGTGCTTAGTTCAAAAAGAACAGGGTTGTCTGAAATGTGATTGGCAACATCTTAAACAAAAATTGCACCACTGTGTTTCACAACTTTCCTGTTGAATTAGATGACCATTTTTTCTTTAGACTTCAGGGTCCTGAACCTCTCAAGTACACATTTGAGCAAGGAGTATACATTACGGTCCATGAAGGTTGGAATGAAATTGCGATGTATACATCATCTGAAAGCTAAAAATAAGCTTTCCATTGATGTATGGTTTTGGTTTGTTAGGATAGGACAATATTTGGCAGAGATACAACTATTTGAAAATCTAGAATATGAGGGTGCAAAAAAAATCAAAAAATTGAGAAAATCGTCTTTAAAGCTGTCCACAGACTCACACACACACACACACACACACACACACACACACACACACAGCGAATATATATATATATATATTAAAGTCCACTCCAAAGGGAGATATTTCGGTTTTTAAAAATCCCTTTTCAAGAACTACAACGAACGGCTCGTTTGTTTCTGGGTTTTGTGATATCACAAAGCGGATTAGAATTTCATTCAAATAATTCCCGCCTACGCTACGGAAATTCGAATGGTTGGGGGGCAGGAGGGGCGAGGTCGTGGTTAGAACGCTTGGTTGAGTGCATCAGACAAGACAACAACGACGAAGAAGTGCTGCTGTAGGTAGCCTCAAGTTTTCACAATTACACATGCACCTGAATAATTATGTATGTACATATGTATGTCACAATTATGAAAACGTTTTTATAATAAATTGCTGACAGTATAATACTGGACAATGATGTAATCTGCAGAATTTACACTTCAGTTATGAGACTACAGTGTTTCCCATACATTGAGTGAGGGTGTTTTTATATCACTGTATTTCTGAAGGAAACCGACTGTCTTCAGAAAATTGGATGTCATTTTCATTTAATCTTGCATGTAATGTCTGATAAAGCAGTGTTTTTTTGAGCGGAGCACTGCTTTGTGTACAGCCGTTACCGGGGAACCTTGATCTCTGCCACTCCAACAGCACCTCCTGCTGGCAGAGAATGAGTTTGCATATATATGCTGCCTGGGAAACACTGGACTTTGGTATAAATAAACTCAACTGTATAACAGTTTCACTGCAATTCATTTTATAATGTAAGAATTAAATAACAATACAAATAATACATATGCACTTATCTGAACATAGTAAATGCAATTATTTTTAAGTGGTTGTTGACATCCTATCTAAAACGTGATTTAGCCCCCAAAAAAACAAAAAACAACAATAACGTTACCACTCTAATATGTCTTGCAATATCCGTGCGTGGAAAGGTTCTGCGCGATCCTCTTGTTCAATATTCTCAGGGTCTGAATTCGGCTCAAATTGATTGACTAGCTAAACAGAGCAGACAGAACTTGCTGCTTTGGCAAGGGGCGGGGCAGTACTGAAACACCGTCTAAGCTGTTCGCCAATCACAACACGCTGAAACAGCTAACCAATCACATCACATTTCGTTTTTCGGAAGGCGGGCCTTCATCAAGCCAATCACAACGCACTGGGATAGCTAACCAATCACATCACATTTAGTTTTTCGGAAGGCAGGCGTTCATCAAACCCGGAACTAATCGAGCCGTTTGTGCCAGGCTAGGGAGAAAGGTATTGTAATAATGTAAATAATGTAAAAAATATAATGCGTTTTTTGAACCACCAAGCATGAGAGCATATTCTAGTACACCCCCAAAACATTATCAAGACATTATAAAAGAGCATAATAGGACCCCTTTAAGACGGATGAATTTGGACCAATAGTATGTTCCTGCACAACCGGAGCCTGCAGTTTCAGGACCGCAGTTCTAGGACCCTATTCTTTTGTAACAGCGCCACCTACCGATTTGGATCACTAAAGATGGACGACATGGACAGCAATCAGAGTGAGTAACTTTACCGATTTTCAATTAAGTTTTCTTTTATAACCTTAAAACGATGCAAAGTTTACGTAGCCAACGTGAGAACTGCTAAGAAATAGTAATGAATTCCCGATTGCTAGTTTGATTGATTATTACCATGTTCTTAAATTGTGGCCATGATTTAATTAAGCTAAACCTTGTTGACATAATGACTACAATAAGTAAATCTAGCCAGCACATTAATTAAACTTTAAGATGATAAAAGCATGTTGATGTGAGATGTGTCAGATTTACCTGTAGCTTACTGTATTAGTGTGAAAACTTGTTTGATACTCATTGTTTTAGCATATTAGTTAAGTATAAATCATCTTTCATAATTAAACTGGGCTAATTGCACCACAATATGTGTTATTAGCCTGTCCATTTGGCAGTACTTTAGATTAATCTGGTTGATGTTTGAAAGGCATGGTCAGCGGTTTGCCTTCTGGACTGATGAGGACAGAAACTTGCTCCAAGGAACTCTTGTGTACAGTGTACAGAGTGCTATCTCAGAGGAAATCCACATTCAGGCTGTCGATGACCACACTGCAGAGCTAAAGAGACTGCTGGACTTCATTGTGAAGTTACAGGGATCTGAGGAGCATTTAGTGGTACTTAAACAATGTTCACATTTAATCATCATTACAAACAAACTCATAGTAAAGGTTCACCAAGGGCCTTAATTAGGAATAACATTAACACTATCTTTTAACTATGCTGCAAATTATTGTATCTTTATCTTAAATGTATCAATTTCCTTAAAATAACTGCTTTTGCACCATGGTTTGCCCATAGGGTGTACTCAACGGGAAGCCCTCTAAGTGGTCTCATAAGCTAACCTCTTCCTGAGTGCCTGTCTGCCTTGACAGTGAGGAACAACTGTCCTGTTTGCCTCTCTGAGAGGAGTGTTGCAGAGGACACCAACACAACTGAGCTTCACAGATGAAGTGTAGAGGTATGCCGGACCATGTAATGTGTTTGTGAGTGTCCTGCTCCTGCACTTACAAAATCTACTGTATAAACTGCATGCTGGTGCTACTCGTGTATGAACCAATGTATAATGGCTTGCTATAATAGTATACTTACTTTAGTATATGTTTTTTCATAGGCCATCATATATGCCCTGGCTGTCCTACGGAATTTCTCATTGCAGGAGGCTGAGCAGGTCTTCCTTTCTGGTCCGGATTATCATTACAGGTCAGAGTAGAATATGAATTATTTTTGCACAATGCCCAGTGCACCTTTTGTTACTGATATTTCTGTTAATCCAACAGTGATTGTTCTCTGATAACTATTTCAGTGAAGTGGAATAATATGTTGCATAAATAAATAATCGTAAGAACAATGTATTAATGTATTATAATACTTATTTGTGGTTAAG
>NW_015505295.1:151327-159262 GCF_001515645.1 Sinocyclocheilus grahami
ATTGCTAGTTTTATTGATTATTACGATGTTCTTAATTCGTGGCCATGCTTTAATTAAGCGAAACCTTGTTGACATAATGACTGCAGTAAGTAAATCTAGCCAGCACATTAATTAAACTTAAAAAGATGATAAAAGCATGTTGATGTGAGCTTACTGTTTAGTGTGAAAATTTGTTTGATACTCATTGTTTTAGCATATTAGTTAAGTATAAATCATCTTTCATAATTAAACTGGGCTCATTGCTTGGTTGCACCACAATATGTGTTATTAGCCTGTCCTTTTGGCAGTACTTTAGATTAATCTGGTTGATGTTTGAAAGGCATGGTCAGCAGTTTGCCTTCTGAACTGATGAGGCCAGAAACTTGCTTCAAGGAACTCTTCAGCCAGTGTACAGAGTGCTATCTCAGAGGAAATCCACATTCAGGCTGTCGATGACCACACTGCAGAGCTAAAGAGACTGCTGGACTTCATTGTGAAGTTACAGGGATCTGAGGAGCATTTAGTGGTACTTAAACAATGTTCACATTTAATCATCATTACAAACAAACTCATAGTAAAGGTTCACCAAGGGCCTTAATTAGGAATAACATTAACACTATCTTTTAACTATGCTGCAAATTATTGTATCTTTATCTTAAATGTATCAATTTCCTCAAAATAACTGTTTTTGCACCATGGTTTGCCCATAGGGTGTACTCAACGGGAAGCCCTCTAAGTGGTCTCATAAGCTAACCTCTTCCTGAGTGCCTGTCTGCCTTGACAGTGAGGAACAACTGTCCTGTTTGCCTCTCTGAGAGGAGTGTTGCAGAGGACACCAACACAACTGAGCTTCACAGATGAAGTGTAGAGGTATGCCGGACCATGTAATGTGTTTGTGAGTGTCCTGCTCCTGCACTTACAAAATCTACTGTATAAACTGCATGCTGGTGCTACTCGTGTATGAACCAATGTATAATGGCTTGCTATAATAGTATACTTACTTTAGTATATGTTTTTTCATAGGCCATCATATATGCCCTGGCTGTCCTACGGAATTTCTCATTGCAGGAGGCTGAGCAGGTCTTCCTTTCTGGTCCGGATTATCATTACAGGTCAGAGTAGAATATGAATTATTTTTGCACAATGCCCAGTGCACCTTTTGTTACTGATATTTCTGTTAACCCAACAGTGATTGTTCTCTGATAACTTGATTTATAACACACAATGAACACATTGCATCCACTTAAGTTACAATGGATTATATTTCTCATAGTTATAATGTATTATAGGTCTCATATCTTGCCATTGTTTAAGATCTGCACAATAAGTACACCTTATTTGTATTTTTACTGTAAAATAAATACAAAGTCTTAATGAAAACATTCCAAAATGCTTTAATGTGGTCTTATTATTATTAAGTGCTCTTTGTCTGCTTTAAGTGAAGTAACTTCACTGTACTTAAAGCAGACAAAGACCACTTATAAATAATAATAATAATAATTTTTCTCAAACAGCCATAAGATCTGATATCCGATCAGATGAATGTGTACACAACTATTTTTATTGTAATATCAATTTGATTATTTTGATGGTAACCTTTAGACAACTGTTGATAAGTAACTCTGTGACTACATGTCAACTAGCAATCATTAGAGTATTAGTAGACTGTCTGCTAAATATCTGCTAACACCTTTTTGATGGTTCCCCAACAGATATTCTACTCACTATAAGCAACTTTGCAAGTAAGGTATTACACACTTTGTAATTAACATCTGATGCATTTATAAATCAAAAATCACAATTTAAATTAAAAAAAAAATGTTCCTGAGATTCAATATCTTTAACATGTACAAATATTACTACAAACTAAACCACCAGGGTCCTAGAAATGTGGTCCTGAAACTGCAGCCTCTGCTGTATTATCCAATTCGGTAGGTGGCACTGTTACAAAAGAATAGGGTCCTAGAACTGCGGTCCTGAAACTGCAGCCTCCGGTTGTGCAGGAACACCCTTCTCATTTGGACAGACACTGTTGGCCTCCTCTCAGACATTTAATGCAACTCCTCTAATTGACCATCTGAAAGTCTCCTGCTCTTTTGTAGTCCCAGGACGCCAAAAGATCAGCTGAAACCAGTGTTACCCTTAGAGTGTTGTGTATGTGAAACAGAAAAAAAGCAATCATAAAGCATAAAATCAATTATTTCTATTTATGAGTTAATGTGCTTAGAGTGCTTTTTGTGTAATACCTAATGATAATATTCAGCATAATTTGAGAATGATCCAACGAAAATATTTTGCACTTTTGGACCCCATTATACAAAAGTGTCTTGAGTATGTACCGTTAAATAAAACGGTTCAAACTTCTTTTTCAGATGCTCCCAAAAACACCATAGCCCTGGTCAGTCCATCGGGTTCAGCGTCTGAAGGCAGTGTGGTGGTGCTGAACTGTCATAGTGATGCTTACCCTGCAATCCAGCGCTATGAGTGGTACAGAGACAGTGAATCTGGTAAGCTAGTTACAGAATCAAGGACAGACTCTAACAATGACAGCCAGAAGTACCGTTCAGGGTCTGTATGTCTGCAAGGTCTTCAACACCCACGGAACCGACCAATCAAGGCCTGTCGCTGTGGACATAAATAGTAAATATCCTTCTGTTAGCTGAAACTTTAAGTTAGTTCATTTTTTTCAGTAGCTCAGGTGAATTTGCAAGCTAACAAGCTATTTTTTTTTCAACGAGTAGTAGTGTAGAGTGATAAAACGGAGCGATCTGACGTAATAATTAAAATACTCATGTACAATCTCTTTCTCATATGAAGCATAAGTCCGATGTTTCATTTAAATGTTTCACGATTCATTTGAGTCCCTGTGATTTCCATCTTCTCTTTTTGTGGCGATATTTACAAAATGTTTTTTTTCCTATTAGCTGCATTTTATTAGCAAGCAGCTGCTTTAGACAAAAAAAATTGACTCAATGTCAAAAACAAGACAAGACACAACATGCCAAACCATAACATGAGCAATGGAGAATTCCAGTGAGTAGAAACGGGGGGGGGGGAATTATTACTGTGTGTACACTCGTGTATTCAATTCAAGGGAGAAGAAAATATGTTTGCTTACACCCCTTGACGTCAAATCAAAACTTTTTTTGTTTGCTTGTTTACATGTCTAGGAGCTTAATGTATGCTTTCTTTTCATCATCTTGGACATCTTTATGTGTCATTGACCCATAATAACTTTAGTTCAGTGATTTAATCTATGCTTGACTAATGATGAAGGTGATTCATGGCAGACAGACTCTTTGGATAAATTGGTGGCAGTGTTGATGTGGCTTCAGAAGGGGCAGTAACTGGACACATGGTCAGTTCCTGATGTAAACAAGCAATTAAATCAGAAACTACATCAGAACCACATCAAAATATATTCGTAAGAGTATCAGTGGGCAATTAGGCCTAGTTAGGCCTGTAAACTTGCTCAACTTCAGAATGTTCATTCTCAGACCATTTGTAACTGCAATGTGGAAAGCAATGTGTTTTATGTGAACTTGAGTTATGTATCTCCTTGGGTGATCTTTTAGTGGTATGCAAGTAAATGTCATAATATCTGTCTGTGTGTGTCATAGTGACGTGAAATTAGCGACGGCTTTTTTCTTCAATTCAATTCAAGTTTATTTGTATAGCGCTTTTCACGATACAAATCGTTGCAAGGCAATTTTACAGCAAATTAAGTTTCTACAATATTTAGTGGTAGCTTATCAGTGGTGACTGTCAGTTAATGTACATATGGCAGAAATGAACGGAAAAATCAATTAAAGACGTAATCAAACAGACGATGAACACCATTAACACCAATTATTATATGATGCAATCAAGCTTATAGCAAAATTTGGTAGTTCTGTATGTTGTTTCAGGGTTGGCATCATCTGAGGTCCTCTGAGGGGTTGCATCATCTCTTTTCAGGTGTTCTGGATCCAGACTGAAGCTTGTGTAAATCCTAGCAAAAACAGAGACACAAATAGAGACATAATTAGCATAGCTGCTGTTCCAACCAAGCCAAATTTATTTGTTTAACCCAAGATAAAGAATAATAATGTGCATTTGATCAGATATAAGAGAAAACTATTGGTCATCCAATCTTTTACATTTTTAACACACAAGATAATTTAGAACTTGTTGAGATATATTGTTGAGTATCATCAGCATAACAGTGGAAACTAATCCCGTATTTTCTGATAATATTACCAAGGGCAACATGTATATTGAAAATAGCAGAGGACCAAGGACAGATCCTTGTGGCACTCCATATTTTACTGGTGATAATTGAGATGACTCCCCATTTAAATAAACAAAGTGGTAGCAATCGGACAGGTAGGATCTAAACCATCTTAAAGCCTGCCCTTGAATACCTGTATAGTTTTGTAATCGATCTATGAGTATGTCATGATCTATAGTGTCGAACACAGCACTAAGATCAAGTAAAACTAGCAATGAGATGCAGCCTTGGTCTGACGCAAGCAGCAAGTCATTTGTAATTTTAACAAGTGCAGTTTCTGTGCTATGGTGGGGCCTGAAACCTGACTGAAATTCTTCATAGAGATAATTTTTTTGCAGGAAGGAGCACAATTGAGCAGACACAACTTTTTCTAAAATTTTAGACATAAAAGGAAGATTTGAGATGGGTCTGTAATTTGCCAGTTCACTAAGATCTACTTGTGGTTTCTTAATAAGAGGCTTAATAACAGCCAGCTTGAATGGTTTTGGGACGTGTCCTGAAGACAACGACGAGTTAATAATATTGAGAAGCGGTTCTTCTGCTACAGGTAACAAATCTTTTAATAATTTAGTGGGTACAGGATCTAATAGGCATGTTGTTGGTTTAGATGCAGTGATAAGTTTATTTAGCTCTTCCTGTCCTATGGCTGTAAAGCACTGCAGTTTATCTTTTGGTGCGATGAATGAAGCTGAAGTATTATACACTGTAGAATCTACATTTGTTATTGTATTTCTGATGTTATCCATTTTATCAGTGAAGAAATTCATAAAGTCATTACTATTAAACTGTGAGGGAATATTTAGATTGGGTGGCGTCTGGTTATTTGTTGTTTTGGTTATTTTCTATGAGTTTATGGATATGCTCGGCCCTGGCAGCTTTTAGAGCCTGTCTATAGCTTCTGTTTCTGATTCAGGTTGCTCCATTGCGCCATACATTATATGTGGACTTCTGACACTTTTCTGAATTCTTATTACTGCAGTGGATTTGGTCAAATACAAAAGGTGATGTTTGACATCCATAACATGACGTTCAGCCTGTTTTTTTAAAAACAAAATTCAGTGTAAGGAGATCAGCTGTAATGTACAAGTTTTATTTATAAAGCACATTTAAAATCAACCTTAGTTGGCCAAAGTGCAAAAAGTTAAGAAAAAAAATCTAATAAAAAGCAAGAAAATACATACACATTACAAAGAACTAAAAGCACAAGAAAAAAAAAAACATAAGATGCCACATCCTGGCATGGGGATGAGGCTTCTTCATCAGAACAAATTTTGAGAAATTATGCATTAAATCACTTGTTTACCAATGGATCCTCTGGAGTGAATGAGTGCCGTCAGTCTAAACGGCTGATAAAAACTTCACAATAAGCCACACGACTCCAGTCCATCAGTTAACATACTATAAAGTGAAAAGCTACATGTTTGTAAGAAAGAAATTCAATAAGGAGTTTTTAGGAATTATAAGGAGATTCTTAATGATGGATTTGTTTATTACAAACATGCTGTCAGCTGTTTGGACTCCAAGTCTGATAGCACCAATTCCCTGCAGAGGATCCATTAGTGAGCAAGTGATGTTAAATTCCTCCAAATCTGTTCGGATTAAGAAACAAACTCATCTATGGATGGCCTGAGGGTGAGTAAATTTTCTACTAATTTTCAAAAGAACTATTAAAGAACTATTTATTTAAGGAGGTCTATGATATATCTGGGTAAAGCTGTCCAGTAGCATTGGCAGTAGCCTTGCTGACACAGGACCTCCTAGAGAGTACTGTGATTTATATGTTACTTCTAAAAAAAAAAAAAAAAAAAGTCAATCAGAATAAACAACTAATTTGAAAGGGGTCATATGATGCTTTTTTTAAAGATCATTATTTTGTGTATTTGGTGTAACAGAATATGCTGACATGCTTTAATGTTCATAAAAACACATTATTTTTCAAATACTGTATTTGAACAGTCAATAGCAAATACTTAAACTAATAACAAAACAGTAGCTGATTCAGAAGCGCCAGATTGTCATAGCAAAGTCAGAATTACCTCCTCTCCTAGGTTCATGAAACGTTCGTCCCTAAAATGCATTGCTGTTCTGTTGTAAGTATTCTTAAAGATTCCTAAATGCATCTACTTTCGGAAGGGCAAATAAAGTGTTTTTGCTTTCGCCTAGAAACACACAGCGTCTCCCTGACATGGCTGCTTCAACACTAACGGTGGTTACTGAAACCACGCCTTCTTTCTTTGCGTGCACATTTGGGCGGCACTATACTAATATTTCCACATAGTGAGGTAGATATGTGGGGGTGTGTTAGAACGAGCCGTTTTAGGGGGGCGTGGCAGAGACATAACTTTGATAAAGAATATCTCTTTGGTTTTGAGACTTGAGTCTTTGCAACTTCAGGGATCTTATCTATGCACAATCAGCTTGTAACACTCCAAAGAGAAAGGAAAACTTGAAATTGCATCATATGACCCCTATTAGATAAAAACGACCACTATTAGAGAAAGTTGCTTGTTATTTCTCCAGGTTTATTGACCTAGTTAAAAGCATATATTTTCATTTAACTCTCATCATACATACATTTTACTTACAATTCAGATTCCAAACTCACTTAAATGATAGAATCACAAAAATATTGCAGTAATGTTTAGAAAATAACACTTGTTTTAACTTTTTTTTTTAAGTTTAAAAAAAAATTTAATAAAACACATCAGCATATTTTTCTTCTTTCTTTCAGCCTGTTAAAAAGACTTTAAGTATAATATCATCATAAATCACGAGATATAACAAATAGCATACCATAGCACAAACTTTGCTTTCATGCAAATTCATAGAGCACAGGCTAGGGTGTGGAAGATTTATTATCTAAATTATATGAAACAAATTTACTGGAAGCCAGATATTGTCATTTTCAAAGACCCTTCAATTGTATTTGTCTTTCTTACTGTTAGGCGTCAGAAAGTTTGCATGGACCCATGACCTACACCACCCTCCACGGGACCATGACTCAGTGTATAATGTAATACAGGTCAGTGTTCTCATACACACTTTTGCTCTTTTCATATTACATATTAATTCAATATGAATAAATGGAGTTCCTTTCCAAAAGTTTAGTATTGAAAGTTTTGTTAAACTACACACAGAAAAACAACATGCTTCTATTTGAACTTGCATGAAAGTAAACTTTGAAAGATGCATTAAACACGGCTGTGTTTCTTATTTCTCTGGAAAACAGCTTAAAGTTGCAAAAGTTGTGTTTAGATACTATGAGACTTTTTTCCATAACATAATTCAATCAACCGTTAAATCAACTGACTGAGTGGTTATCAATTTCCTGAGACAGGAAGTATAGAAATTATTTCTCAGAAAACAAGAGTTGTGCAAGCATATTAAACACTGATATGCTGATCATTAGATGCTCTGCTGACATGCTGCATGTGCAAACATTTTTGCTTTGGAGAGTGTGCTTACAAGATAGAGGGGAGACATTTGTCCTGATTTCATATGAATTGTGATGACACAAACTGCTGTATGAACTGCTGCAGAAACTTTGCTAAACCTCAGCCCAAGTAGGAGTTGTAGCCTAGAAGTAACCTATATACAAAATACTGTGGTGCTCAGGTTAAAGATGCAGGTTCCAATCTGTCCTGAGGCCTGCATGTCTGAAGTTACACCCCCCCCCCCCCCCCTTT